>NC_091307.1:42212937-42522937 GCF_038502225.1 Cherax quadricarinatus
CTTTTTCCACTCGTTGTGTGCTACCTCACAGTTCACACACTATTCGGCCCTTCGTATGTGTGTTTGTCTGTGTGTTTATTTCATGACTAATAAGCCGAAGTTGCCGAGTAGGCCGAAATGCCTTAAAAATTATGTTTTCCCCAAACAAATATTTTACAGAATGATTGATAACATTTCTTGATATAGAGTGATTTAAAGATTTCCACTTACACCAAGTTCATGTTATCAGACAGAGTGAAGTATGGCAGACGATGTTGCAGATAGGCAGCAACAAAACCTGAGAAACAGTGCACCTAACGATGAGAGGAGATGTATATGTCAGGTGTGTGGAGCATATGGGGCACTCAATAGCAGTGGCTTTATTTGCGCAGGCAATGGGTGCACTGTGTCACATATGCTTCCTGCAGAGAGCAACCCACAGGCAGGTGATAAACCCCATTGGCAGACTTCTCAGTTACGATGGTCAGATTTCATTCAATTTTACTAGCTGAAACTTATCTCATATCCCAAAAGCGTTGACATGCGTGCAGTGAAATTCACAGACCTAAAGCAGGTAAACGTTGGTTCCACCAGTTTAGAAGCCAGGGGCACCATTAATGCATGGCGCAACCTGCTCCTGTTTGGCAAAGTCTGTCTAGCAGTTCTGACAAGTGGCTCAAATCTCAAACCACATCATTCGTGATAGCAATACGCAACTACCCAAGAACAGTTAATTGTATCCCTCTGCCCCATCATCGCAGGAATCACAAAAGCAGACCAAGGGAAACGAGAAAATTTGTGCACAGGTTAGTAAAAAAAATGAAGAAGACAACACAGTGGGAGCAATCAGAATAATCACATGTGATGACACAGTTGCTCCCAGAGACGAGGTCGCTGATCAATCACTAAGAGACAAGAACCCAGCCAGGGAGATCAGTGACACTAACAACAATGCTGATGATCACATCACTGGAAAGTTAATTTTGCCAGAATCGGAAGTTAATAAAACCGCTGTGTCATTTCCAGCAGGAGCTGCCTTGCGTTGTACTGGAATACGACCACAATACATTACAGATATGACAATTCCAGTGCTTGGAAAAGTTGCATCAATTCTCCTTTCAAAGTTAACAGCCTTCGTCACCATCTGCCTGGCGAGGCAGATTCCTGAAGACATTACACATTTTTTTTTCGGAGTCTCATTATGTGCATTGAAAAGGAAGAATGGGTAAATTAGATCAATCGTTGTCAGTAATATTCTTCGTTGTCTCATTGACAAAGAAGCACCGAGAACGATTAGAGGGGAACCCGCAACTTGCTTCAGCCAAACCAACTGGGCTATCGACAGTCCTCAAGGTCAAACTGAATGACCTAAAGAGGATGGAGGAGAAAATATGTGATCTGAATGTTCATGACGCCTTGTATCTCCTCACAAGGTGTCTAACTTTACCAAGACTAACCTATTTCTAGTGGTGTGCACCCTCCTGCAACAGCCCAACACCTAGTAAATATGGCGCACTCTTGAGATCAATATTTAGGAACTCACCGAATCGGTCACTGGAAGATCACAAATTGGATCAAGCAACACTTACAGTGTGACTGAGAGGTATAGGGGTGCTCAAAGCAATGCAGGTTGTATTTCTGTCCTTGTGCATTGCATCAGTGAGCTAGTAAACTAGTTTGTCCCCGAACACTTTACAGGTGCTGTAGGAGCTCAAGATCCAAAGTTCATCGCAACAGCTGCTCAGAGGTAGCCTTGCACACTCTTCATGTAGACCAGCGCTTTTACAGAAATTGCAAGCAGTCCTACTGGGACCAACTGAACTTAGAGAAAATCAGACAATGACACTATGAATCTTACTAAATGTCTAGAAGTGAATACACATAGATCCAAATGGGTTGTGAAAAAACAAAAATACCACGGGCGGGGTTAGAACCCGCAAGTAGTATGATTTGGTTTGCAATCGTGTCATCACCATTTCGTGAGTCGGGTTGTGAAAACATGCAATTAAGTTTCATAACTTTAACGACATATATCACTGTAGACAAAGAAGAGCATTTCACCCCTCCATGGAAGATGTGTTCATTTAATATAATATATCTTTAAGCCCCTCCCAAGAGGCTCATCACTAGCAATCCCTTCCTTAAATCACTTGTAAAAAACAACTACTCAGGGAAAATTTTTCGTCTCACTAGTAGTAATAATTTTTCACAAGTTATATTCACTGATGAATCTCATCAGGACTCTACTGACAGTGCTGCATCTACTCTTGTTGTCACCTCATTAGTTGAGTTAGGCATTAGAATTAAGAACTGGACGTCTACACTGCAAATTGAAATGTTTGCCATCTTAATGGAGCTAAAGCTATCTGATGACACTGAGCTTAACTATCATTATTACTGATTCTATGTAATCACTGAAGATTTCTGACTCACATAATGTCTCTAATAACATGCTCATTGGCGAACCTAGATACAGATACTCAAATATCAGGGAAAAAGGAATTAATTTACAATTATAATGGATTCCATCACACATTGGATTGCTCTTTCATGATAAAATTCACACGATAGCCAAGAAAAGCACTGAAGGAGAAAGTTGAATATAACTTTGGTATATCTGTGTCTAACATATTAGGAGAGGAGTAAATAATTAATCTGAATGTTATAGGAATGCAATTAGTAGTCTGAGTAGATCTATAACCCACTATGAAAACATGAACATAGATAAGTACTTTTGCGAAGCAACTTGCAATGCAAACAGACTGACTGATGTTATAGTAGTAGTGTTAAGGATTGGTTACAAGTACTTCTGGCAGTATGGTAAGCACACAGTTGATAATCAAACAAAATGTGAAGTATGTGACGATCCCTATTGTCAATATCTTGAACATTATGTGCTTAATTATCCACTTACTAAGGAATATAGAGATAGATAGTATATAACCTATGTGACATGTCAATGAAAATATGATACCACAGGGCAACATGGCAACATGGGTTCAGGGCAGGTCGCTCCTGCCTCTCACAACTACTGCATCACTATGATATGGCCTTGGATGCACTGGAAGAAAATCAGAATGCAGATGTAATATACACAGACTTTGCAAAAGCATTTGACAAATGCGATCATGGCGTAATAGCTCATAAAATACGTGCTAAAGGAATAACTGGGAAAGTGGGGAGAGGGATCTTCAATTTCCTAACAAATCGAACACAAAGAGTAGTGGTCAACAGAGTTAAATCGGAGGCTGCCTTAGTGAAGAGCTCTGTTCCACAAGGCACAGTACTCGCCCCCATCTTGTTCCTCATCCTCATATCAGATATAGACAGAGATATACATCACAGTACCGTATCATCCTTTGCGGATGATACTAGGATCTGCATGAGGCTGTCATCTGCTGAGGACGCGGTTAACCTCCAAGAAAATATAAACAAAGTTTGCCAGTGGGCAACGGTAAACAATATGATGTTCAATGAGGACAAATTCCAACTACTTCGTTATGGAAAACCGGAGGAGATAATAACTAGAACAGAGTATACTACAGACTATGGCTATACAATAGAGCGGAAAAATAATGTAAGGGACCTGGGAGTAGTAATGTCTGAGGATCTCACCTTCAAGGATCACAACAGTGCCACGATCGCACATGCAAAGAAAATGATGGGATGGTTAATGAGAACGTTCAAAACGAGAGATGCAAAGCCAATGATGATCCTTTTCAAATCACTTGTTCTCTCTAGGCTGAAATTTTGCTGTACATTAACATCTCCATTCAAAGCAGATGAAATCGCAGATCTAGAGAGTGTACAGAGATCCTTTACTGCATGTATAAGTTCTGTCAAGCATCTTAGCTACTGGGAACGCTTGGAAGCACTTGACTTGTACTCGTTGGAACGCAGGAGGAAGAGATATATCATAATCTACACTTGGAAAATCCTGGAAGGAATGGTCCCAAATCTGCACACAGAAATCACTTCCTACGAAAGTAAAAGACTGGGCAGGCTATGCAAAATGCCCCCAATAAAAAGTAGGGGCGCCATTGATACACTAAGGGAAAACACCATAAGTGTCCGGGGGCCAAGACTGTTCAACAGCCTCCCATCAAGCATTAGGGGAATTGAAAATAAACCCCTGGCTGCCTTCAAGAGCTGGACAGATACCTAAAGTCAGTGCCGGATCAGCCGGGCTGTGGCTCGTACGTTGGATTCCGTGCTGCCAGCAGTAACAGCCTAGTTGATCAGGCCCTGATCCATCGGGAGGCCTGGTCATGGACCGGGCCGCGGGGGCGTTGATCCCCAGAATAACCTCCAGGTAACCAGGCATATTAAGCAAATTTCCAAAATTTGCTTTAGCAAACTAGTGAACTGTACATATAAATCTAGATGTACCCCTGTTAACCCTTTTGGGGACTACTTACTATGCCTTTTTGTGTATCCATATGTCATTGTTCTACTGACCAGAGCATGAATATGAGGTGCACAATAAAATAACTTCTGTTGCAAAAATCTAAAAAGAATATCTAATCTTTGCCTCAGTATAGGACAAAGATCGTCTCCTAGAAGTGATGGCACCACAATAGTATTGATTTTAATATGAATATTGCTTTAGAGTTATACAAATTAGATTAATTTATATTAATAAAATCTGGGAAGAATTTAAGCAATAAATGACAAGTCCTCGATCATCCCACCCACATCTTAATGGGACAAATATAATGTCGTAAGCGAGATGATATGTCAGCTATTTAAGTCTTCTATTGCCTTATTGTTACAGGTCATTGACAATGTGTGAAACTGCGAAAGCACTCGGAATCTCACTATATTTTACAGTGGTTTTTGTCGAGCCGAATAGGTAAAATTGGTGAATTAGCAAGAACTTTCTAAAATTTTCTCTTATATGTTTAAAGATATATATATATATATTTTTCATTTATGTTAACGTAAATATTAATAATGTTGGACCAAAAGATCCTTAGAAAACTTACCTAACCTTATTATAACAAGCGCAATTTAATTTAGCCTAAATATATTTTAGATAAGTTTGCAATAATTTAATAATAAACATAATAAAATATAGTTTTTTTCGTTAGGTTCTGAATGATTTTTGCGAAATTATTGCATACACAAATTTTCGCTTGCCTTATTCGGCAAGAAGAGAGGTGCTATTTAAGCCAAAATCACAAGTTTTACCTGTTCGGCACGACATATACACACACACACTCACACACGCACGCACACACACACACACACACACACACACACACACACACACACACACACACACACACACTCGGGGCCAGGAGCTGAGTCTCGACCTCTGCGACTACAATTAGGTGAGTACACCTAATACATATACACACACACACACATATATATATATATATATATATATATATATATATATATATATATATATATATATATATATATATATGTCGTGCCGAATAGGCAAAACTTGCGATCTTGGCTTAAATAGCAACGCTCATCTTGCCATATAGGACAAGTGAAAATTTGTGTATGCAATAATTTCGCCAAAATCATTCTGAACCTAACGAAAAAATATATTTGATTGTGTTTGTTTAGTATTAAATTATTGTAAACAAATCTAAAATATATTTATTGGGGTTAGGCTAAAATAAATTGTTCTTGTTATAATAAGGTTAGGTAAGTTTTCTAAGATTCTTTTGATGCAAAATTATAAATTTTTATGTTAACATTAATGAAAAAAATATATCTTTAAACGTATATGAGAAAATTTTAGAAAGGACTTAATTTTAAATGAGTTCTTGCTAATTGACCAGTTTTACATATTCGGCACGACATATATATATATATATATATATATATATATATATATATATATTGTTTTATCCAGTTCATTATAGTATTCTGTAAATACTAATGCCTGTGCATAGAGTAAAGCTGCAAAAAGCTGGTAATGTGTTAGTAAATAAAAAATATATATTTTATTGTAAAATTGAGCTTAAAATGTCATAGTCCGCTTCTTTACACATCTCTCAAGAGGCGAACAGAAAAGTTAGTCCTGCTAACTTTTAATTAAATTCTTCACTCTAAAACTTTCTTAACCAATAAAATGCGCAAGTCTTGAATCTTCTCACTAATTCCCTCTATTAAATGTGTAAACACACAGGAGAGCTCAGATATTTCTCCTCAGACTTATTTTCTTTTCTCTAGTTCCATAGTTGCTAGCAGATATTTAATAATGATTTTTTCATACCAAATGTTGGTTGTCCCATGGACAAACGGCATCTGTATCAAGTTAAAAAATGTGTGGGCGTCCAGCAGACACAGTGTGGGCGTCCAGCAGACAAATACAGTGTGGGCGTCCAGCAGACAGACACAGTGTGGGCGTCTATCTGACACAAAGTACAGATAATCAGCTGACCGGCTATGTTTTCATTCAGTTGACCTAAAACATGGGCATTCAACTGACCCACAAGGAGGATGGCCAGCTTCCTCTTTATGGGTTTACAGATTGACTGTTGAGGACGTGTGTGTGTGTGTGTGTGTGTACTCACCTAATTGTACTCGTCTATTTGTGTTTGCAGAGTCAAGTTACAGCTCCTGGCCCCACCTCTTCACTGGTCGCCAGTAGATCGACTTTCCCCCTGCTCTATGAGCTTTATCATACCTCTTCTTAAAGCCATCTATGGATCCCGCTTCCACTACATTGTTCCAGGCTGTTCCACTTCCTGACAACTCTATGACTGGTGAAATACTTCCTAACATCCCTGTGACTCATCTGAATCTTCCATTTCCAATTGTGGCCCTTGTTGATAGGCCCCATCTTTGAAACATCCTGTCCTCATCAATCTTTTCAATTCCGCTTAGTATTTCACATGTCGTTATCATATCCTCCTTATACCTTCTGTCCTACAGTGTTTCCAGGTCTATTTCCCTTAACCTATCCTCGTAGGGCATGCCCTTTAGCTCCGGGACTAGTCTTGTTGCAATCCTTTACACTTTCTAAAATTTCTTAACGTGCTTTACCAGGTATAGGTTCCAGACTGGTGCTGCATACTCCAATATGGGCCTGACTAGCATTACTCAAGAAATCGTAATGACACGATTGCAAACAAGCCATACCCCCGGCCGAGATTGAACCCGCGGTCACAGAGTCTCAAAACTCCAGCCCGTCGCGTTAGCCACTAGACCAGCTAGCCACAATAAGATTCATCCAACTAGGTATATTTCTACACCATAGGAAGGTTAGCACAGGCACCACTGTGACCACAAATGCAAGTTTTTACAGACGAATCTCCAGCTAGCGTGGCCGTGACGAACTCTAGCTCAAGTCCCTTCACTGCCGTCAACATGACTCAAGAAATCGTAATGACACGATTGCAAACAAACCATACCCCCGGCCGGGATTGAACCCGCGGTCATAGAATCTCAAAACTCCAGCCCGTCGCGTTAGCCACTAGACCAGCTAGCCACAATAAGATTCATCCAACTAGGTATATTTCTACACCATAGGAAGGTTAGCTCAGGCACCACTGTGACCACAAATGGTCTGGTGGCTAACGCGACGGGCTGGAGTTTTGAGACTCTATGACCGCGGGTTCAAACCCGGCCGGGGGTATGGTTTGTTTGCAATCGTGTCATTACGATTTCTTGAGTCATGTTGACGGCAGTGAAGGGACTTGAGCTAGAGTTCATCACGGCCACGCTAGCTGGAGATTCGTCTGTAAAAACTTGCATTTGTGGTCACAGTGGTGCCTGTGCTAACCTTCCTATGGTGTAGAAATATACCTAGTTGGATGAATCTTATTGTGGCTAGCTGGTCTAGTGGCTAACGCGACGGGCTGGAGTTTTGAGACTCTATGACCGCGGGTTCAATCCCGGCCGGGGGTATGGTCTGACTAGCATTCCTTGCTGAGGTGTCGGAATGCTATTCTTAGGTTTGCCGGCACCCATATACCACAGCAGTTATTTGGTTGATATGAGCCTCAAGGGATATGCTCTGTATTATACTCGCCTCTAGATCCTTTTCGTTGAGTAAGGTTTGTATTGTCTCGCCCCTGTACTGTCCTCTGTCTGTGGTCTTCTTTGCCCTTCCCGGATCTTCATGGCTTTGCAATTGGTGAGGTTGAACTCCAGGAGCCAATTGCTGGACCAGATCTGTAGCTTGTCCAGATCCCTCTGTAGTCTGCCAAGTCCCTCTGTAGTCCGCCTTGTCTCTTAATTAACTTCACATCGTCTGCAAACTGGGACACTTCTGAGTCTATTTCTTCCGTCGTGTCGTTTATATATGCCACAAACAACACCAGTCCTAGGACTGACGCCTATGGAACCCCGTTCGTCACAGGCGCCCAATCTGATACTTCATTGAGTACCATGACTCGCTGATGCCTTCTTGTCGGGTATTCTCTGATCCATTTCAGTGTCTTCCATGTTGTACATGCCTGGTTCTCTACTTGTCACACTAATCTCATGTGTGGAATTGTGTCGAAATCCTTCTTACAGGCCAAGAAAACTAAATCTACCCCCTTCTCTCTCTCTCTGTCTCTGTCTCTGTCTCTGTCTCTCTCTCTCTCTCTTGTCTTACTGCACTTACTGTGTCACAGAAATCTAGCAGGTCTGTGACACAGGATTTTTCGTCTCTGAATCCATGCTGGTTGTCGCTTATAATATTGTTCTTTTCTCCTTGTTCCACCATTCTTGTCTTGATAATCTTCTCTATGACTTTACATACAATATATGTCAGTGACACTCGTCTGTAGTTTAATGCTTCGTGTGTCTCCTTATTTTAAAAATTGGGACTATATTTGCTGCATTCCATACCTCAAGTATTCGCCCTGTTCCGATAAATGTGTTGAAAATTGTTGTTAGTGGTACACAGAGCGCCTCTACTCCTTCTCTCATGACCCACAGTGAGATGTTATCCAGCACCATGGCCTTTGAGATATCTAGTTCGCTTAGTGGCTTCGTCACCTCCTCCTCGGTGGTTGTATTTATAGTGTCCAGTAGCTGTTAGTGTATCCCACATCTCCGTCTTTCCGGAGTCCTTTCTGTATCTACTGTGAATACTTCTTTGAATATCATATTCAGCTCCTCACATACTTCAAGGTCATTTCTTGTAAACTCCCCTCCTTCCTTTCTCATCCTGATTACCTGATCTCTGACCCAGCTTCGGGTCAGACTTGGCTCTCGGTGCTAAGTCATTTCATTTTGTCGTTGGGCCACCCTCCTTACCTGTGTACATTCATTTCTGGCTCATCGACTACTCTCTTTGTTCTCCTGGGTCCTTTACCTTCTATACTTCTTCCATTTTCTATCGTACTTAGTTTTAGCCTCTCTACACCTCTGCGTGAACCAAGGGCTCATCCTGGCCTACTCATTATGTCTGTTGCCTTTTGATACAAACTTCTCCGCTTCCTTGCTTATTGTTGTCACATATTCCATCATCCCTTTTATTGTTTTCCCTGTCAGTTCTCTGTCCCACTGGACCTCGTGCAGCAAATTTCTCATCCTTGTGTAGTCCCCTGTCTTGTAGTTTAGCTTCCTTTTTTCTGCCTTTGCTGCCTCCCTCTCCACTTGTAACTCCGCTATGTAATCGAAGCTAAGAAGCATGTGATCACTAGCTCTGAAGTGCCTGTCATATGTGATGCCTTCAATATTTGCAGTGGTCAAGGTGAGCACAAGGTCCATTCTTGCTGGTTCATCCTCTTCCCTCTCTCTGATAGTGTCCCTACCGTGTTGATGCATGAGATTTTCTAGTGCTACTTCCAATATTTTAGGCCTCCAAGTTTCAGGACCTGTGTGTGGCTCCAAATGTTCCCAGTCTATTTCTTTGTGATTCAAGTCACCCAGAACCAGTAGCTTTGCCTTGCCCACATCAGCCAGTGTGTAAACCATCTCTCTGTTACTCTCATCATATTCTTGTTTTAGCCTCCTGCTTTTCTGTGGTGGGTTATACACCACTGCAATCACCACCTTAGGAACTCCAGTCCGAAGCATTCCTATTGTGTAGTCCTTGCTTCTCCTGTGTCTCCTCTCTACAACTCCTCAAAGTTTCATTGGCTTTTGAAAAACACTGTCACTCCTCTACCCATCCTGTTCCCTCTGTTTTTCCTCGGGATCTGATATCCACTTGGAAAGATGGCATTTGTCGTCATTCCCGAGGGCTTGGTTTATGTGATGCCTATGATTATTATGTGCCACTTCTATCACTCATTCGTTATACCACCAGCGTTGGTGTACCATACCTTCAGTTTCCTCTACAACACGACTCAAGAAATCGTAGTGACACGATTGCAAACAGACCATACCCCCGGCCGGGATTGAACCCGCGGTCATAGAGTCTCAAAACTCCAGCCCGTCGCGTTAGCCACTAGACCAGCTAGCCACAATAAGATTCATCCAACTAGGTATATTTCTACACCATAGGAAGGTTAGCACAGGCACCTCTGTGACCACAAATGCAAGTTTTTACAGACGAATCTCCAGCTAGCGTGGCCGTGACGAACTCTAGCTCAAGTCCCTTCACTGCCGTCAACATGACTCAAGAAATCGTAGTGACACGATTGCAAACAGACCATACCACTAGACCATAGCTGGTCTAGTGGCTAACGCGACGGGCTGGAGTTTTGAGACTCTATGACCGCGGGTTCAATCCCGGCCGGGGGTATGGTCTGTTTGCAATCGTGTCACTATGATTTCTTGAGTCATGTTGACGGCAGTGAAGGGACTTGAGCTAGAGTTCGTCACGGCCACGCTAGCTGGAGATTCGTCTGTAAAAACTTGCATTTGTGGTCACAGAGGTGCCTGTGCTAACCTTCCTATGGTGTAGAAATATACCTAGTTGGATGAATCTTATTGTGGCTAGCTGGTCTAGTGGCTAACGCGACGGGCTGGAGTTTTGAGACTCTATGACCGCGGGTTCAATCCCGGCCGGGGGTATGGTCCTCTACAACACTGTATTCTGGGGGGTTTGTGGGGGCACGAGGGGTGGGGGTCCTGGAAGGGTGCAATGAGATTTTACTGCATATTGTGGGAGGTAGTTTGTGCTGGGATAGTATGTTTGGCTGCGGGGTTCTGAGAGTGGTTCTGTTGGTGTCTGCACACACTGCTCCACTCGACTCTGATTCTTTTCTACTGACTCTAGCCTTTCCTCTCTTTCTTGCCCCTTTTGTCTCTGTGTCCTTTGTGTGCGCGCGCGCGCGTGTGTGTGTGTGTGTGTGTGTGTGTGTGTGTACTCACCTACTTGTACTCACTTAGTTGTGGTTGCACAGGTCGAGCAACAGCTCCTGTGTGTTTATATGAGTATGAATGTGTGTGTGTATGTGTGTATATGTGTACACGTGTGTGTGTATGTACTCACCTAGTTGTGGTTGCAGAGGTCGAGTCACAGCTCCTGGCCTCGCCTCTTCAGAGGCCGATACTCGGTCACTCTTCCCGCTCCATGAGTTTTATCATACCTCTTTTTAAAGCTATGTATGGATCCTGCCTCCACTACATCACTTCCGAGACTATTCCACTTCCTGACTACTCTGTGACTGAAGAAATACTTCCTAACATCTCTGTCATTCATCTGAGTCTTTAACTTCCAACTTTCACCCCTTGTTGTTGTGTCCCATCTCTGGAACATTCTGTCTTTGACCACCTTGTCGATTACTCTCAGTATTTTATATGTCGTTATCATATCCCTCCTATCTCTCCTGTATCCCTGTGTCGTCAGATCGATTTCCCTTAACTTCTCCTCTTAGGACGTACCCCTTAGCTCCGGTACTAGTCTTGTTGCAAACCTTTGCACTTTCTCTAGTTCCCTTACATGCTTGGCTAGCTGTGGGTTCCAAACTGTTGCTGCATACTCCAACCTTTGCCTAACATACACGGTGTACAGGATCCTGAATGATTCCTTATTAAGTTGTCAGAATGCTGTCCGTAGGTTTGCCTGGCGCCTGTATGCTACAACAGTTATTTGGTTGATGTGCACCTCAGGAAATGTGCCCAGCGTTATCCTCACCCCAAGGTGCTTTTCCTTGAGTGAGGTTTGTAGTCTCTGGTCTTCAGTGTCCTTCCCAAACTTCAGGACTTTGCACTTTGTGGGAATGAAGTCCCGGAGTGAGTTGCTGGACCAGGCCTGCAGCCTGTTCAGATACCTTTGTAGTTCTACCAGGTCCTCGTCCAATTGAATTCTTCTCATCAACTTCACATCATCTGCAAACAGGGACACTTCGCAGTTTATTCCTTCCGTCATGTCATTCACAAATACCAGAAACAGCACCGTTCCTAGAACTGATCCCTGTGCCATTCCACTCGTTACAGGCGCCCACTCGTACACCTCGCCACGTACTATGACTTGCTGTTTTCATCCTGACAGGTATTCCATTATCCATTGTAACACATTCCCTGTTATCCTTGTCTGGTCCTCCAGCTTTTTTTGCACTAATCTCTTGTGCAAAACTGTGTCAAACGCCTTCTTACAGTCCCAAAAAAGGCAATCTACCCATCCCTCTCTCTCTTGTCTTACTGCCGTCATTCTGTCATATAACTCCATTGGGTTTGTGAGGCAAGATTTCCCATCCCTGAAACCGTGCTGGCAGTTAAGCTCATTCCTTTCTAGGTGCTCCACCACTCTTCTCCTGATAATCTTCTACATGACCTTGCATACTATACATGTGAGTTACACTAGTCTGTAGTTTAATGCTTCGTGCCTGTCTCCATTTTTAAAAATTGGGACTATATATGCTGTCTTCCATACTTCAGGACGTCACACTGTTTCGACAGATTTGATGAAGATAGTTGTTAGTAGTACACACAGCGTATCTGCTGCCTCTCCCAGGACCCATGGAGAGATGTTTATCCGGCCCCATTGCCTTTGTAACAGCTAGCTCACTTAGCAGCCTCTTCACTTCTTCCTCGGTTGTATGTATTGTGCCCAACACTTGATAGTGTACCCCACCACTCCGTGTTTCTGAGGGCCCTTCTGTCTCCTCTGTGAACACTTCTTTGAATCTTATGTTGAGCTCCTCACATACCTTGTGGTCATTTATTTTTTGTGACCTCCCCTCCTTCCTTCCTCACCCTGATTGCCTGATCGTTTACTGTTGTTTTCCTTCTGAAGTGGCTGTACAATAGCTTCTGGTCCGATGTGGCTTTCACTGCTATGTCATTCTCATATTGTCTTTGGGCCTCCCTTCTTACCTGTGAATATTCATTTCTGGATCTACAACTGCTCTCCTTATTCTCCTGGGTCCTTTGCCTTCTATACTTCTTCCATTCTCTAGCACACTTGGTTTTTTGCCTCCCTGCACCTTTGGGTGAACCAAGGGCTCATCCTGACTTTTTCGTTATACCTGATACCCTTGGGTACAAACCTCTCCTCAGCTTCCTTGCATATTGTTGTCACATATTCCATCATCTCGCTTACTGACTTCCCTTTCGCACTGAACCCCATGCAGTAAATTCTTCATGCCTGCATAGTCCCCTTTCTTGTAGTTTGGCTTCATTCGTCCAGGCCTTCCTGCTTCCTTCTGCCCTTGTAACTCTTGTATGTATTCAAAGCACAGAATCACATGATCACTGGCTCCGAGGGGTTTTTCACATTTGTCCTTAATATCTGCACTACTCCAGGTGAATACTAGGTCAACTCTCGCTCGTTCAACCTCTCCTCTCTCTCTGGTAATGTCCTTTACATGTTGGTACATGAGGTTTTCCAGTACCACCTCCACGTTTCTTGGCCCCCATGTGTCTCCAAGTTCTCTCAATCGATTTTCATGTGAAGTCAACCATGATCAGCAGCTTTGCCCTGCTCGCATGAGCCTTTCTGGCCACTTCGGCCAGTGTGACATCCATCTCTCTATTTCTCTCTTCACGCTCTTGCCTTGGCCTCCTGCTGTTCTTTGGTAGGTTATACATTACTGTAAATACCACTTTGGTACCTCCTAACTGAAATTGTTTTTATTGTGTAATATCTTGTTTCTCCTCTGTCTCCTCTCTCCAGCTTATCAAAATCCTATCAGCTTCTGATGAGCAGTACCACTCCTCCACTCCCTATGTTTCATCTGTCTTTCCTCAGGATCTGATATCCCATTGGAAAGATGGCATCTGTTAACATCCCTGTGAGCTTGGTTTCTGTAAGAGCTATAATGTCCGGTGATGCCTCTTTGACTTTTCATGCTACTCCTCCCCCTTATTCGTTATTCCATCCACATTGGTGTACCATACCTTCAGTTTCCTCTCCAACACTGTGTTTTGGCGGGTCTATGAGGGTGGGGGACCTGGCAGTGTGCTGCGGGATTCTACAGCATAGTGTGGGGTGGGGGCTGTAGGTGTGGACTGTGGTTTGTGATGGGATAGCATGTTTGGTTGTGGTGTTCTTGGGATGGTTCTGCATGTGCTTTCTCTTGCTGCTACTCCCTGCTCAGGGTGTCCTCTAGTGATTCTGTCCTTGTCACTTTTCCTAACCCCTTTCGCTTTTGTGTACTCTCCCTCGGCTGCTGTCATTCTGTTTTTGTTTTGTCTCAGTCTAGGAACACACTCTTGTATCTTGACGATTCCTTCAGCTGTGGTTTCTCTTGCAGGATCCTGTTTTCCACTGTTTCTGTCTTGAAAATCAGCTTGACTGACCATTTTCTCCCCTTCAAATACCCTCCTATTCTATGAAAATTTACTTTCTCAGACATGTCCTCTTCGCCTATTTCTTTGGTGTTTTCAATCTCAAGCCTTCCATCCTGCCGTCTTTCATCGTGTGTCCTTCCCTCGCTCTCCTGAAACCCATGAATAAACACTGACTTCTCCCTCTTCTCCTCCCGTTGTGTTTCCCTCTGTGTCAGTGGCTCCCATCTGTACATAGCCATTTTCTAATTATTTTTTTCTTGTAGCTCTTGGTGGCATGGTTGTGCCTCTGCATGTGACCTATCCCCCACGCCAACTTCACCCCCTCTCACCACCATCCTTGCTTCCAGCTGCTCTCCCCCATCATTCTTCGGCCCTGCTTGGTGGGCTGATAGGGCCTTAGCATAAATCATGTTTCCTTCCTTCCCGTTGGGCTCCTCGTTCAGGGGTGTACCAGCTTCAGAAGGTATGTCCCCTCTGGTCAATACCCCTGTAATTCACTCCAGCCAATTTACCTCATATTCTAGGGCCCTTATCCTGGCTTCTGCAGCTTCGACTTGTGGCACCCATTTCTTCTCCTCCTCTATCCTCTTTTTCAATTTCATGGAAAGATCTGCCTCCATCCTTTTCTCTGTTTTTTGAAGAAAACTCATCTAGTTTTCTCTCCCACTCTTGTTCCATCCTCTTGCATTGCTCTTCCATTCATTCTTCCTTACCAGAACCATTATCCTCTGATCCCCTGACCCTTCGACTTACCTTCTGAGCCACCATTTTTTACGGGTTAGGTGTTGCATTTGTGTGTGGGGGAGGTTTGTAAGGAGGAAGAAAAATGGGAAGAGGGAGGGAGAGGGACAGGGAGAGTGATGGGGGGTGGAGAAAGAGTTGGAAAGGGAGGAGAAAGGGATGGAGGAAGAGGAGGAGGAAGAGGTGGAGGGGGTGGAGGAGGATGAGGTAGACGAGGATGAGGTAGAGGAGGAAGGAGAGGAGGCTGAGGAAGATTAGGAGGAGGAGGGGGCAGAGAAGGAGGAAGGGGAGGAGGAAGAGGAGGGAGGGGTAGATGAGGAAGAGGAAGTGTGACGGGGTAGAGCAGGAGGAAGAGGAAGTGGGAGGGGGTGGGGGAGGCCCTAACGGTCAGAGGCTGTGTGTGGGTTAATGACCATGTGTGTTTGTGTGCTTATGCACACATACACACATGGGCAGTTTGCCCTTGAGTGTGCTTGTGTGCATGTGTGTGTATGAGCCCTTCGTATGTACCCACATATGTGCTACATATGTACTGCATATGTACCCAATCACTTCGTTTACATTGTGCACTATGTACACACTGTCTATGTGTGCTTAAAATTACTGTCAGTCCTGTACTCCTACTTGTCCTGCCCTACTCCTGCATGCGTACACACTAGTGTCTGTGACCCAATACTATCATACCAAGTTTATCTTCCTTCTAAATGCTAAGTGTTGTATGAATGATAATCACTCCGGGGCAGGGTTTATGACATGCCGCATGCTACCACAATATACGTATTTGTACATTATGCCTGGCAGAGGTGTCGTCTGCATCCCGGCTGTTGTGGCTGTACAATGACTCTCGCTGCCCCTGCCCTCTTCTACCACTGTTTTCTTCAATTATTCTATTCTAATTACCCGTTTCACTACATACCAGGTGAACACTTTGAGTCCTTATTTTCCACACTTGTTTCAAAAACAGGAAAACACCGGGTTTCGAGAAAAACTGGATATATTCCCTCCGATTCTTTTTCTATTCTTTACCCTCGCTCTGTTTCATCAATCACTTACTGCTCTATCGTTATTCCCCTCACTTTATGATTCTTTATAATTCACTAGTTCATCTGTCCATATTAATCTCTTATTAACTATCTTGATCACATTCGTTGTGTTTGAATTTGAGTTACTGGCTCGTGGCAACACCACCTACTTCCGGCACTAGGCCCACCTGACTCTCCTGGCACAACACCACCTACATCCGACACTAGACCCACCTGACTCTCCTGGCACACCACCACCTACATCCGACACTAGGCCCACCTGACTCTCCTGGCACACCACCACCTACATCCGACACTAGGCCCACCTGACTCTCCTGGCACAACACCACCTACATCAGACACTAGACCCACCTGACTCTCCTGGCACACCACCACCTACATCCGACACTAGGCCCACCTGACTCTCCTGGCACAACACCACCTACATCCGACACTAGGCCCACCTGTCTCTCCTGGCACAACACCACCTACATCCGACACTAGGCCCACCTGACTCTCCTGGCACACCACCACCTGCATCCGACACTAGGCCCACCTGACTCTCCTGGCACACCACCACCTACATCCGACACTAGGCCCACCTGACTCTCCTGGCACAACGCCACCTACATCCGACACTAGGCCCACCTGACTCTCCTGGCACAACACCACCTACATCCGACACTAGGCCCACCTGACTCTCCTGGCACAACACCACCTACATCCGACACTAGGCCCACCTGACTCTCCTGGCACAACACCACCTACATCCGACACTAGGCCCACCTGACTCTCCTGGCACAACACCACCTACATCCGACACTAGACCCACCTGACTCTCCTGGCACAACACCACCTACATCCGACACTAGGCCCACCTGACTCTCCTGGCACAACACCACCTACATCCGACACTAGGCCCACCTGACTCTCCTGGCACAACACCTACATCCGACACTAGGCCCACCTGACTCTCCTGGCACAACACCACCTACATCCGACACTAGGCCCACCTGACTCTCCTGGCACAACACCACCTACATCCGACACTAGACCCACCTGACTCTCCTGGCACAACTCCACCTACATCCGACACTAGACCCACCTGACTCTCCTGGCACTGATTTCGCTTTCAATATTTTTTTTACTTTTGATTTAGGGCAGCATGTTGTTCAGTGCTCAGGTTGTTCACTAACACTGACACCTGTCACGATCCTTGCCATTAAAAACACTAAATTTATGAGTAGCATACGATGCTGTTACAACTGACCCTGACTCTGTGTGTGTGTGTGTGTGTGTGTGTGTGTGTGTGTGTGTGTGTGTGTGTATCTATGTTTGTGCGCGCGTGTGTGTGTGTGTGTGTGTGTGTGTGTGCGACCCCCTGAGTGAGTGTCCAGCTGACTCACAGTGTTAACAACCAGTTTACTCACAGTGTTAACAACCAGTTTACTCACAGTGTTAACAACCAGTTTACTCACAGTGTTAACAACCAGTTTACTCACAGTGTTAACAACCAGTTTACTCACAGTGTTAACATCCAGTTTACTCACAGTGTTAACATCCAGTTTACTCAGTGTTAACAACCAGATGACCTACAGTGTTATAACATCTAGTTGACCCTTGCTTTTTTTTTAATCTTATCTACATAGTGGATGTCTTTCTGACACCCACCCAAAGTGTGGGAGACACACTCGAACTGTGGGAAACATACTCAAAGTGTTGGAAACAATCTCAAAGTGTGGGACACACAAACTTTGGGTTTTCAGCTGACCTACACTTTTGGTGTCCAGTTAAGCAATAGTGCATGAAGGCTCCTGATGGTATACTGCTGATCCAAAGTGTGGGCAGTCTGCTATCTGTCGATGTGGGCTACTAACTGACCCGTGCTACGTCCCACTGTGTACTCACCCAATGTGGATGCAAGGGTTGAGTCGCAACTCCTGGCCCCACCTCTTCTCTGGCCGATTCTGAGTTGGCTCTCCTGGCTTCGAGAGCCCTGTCGTACCTCTCCATAGAAGTGTGAATTCATTTTATTCTTACCAATTCTCTATCCAGGATCTTCCACTCGATACTGCTCTAAGGGTGAAGAAATACTTAATAATATTCCTGATATTCATCTGTATTTTCAACTACTGAGCTGTGCCCTGGTGTTTCTGTTTCCCGCCTCTATAGCAGTCTGTCACTACCCACACTATAAATAGCTCCGGTAACAATCATGTAGCAAACTTCTGCACTTTCTCCAGTTTTTTTTTTTTTGACATTCTTAATCAGATGTGGCCTCCATAACTGTCCTACATTCTCCAATATGAGCCTGAAATATACTGTAAAGAGTATCATGAATAGTTCTTCGAAAGCTAATCTTAGATATGCGAAACTCATGTCTCCTTTGGCAGTTATTAGGTTGTGTACCTCAGGTGATATCCTCAGTACAATGCTCACCTCGAGGTCCTTTTATCTGAATAAGGTTACCAACATTTCGCCTCCGGCCCTTACTTTTCTTGCAGTCTTCTCTGTCCATCATCAGTCTTCATAACTTTGTATTTTTTGGATCAAACTCTAATAGCCACTTCACAAGCCAGAGCTGCAGCTTGTCCATGTCTATATGCATTTTTTCTAGTCTTTACCTGTTTCCGTTCCTCTGATTAATTTCACATCGTCTCGGAGGAGGAAGACTGTCTCTTCTGTTACGTCATTTACATATACAATAAGAGAGTACGGGTACCTACATGTCACATGCTCCTATTACAACAACTTTACATGGAATTCACTCGTTGATTCCTTGCTGCTATTTATTTCCTGAACTATTTTAATAAGTTTCTATCCTCTCCTCTCCTCCAATCCTCTCTAATTTTTTATCTTGTCTCTAATGCGGCAATATTTCACAAACTTTCTTCATGTCTAAAAAATATGCAAATCCACCCACTAGTGTCTCTATTCTGCGTCTGTTCTGCTACCTTGCTGTAGAATTCTAGGGTTCGTAGAAAGGATTCACCATCTCTAAAGCCGTGCTGGTTATTATTTAAGAACCAATACGTCATTGACCACCGTTTCTTTGCAATGGACTGAAGAAGTCACTAGATGATGTAACGACTCCAGAATAAAGATACCGAAGTTTTGAACAATTGTCTTATTTATGTACGTGTCAGTTTTCTAAACTATTTATTCAGAATCTGTCAGACACAGAACTAATGGACTTTTCCATTAGTGACTCTGCCTTCCACTGGTGACTCAGCCTTCCACTGGTGATTCTGCCTACCACTGGTCTACCTCATCTCTCTGTGGCATTTAAGCTTCTAATATGCTGCACTTTTATCAAAACCGATGGAGTAAATACATGAGCTCCTGCTCATCCTTCACCTCTCCTCTGCATAAGACTGAAGACACCACTGCATGGAGACACATTCCCATAATAAATATGCCCAAATGTTGCATGAATGTCTTATTTATGAAGCACGTTCTACACTGTGGACCAACTGGACTTCTATACTGGACCACTCTGGACCTCCTTGACTCCGACACTAGACCACTCTGGACTACATTAATTCAGACAATGCAGCACTGTGGACCACCTTGACTCCTACACAGCATCACTGTGGACCTCCTTGACTCCTACACTGTGGACCACCTTGACTCCTACACAGCATCACTGTGGACATCCTTGACTCCTACACTGTGGACTACCTTGACGCCTACACTGTGAACCGCCTTGACTCCTACAATGTGGACCACTGAGGACCACCTTGACTCCTACAATGTGGACCCCATTGACTCCGACACTGCACCACTGTGGACAAACTTGACATCGACTCTGTGGAAGTGTGGACCACATTGACTCCTACACTGTGGACCACCTTGACTCCTACACTGAGTACCATCTTGACTCCTACCCTGTGGACCACTTTGGACTACGTTCATAACCTTATAGACCATGAATGTCAGTGATACTGCTAAAGTCTTATACACAGATAGCGCAAGAGACAAGGTGGTCCACAGTGTAGGAGTCATGATGGTCCACAGTGTAAGAGTCATGATGGTCCACAGTGTAAGAGTCATGATGGTCCACAGTGGTCCACAATGTAAGAGTGAGGGTGGTCCTCAGTGCTCCACAATGTAGGAATCAAGGTATTACGAACACAGGTTAAGAATGGCCTTTAACCTGGTCGTAATGGGTTTCTGGAGCTAAACAAACTCAGTAATATATTTAACTTCTTTATATTTAATATATTTAACTTGTATTTCCTACACCAGATATATATAAGCAGTTGCGTACATTTATGTACACTATGTATAGGAGTTGAATATAAGTGTACACCACCGTGACGAAGAATGACTAAACAGAAGCCAAAAAGAGAGAGCACCGTAATCAATCAGCAAAGTCTAACAAATGCTGACTGCGAGCGAACCACGTCGCCTCAGCATTTGGCGGGCTCGACTGTGATTGGACTATGAACCAAGGTACTGATTTACGATGGGTACCCAAAAAATAGTTAAACCCACAGCACCCGTTTCGCTGGTTGGGAGGCAGCCTATATGGGAGTGTGTACATACGCCGATAAAATTCCAACTCTTTGCATGCCGCACAAGGTGCTCAACAGTGGTCCATAGTGGTCCACAGTGTAGGAGTCAAGGTGGTCTACAGTGTAGGAGTTAAGATGGTCCACATTGGTCCACAGTGTAGGAGTCAAGCTGGTTCACAGTGCAGGAGTCAAGGTGGTCCAGAGTGTAGGAGTCAAAGTGGTCCACAGTGTAGCACTCAGGGTGGTCCACAGTGCAGGAGTTAAGGTGGTCCCCAGTGTAGTAGTCAGGGATGTCCACAGTGGTCCACGGTGGTCCACAGTGTAAACGTCAGAGTGGACCACAGTGTAGGAGTCATGGTAGTCCACAGTGTAGGAGTCAAGATGGTCGATAGTGTAAGAATCCAGATGGTAAGCTGTAGTCCACAGTGTTGGAGTCAGGGTGGCACACAGTGTTCTGGAGTGTAGAAGTCAAGATGGTCCATAGTGTAGAAGTGAAGGAGGTCCACAGTGTAGGAGTCAAGATGCTCCACAGTGGTCAAAAGTGTAAGAGTCAAGGTATTCCACAGCGTAGGACTGAAGGTGGTCCACAGTGGTCCATAGTGTAAAAGTCAAGGTGGTCCACATTGCTCCACAGTGTAAAAGTCAAGGTGGTCCACAGTGCTCCACAGTGTAAGAGTCAAGGTGGTCCACAGCGATGCAGGGTAGCAGTCAATGTCGTCCTCAGTGGTCCATAGTGTTGGAGTCAGGGTGGGTCACAGTTGTGCACAGTGTAGGAGTCAAGGTGGTCCACAGTGGTCCACAGTGTGGGAGTCAAGGTAGTCCACAGTGGTCAAGTGTACGACTCGCGTTGGTTCACAGTGTAGAAGTCAAGATGGTCCACATTGAAGGAGTGAAGGAGGTCCACAGTAAAGGTGTCAAGGTTGTCCATAGTGTAGGAGTCAAGATGGTCCACAGTGGTCAAAAGTGTAAGAGTCAAGGTGGTCCACAGAGGTCCACAGTGTAGCAACCAAGGAGGCGTAGAGTGGTCTAGTGTAGGAGTCAAGTCAAGGTCTTCCACAGTGTAGGAGTCAAAGTGGTCCACAGTGGTCCATAGTGTAAAAGTCAAGGTGGTCCACAGTGTAAGAGTCAAGGTGATCCATAGTGACCCACAGTGTTAGAGTCAAGGTGGTCCACAGTGATGCAATGTAGGAGTCAATGTCGTCCTCAGTGGTCCATAGCGTAGGAGTCAGTGTGAGTCACAGTGGTGCACAGTGTAGAAGTTAAGGTGGCCCACAGTGTAGGAGTCAAGGTCGTCCGTAGAGGAGTCAGGGTGGTCCACAGTGTAGGAGTCAAGGTCGTCCGTAGAGGAGTCAGGGTGGTCCACAGTGTAGGAGTCAATGAGATCCACAGTGATTCAGTGTACGAGTCAAGGTGGTCCACAGCGTTGCACAGAGTAGGCTTCAAGGAGGTCCACATTATATAAGTCAAGGTGGTTCAGAGTGGTCCACAGTGTAGGGGTCAACGTGGTCCACATTGTAGGAGCCAAGATGGTCTACAGTTGTTCACAGTGTAGGAGTCAAGGTGGTCCATAGTGTGGTGCACATTGGAGGTGTCAAGATGTCCACAGGAGTTCACAGTGTAGGAGTCAAGGTGGTCCACAGTGTAGGAGTCAAGGTGGTCCACAGTGTAGGAGTCAAGGTGGTCCACAGTGTAGGAGTCAAGGTGGTCCACAGTGTAGGAGTCAAGGTGGTCCACAGTGTAGGAGTCAAGGTGGTCCACAGTGTAGGAGTCAAGGTAGTCCACGGAATAGAGGTGGTCCACATTGCAGGTGTTAAGGTGGTTCACAGTAGTTCAGTGTCGTAGTCAAGGTGGTCCACAGTGTAGGAGTCAAGGAGGTGTGGAATGGTCCAGTGTAGGAGTCAAAGTGGTCCACAGTGTAGAAGTCAATCTGGTCTTCAGTGGTCCACAGTGTAGGAGTCAAAGTGGTCCACAGTGGTCACAGTGTCGTATTGAGGTGGTCCACAGTGGTCAAGTGTAGAACTCACGTTGGTTTACAAGGTAGGAGTCAAGGTGGTCCACAGCGTAGGAGTTAAGGTGGTCTACAGTTTAGGAGTCAAGGTGGTCCACAGTGTCGGAGTCAAGGTGGTCCACAATGGTCCACAGAGTAGGATTCGAGGTGGTCCGCAGTATAGGAGTCAAGGTGGTCCACAGTGGTCCAGTGTAGGAGTCAGTGTGGTCCACAGTGTATGAGTCAATGTGGTTCAAAGCGTAGGAATCAAGGTCGTCCACAGTGTAGGAGTCAAGGTGCTACACAGTGGTCCACAGTGTAGAATCAATGTGGTCCACAGTGGTCCACGGTTTTAGGAGTCAAGGTGGTCCACAGTGTAGGCGTCCACTTTCGGGGTAAGCTCCTGCTAATTCCTAATGTAACTATCAAGCAGATCCATTGTGTAGGTTTCAAGTTGATCCAGAGCAGTCATCCAGCGGAACCGCAGTGTTGCGTTCCAGCTGACCTGCAGTGTGACTCTCCAGCTGACTAATATTTTAGACAGCAAAAAGACACAGAGTGTACTATGTGTTTAGCTTGATCAAAGTGGGTCAGTTGGGCTCCAGTTGACCACGATATGAGAGGTCCAGCTGACCACGGTATGAGAGGTCCAGCTTACCACGGTATGAGAGGTCAAACTGATAACACTATGAGAGGTCCACCTGAGCACCTTATGAGGGATCCAGCTGACTGCAGTTTGAGGGATCCATCTGACTGACAGTCTGTGGGTTCAGTTGGCTCAGTTCAGGTTGACACTAGATATTTCTTGAATGTTTTAATACATTTTATCTTCTATATTTCCCTTTTCTCTATTTCATAATCCGCGTCTTGCCCATACTATCCATCTAAATTTTCGCCTTTACATTCACCCCAAAATTCTTCCTTCTCTGATGATGAATCACGACACTACACCCCGGAGACTTAATCTGCGTGAAGTATATCTTGGATGTATATCATTACTATTTTCAGGGTGTCATTAATGAGCATGATTTATGAACTTTCTCTCCAAGTTTGTTTTTATGTCATTATAACAGAATGATACATTTGTTCATTCAGCTAGTTCTAGCTTACCAATATTGCTTTTTAATTAACTTATATTTGGACATTTTTTTCTTAAAAGATTTAGCATAATTTCAGTCTTCTTAAACGCCGTTTTTTATAGAAATAGTTATTTTTTAATGAAGAAATTGTATTGTGCTGGTGAGTTTGCGTTCACGAGTTGATCCAGCAGTGTATGTGGACGAGAGGTTTCTGGTAAGAGTGGCAGGTGATGCCTCCTGCTATTGGAAAGCTGGCTAAATAACTAATATTGTTATAGGTTTATGGTACCATTCGTAGATATTACTGTACAACATGAGTATTAATGAAGCTTAGGGTGACGCCAACCACCTAGTACCGGTCATAGATTCAAACTGTCACAGGTGTCGCTATGAAGCTGTACGCTCCACCGACTACAGGAGTTGATCTTATGACTGCTTTCTAGTGGTTTAGCAGAGTAGCGCCTTCCTGCAGTACATTGTGATATAAAGGAAGACACAGCAGCTGCCACTTAGGTTCACTCACACTGGTCGTGAACCTCACGTACCATAGGCATCGTAGGCAAGCCCACTTTTTTTTATGGTTCCGTGAAAGATCTTTGCCTCATCTTATTAAAACTTTGCAGTCGCAAAGCCCTTCATTTCTAGGGGCCACTTGAGGGTTGGACCCGAACTAAATCATAAAGATTTTTCTCCCCTGATCTTTAAGGGATGTTCCCCGGGACAGATTATCTGGTACCAGCTTGTGTGAATGGGGAATGGACATGGTACAATCACAAGAGTTGGTACAATTATATATATATATATATATATATATATAAATATATATATATAAAATAAATAGATATATAAAATACATATATATATTTTTTTTTTTTTCAACAAACCGGCCGTATCCCACCACGGCAGGGTGGCCCAAAAAGAAAAACGAAAGTTTCTCTTTTTAAATTTAGTAATTTATACGGGAGAAGGGGTTACTAGCCCCTTGCTCCCGGCATTTTAGTCGCCTCTTACAACACGCATGGCTTACGGAGGAAGAATTCTTTTCCACTTCCCCATGGAGATAAGAGGAAATAAACAACAACAAGAACTAGAAAGAAAATAGAAGAACACCCAGAGGGATGTGTATATATACATATATATGCTTGTACATGCATGTGTAGTGTGACCTAAGTGTAAGTAGAAGTAGCAAGACGTACCTGAAATCTTGCATGTTTATGAGACAGAAAAAAAGGACACCAGCAATCCTACCATCATGTAAAACAATTACAGGCTTTCGTTTTACACTCACTTGGCAGGACGGTAGTACCTCCCTGGGCGGTTGCTGTCTACCAACCTACTACCTAGAATATATATATATATATATATATATATATATATATATATATATATATATATATATATATATATATATGCAAAACAACCACTCTGAAAGAATAGAGAAATTCCAAGCGCTTTCGTGACTACTCACATTATCATGAGTAGTCACGAAAGCGCTTGGAATTTCTCTATTCTTTCAGAGTGGTTGTTTTGCATATTTTGAAATCACCTGTTTACTGTGATCTTATTGCATATATATATATATATATATATATATATATATATATATATATATATATATATATATATATATATATATTATATATATATATGTATATATATATATATTATATATATATATATATATATATGTATATATATATATTATATATATATATATATATATATATGTATATATATATATTATATATATATATATATATATATATATATATATATATATATTTATATATATATATATATATATATATATATATATATATATATATATATATATATATATATATAGAAATAAATGGTATAAAATACCGACACAATGAAATATAAACACATATGCAGTATAATGTGATCCTTTATTGACTACGTTTCGCCCACACAGTGGGCTTTTTCAAGTCACAAACAGATCTACCTGGGGTGGAAGGGACGCGAGTATTTATAGTCAGGTTCAGAATGCTGAGGTCAGGTGGAGAATGCTGCATCTGATGATGTACCGAGTGGGGTTATAGAGTCTAAAATCTTGGGTAGCTTGTAAATGAGATTGAATAAGTTTGTGAGCAGACCTTCTACAGTGTTCTTATGTGGGATAGCGATGAAAAAGTTTCTTGGCAAGTGGTTCAGCTATGTTATAGAAGCCACTATTCTGGTTGAAGTTGTCGGATATAGAAATAAATGGTGATTCCAGGATTCTTCGGTATTGAGTGTTGTCTTCTGTGGCGATGAGTCTTGAGTTTCTGTAGTTTATCAAGTGGTTGTGTGAATTACGGTGTTGTACACAGGCATTCCTTGTGTCGTCAGACCTGCTTGCGTATTGGTGTTCTGAAATACGTGTTTGGAGGTCCCTTGATGTTTCGCCCACATATAACTTGTTGCAGTCATTACAAGGGATTTTGTATACTCCTGCAGAGGGTGGAAGCTTGTCCTGTCTATCACTGGTAATGTCCTTGATGGTCGTGGTTGTGGAAGTAGATACTTGAAATGAGGTATTGGAAAAGATGTTGGAAACGTGTTTGGCAATGGAGTTGGTGGGGAGGACTATGTATCTCTACTCGGCAGTGTCTTCTCTGGGTGTGTTGAAGATGTTTAATGCCCGTCGTCTGCAGTCTCTGATGAAGTGACGAGGATAGTGGAGTTTAGAAAATACTTGTTCAATTATCGTGCATTCTTCAAGAAACTCATTGCTGCAGATTCTGAGTGCACGCAGGAAGAAGCCTATAATTACACCACGTTTGGTTTTGGTGTCGTGGTGAGAGTAAAAGTGAAGAAGGTCGTTTTGGTTGGTGGGTTTTCGATAGACTTTAAAACGAAGTTCGTGGTCAGCTTTGCAGAGCAGAACATCAAGGAAAGGAAGAGTGTTGTCGACTTCTTCAAGTGTGAACTGGATTGAAGGCTCGACCTGGTTGAGCTTGTCTTGGAGAGCTTGAACGTTGAAGCGTTTAGGAGTTATGAGGAGAATGTCGTCAACATAACGGAGCCAGGTGACAGACGAAGGAATAATGGTGGAGAAACGTTCGGCTTCTAGATGTTCCATGTATAGGTTCGCCAGGACCGTACTGAGTGGCGAACCCATGGGTAGTCCAAAAGTCTGCTGAAAGAGGTGATTTTCGAAAGAGAAACACGTAAAGCCAACACATAGTTCAACAAGGTCGATGAAATCGCTGGCTGGAATGGGAAGATCAAGTGAATCGTCAATTTTCCTGCGCAAGAGATCGATGGCTTGTGTAGTAGGTACTTTGGTGAATAGGGAAGTCACGTCAAGGCTGGAAAGTTTCTTGTTCCTGATGTTGATGTTGCGAATGCGATTGAGAAGATCACCCGAGTGTTTGAGATGTGCTGGACTGATAGTGCCCAAGAGTTTAGAGAGGTGTTTTGCGAGAATTCCTGAGAGCTGGTGGGGAGCACTGCCTATTCCCGAGGATATGAGCCTCAGTGGGATACCAGGCTTTGGGAGGCCGTACATTCTGGCAGGTCTGGGGTTGCTGGGCATGGTGTGCAGAAGTTTCTTCCCTTGTTCTGAGCCCCTCAGAATGCGGCGAGTCCTTTGAAGAAAAGTTTTAGTAAGGTTGTCCACTTGGTTAGTTGTGAGGGGTTTGTAGGTATCTGGGTCATTAAGTAGATTGAGCATTTTGTTCCTGTAATCGTCAGTGTTCATGATAACAACACCACCTCCTTTATCAGCGGTGGTGACCCTGATGGTCGTGTCAAGGACATTACCAGTGATAGACAGGACAAGCTTCCACCCTCTGCAGGGGTATACATAATCCCTTGTAATGACTGCAACAAGTTATACGTGGGCGAAACATCAAGGGACCTCCAAACACCTATTTCAGAAAACCAATACGCAAGCAGGTCTGACGACACAAGGAATGCCTGTGTACAACACCGTAATTCACACAACCACTTGATAAACTACAGAAACTCAAGACTCATCACCACAGAAGACAACACTCAATACCGAAGAATCCTGGAATCATCACTTATTTCTATATCCGACAACTTCATCCAGAATAGTGGCTTCTATAACATAGCTGAACCACTTGCCAAGAAATTTCTTCATCGCTATCCCACATAAGAACACTGTAGAAGGTCTGCTCACAAACTTATCCAATCTCATTTCCAAGCTACCCAAGATTTTAGACTCTATAACCCCACTCGGTACATCATCAGATGCAGCATTCTCCATCTGACCTCAGCATTCTGAACCTGACTATAAATACTCGCGTCCCTTCCACCCCAGGTAGATCTGTTTGTGACTTGAAAAAGCCCACTGTGTGGGCGAAACGTAGTCAATAAAGGATCACATTATACTGCATATGTGTTTATATTTGTTCATATATATATATATATATATATATATATATATATATATATATATATATATATATATATATATATATATATATATGTCGTGCGCAATATGTAAAACTGGTCAATTAGCAAGAACTCATTTAAAATTAATTCCTTTCTAAAATTTTCTCATATACGTTTAAAGATAATTTTTTTTCATTAATGTTGATGTAAAAAAATTTAATTTTGCACCAAAAGGAACTTAGAAAACTTACCTAACCTTATTATAACAAGAACAATTTATTTTAGCCTGACCCGACTAATTATATTTTAGATTTATTTACAATAATTTAATACTAAACAAACACAGTGAAACATACTTTTTTTCGTTAGGTTCAGAATGATTTTGGCGAAATTATTGCATACACATATTTTCACTTGTCCTATATGGCAAGATGAGCGTTGCTATTTAAGCCAAGATCGCAAGTTCTGCCTATTCGGCACGACATATATTTTTTTTTTTTTTTTTTTTTTTTTTTTTTTTTTTATCACACCGGCCGATTCCCACCAAGGCAGGGTGGCCCGAAAAAGAAAAACTTTCACCATCATTCACTCCATCACTGTCTTGCCAGAAGGGTGCTTTACACTACAGTTTTTAAACTGCAACATTAACACCCCTCCTTCAGAGTGCAGGCACTGTACTTCCCATCTCCAGGACTCAAGTCCGGCCTGCCGGTTTCCCTGAATCCCTTCATAAATGTTACTTTGCTCACACTCCAACAGCACGTCAAGTATTAAAAACCATTTGTCTCCATTCACTCCTATCAAACACGCTCACGCATATATATATATATACATATATATATAAATATATAATTTTTTTTTCAACAAGTCGGCCTTCTCCCACCTAGGCAGGGTGACGCAAAAAGAAAGAAAAATCCCCAAAGCAAAAATACTTTCATCATTCAACATTTTCACCTAACGCACACATAATCACTATTTTTTGCAGAGGTGCCGAGATACGACAGTTTAGAAGCATATATAAAGATACAATATAAAAAGTGACCTGAAATATTATAAACCCCCTATAAAATATAATGTCAGGGCCCCAATCATATATACCATCCTATTACACATCCCTCCAAACTGCTAATATCCCAAACTCCTCCTTTAATCCTTCAAAGCGCAGGCATTATACTTCCCGTTTCCAGAACTCATGCCCGCCCCATGGTAAGCGAAAAATCGCACATGACGCTCTAACCAACAGGACCATGCAATCCTACAAGAATCACGCACCAAGCAGAGCTAGGTGTTTTACCATGATCCGAGGACATACAGTGGTGTGGGTGCCTCTGAGCTAATTTCTTTCTACTCTCCGTTTGTTGTACTAGCCTCCACGAGCAGTATTTTATATTATTGTAACCAAGAACGAGTGGTATTGAATCAATAACAACATTGAGACTAGCCGAGGTTTTGAACCCATGTCGCTTTGGCCCGTCCCATGGTAAGCGAAAATCATACATGACGGATTTTTTGGAGCCTCATTGTCCGCTTTGAAGAAGAAGGATGGGGGAATCAGACTCATTACTGTCGGTAACACTCTTCGCCGTCTCGTTGCCAAAGTAGCAGTAAGAAACATTCGCCTAGAAACTGCTAGTTTACTCCAGCCACACCAACTGGGCTTTGGGGTCTCTCAAGGCAGTGAAGCGGCAGCTCATGGTACAAGGGATTACATTAGAGACTTGCCAGAAGTGAATGCCGTAATCAAACTTGACTTTAGAAATGCTTTTAATATGGTGAAAAGAGATGTGTTCTTGCCAGCCGTTCAGGAACGGTTCCTCAGTCTTTTTCCTTTCATTTCAGCTGGTTACAGCAAATCCTCAATTGTTTTGTTTGGCGAACATGAAATTCCATCATCAGAAGGTGTTTAGCAGGATGACCCATTCGCTCCACTTTTCTTCTGCTTGGGGGTAAGAGAACTAACTTAAAGCCTGCGCAGCAAGCTCAGCATTTGGTACCTGAATGATGGTACTCTGGCAGGTACTGAAGAGTCCATGCTATAGGACCTACAACTGGTGAAGACACAGGGAGAAGCCATGGAGCTCATCCTCAGTTCCTCGAAGTATATAATCATCACACCAAACCAGGAAATAATCAGAGTTGTGCGAACAATCCTTCCTAAAGTTTCTACCACTATTCCATTCATGAGCACCCTCTTGGGAACACCGCTGGGTAAGCTGGCCATCGACACACTACTCAAGGACAAACTAAATGACCTGAAGAGAATGGAGGAGAGAATAAGGGATCTTGATGCCTATGATGCCCTGTATCTCCTCATAAGGTGTCTTGCTCTGCCAAGACTTACTTCCTGAAGTGCGCACCCTCTTTTGACAACCCAACACTCAACGAATATGACACACTCTTGAGATCAGTCTGTAAGAAGGCACTAAATCCGTTGCTGGAAGATCAGCAATGGGATCAGGCAACTCTCCCAGTGCGACTGGGAGGCATAGGGGTGGGCAAGGAAATGCAGGTAGCTTTACCTGCATTTCTGTTCTCGTGTCTGGCTTCCAGTGGACTAGTCAAGGAGATTGTCCTCCAAAGCTTGAGAGGCCAGCCGCCCCCATGCTCTCCGAACATAGGAATATTTGTGGCAGGGCGACGGCTGATCAATTCGGACTTCATGGTCTTGTGTGTCATACATCAGAAGGGAAGTATACCAGACATTTGTGATGAATGGTTTGAAAAACCGACAAGTTGAAGATTGAGACACTTATGCAGCATATGGGAATCTTTATTCAGGAAACGTTTCGCCACATAGTGGCTTCATCAGTCCAATACAAAGAGGAAGGCGTAAGGAGAGGAGGAGAATGAGGTAATCAGTCCCTCAACCTGGAGTCGATGTGTTCAGTCCATCAATCTTGTAGAATGTACAGCATAGGGCCGTAGACGTGGCTTATATACTGTAGTGAGGTGACGTGAAGCAGATGGAGGCGGGGTCATAGTGGTACCATCCACTAGTCGAAGTAGGTCTTCGTCCAAAGGTTGAACAAGTGTTGAAGAATTCTTTGTAACAAGATCCCATGATGCTGCAGTGTCTGACAGTTGTGATGAATGGTTTGAAAAACCGACAAGTTGAAGATTGAGACACTTATGCAGCATATGGGAATCTTTATTCAGGAAACGTTTCGCCACATAGTGGCTTCATCAGTCCAATACAAAGAGGAAGGCGTAAGGAGAGGAGGAGAATGAGGTAATCAGTCCCTCAACCTGGAGTCGATGTGTTCAGTCCATCAATCTTGTAGAATGTACAGCATAGGGCCGTAGACGTGGCTTATATACTGTAGTGAGGTGACGTGAAGCAGATGGAGGCGGGGTCATAGTGGTACCATCCACTAGTCGAAGTAGGTCTTCGTCCAAAGGTTGAACAAGTGTTGAAGAATTCTTTGTAACAAGATCCCATGATTCTGCAGTGTCTGACAGTTGTGACGAATGGTTTGAAAAACCGACAAGTTGAAGATTGAGACACTTATGCAGCATATGGGAATCTTTATTCAGGAAACGTTTCGCCACATAGTGGCTTCATCAGTCCAATACAAAGAGGAAGGCGTAAGGAGAGGAGGAGAATGAGGTAATCAGTCCCTCAACCTGGAGTCGATGTGTTCAGTCCATCAATCTTGTAGAATGTACAGCATAGGGCCGTAGACGTGGCTTATATACTGTAGTGAGGTGACGTGAAGCAGATGGAGGCGGGGTCATAGTGGTACCATCCACTAGTCGAAGTAGGTCTTCGTCCAAAGGTTGAACAAGTGTTGAAGAATTCTTTGTAACAAGATCCCATGATGCTGCAGTGTCTGACAGTTGTGATGAATGGTTTGAAAAACCGACAAGTTGAAGATTGAGACACTTATGCAGCATATGGGAATCTTTATTCAGGAAACGTTTCGCCACATAGTGGCTTCATCAGTCCAATACAAAGAGGAAGGCGTAAGGAGAGGAGGAGAATGAGGTAATCAGTCCCTCAACCTGGAGTCGATGTGTTCAGTCCATCAATCTTGTAGAATGTACAGCATAGGGCCGTAGACGTGGCTTATATACTGTAGTGAGGTGACGTGAAGCAGATGGAGGCGGGGTCATAGTGGTACCATCCACTAGTCGAAGTAGGTCTTCGTCCAAAGGTTGAACAAGTGTTGAAGAATTCTTTGTAACAAGATCCCATGATGCTGCAGTGTCTGACAGTTGTGATGAATGGTTTGAAAAACCGACAAGTTGAAGATTGAGACACTTATGCAGCATATGGGAATCTTTATTCAGGAAACGTTTCGCCACATAGTGGCTTCATCAGTCCAATACAAAGAGGAAGGCGTAAGGAGAGGAGGAGAATGAGGTAATCAGTCCCTCAACCTGGAGTCGATGTGTTCAGTCCATCAATCTTGTAGAATGTACAGCATAGGGCCGTAGACGTGGCTTATATACTGTAGTGAGGTGACGTGAAGCAGATGGAGGCGGGGTCATAGTGGTACCATCCACTAGTCGAAGTAGGTCTTCGTCCAAAGGTTGAACAAGTGTTGAAGAATTCTTTGTAACAAGATCCCATGATGCTGCAGTGTCTGACAGTTGTGATGAATGGTTTGAAAAACCGACAAGTTGAAGATTGAGACACTTATGCAGCATATGGGAATCTTTATTCAGGAAACGTTTCGCCACATAGTGGCTTCATCAGTCCAATACAAAGAGGAAGGCGTAAGGAGAGGAGGAGAATGAGGTAATCAGTCCCTCAACCTGGAGTCGATGTGTTCAGTCCATCAATCTTGTAGAATGTACAGCATCATGGGATCTTGTTACAAAGAATTCTTCAACACTTGTTCAACCTTTGGACGAAGACCTACTTCGACTAGTGGATGGTACCACTATGACCCCGCCTCCATCTGCTTCACGTCACCTCACTACAGTATATAAGCCACGTCTACGGCCCTATGCTGTACATTCTACAAGATTGATGGACTGAACACATCGACTCCAGGTTGAGGGACTGATTACCTCATTCTCCTCCTCTCCTTACGCCTTCCTCTTTGTATTGGACTGATGAAGCCACTATGTGGCGAAACGTTTCCTGAATAAAGATTCCCATATGCTGCATAAGTGTCTCAATCTTCAACTATACCAGACATGTCTACGCTAGACATGAGAATGTGGCGAGAGAAGACTCGCCACAGCCCATTGCCCAGTTCATCGGGAACCCTAAGTACAGAGATCCGATGGAAGTCAAAAGCGTCATAATGGAACTACTGTGCCTGAAACTAGACCTGTGCCACCACACTGGCGGACACCTACTTGACTTAATCTGAAGTGGTGGAGCCGCTAGCTGCAGCTATAACTTCATCCCAATGGGGTCAGAGATCCCTGAAGCATGAGGCAAGTGTGCTTTAGTTCCTCAAAGAGCTGGGTGAAAAATGCATCACAGAAACCAAGGATTGCAGGTAGGCCAGCTGCCTCTTGCAGAGACTCAGTGTTGCGATCCAGAGGAAAAATGCCTGCAGCATTCGGAGCACACGGCCCACCGCCGGTGAGCTGGAAGAAGTATTCGAGATGTAGGCTTTAAGATGTTATCTATGTTGTTCTACTTCCTACTGTATTTTTGTCAGTGTATTTTATTTTTAGATAAAGCCTACATGGAATATGGAATATAGAGGGTGGTAGGAGAAGACAATATTCAAACAGCTCCGGGGAGAACCTTCAGTTTTCCCTGAAGTAAGTTTATTCTTTTCTCAAAGGATGAGGGTCCCCAGCACAGTTCCAGAGATGGTAACTCCATATATATATATATATATATATATATATATATATATATATATATATATATTTTTATTATCACACCGGCCGATTCCCACCAAGGCAGGGTGGCCCGAAAAAGAAAAACTTTCACCATCATTCACTCCATCACTGTCTTGCCAGAAGGGTGCTTTACACTACAGTTTTTAAACTGCAACATTAACACCCCTCCTTCAGAGTGCAGGCACTGTACTTCCCATCTCCAGGACTCAAGTCCGGCCTGCCGGTTTCCCTGAATCCCTTCATAAATGTTACTTTGCTCACACTCCAACAGCACGTCAAGTATTAAAAACCATTTGTCTCCATTCACTCCTATCAAACACGCTCACGCATGCCTGCTGGAAGTCCAAGCCCCTCGCACACAAAACCTCCTTTACCCCCTCCCTCCAACCCTTCCTAGGCCGACCCCTACCCCGCCTTCCTTCCACTACAGACTGATACACTCTTTAAGTTATTCTGTTTCGCTCCATTCTCTCCACATGTCCGAACCACCTCAACAACCCTTCCTCAGCCCTCTGGACAACAGTTTTGGTAATCCCGCACCTCCTCCTAACTTCCAAACTACGAATTCTCTGCATTATATTCACACCACACATTGCTATCAGACATGACATCTCCACTGCCTCCAGCCTTCTCCTCGCTGCAACATTCATCACCCATGCTTCACACCCATATAAGAGCGTTGGTAAAACTATACTCTCATACATTCCCCTCTTTGCCTCCAAGGACAAAGTTCTTTGTCTCCACAGACTCCTAAGTGCACCACTCACCCTTTTCCCCTCATCAATTTTATGATTCACCTCATCTTTCATAGACCCATCCGCTGACACGTCCACTCCCAAATATCTGAATACATTCACCTCCTCCATACTCTCTCCCTCCAATCTGATATCCAATCTTTCATCACCTAATCTTTTTGTTATCCTCATAACCTTACTCTTTCCTGTATTCACTTTCAATTTTCTTCTTTTGCACACCCTACCAAATTCATCCACCAATCTCTGTATCTTCTCTTCAGAATCTCCCAAGAGCACAGTGTCATCAGCTAAGAGCAACTGTGACAACTCCCACTTTATGTGTGATTCTTTATCTTTTAACTCCACGCCTCTTGCCAAGACCCTCACATTTACTTCTCTTACAACCCCATCTATAATTATATTAAACAACCACGGTGACATCACACATCCTTGTCTAAGGCCTACTTTTACTGGGAAATAATTTCCCTCTTTTCTACATACTCTAACTTGAGCCTCACTATCCTCGTAAAAACTCTTCACTGCTTTCAGTAACCTACCTCCTACACCATACATCTGCCACATTGCCTCCCTATCCATCCTGTCATACGCCTTTTCCAAATCCATAAATGCCACAAAGACCTCTTTAGCCTTATCTAAATACTGTTCACTTATGTGTTTCACTGTAAACACCTGGTCCACACACCCCCTACCTTTCCTAAAGCCTCCTTGTTCATCTGCTATCCTATTCTCCGTCTTACTCTTTATTCTTTCAATAATAACTCAACCATACACTTTGCCAGGTATACTCAACAGACTTATCCCCCTATAATTTTTGCACTCTCTTTTATCCCCTTTGCCTTTATACAAAGGAACTATGCATGCTCTCTGCCAATCCCTAGGTACCTTACCCTCTTCCATACATTTATTAAATAATTGCACCAACCACTCCAAAACTATATCCCCACCTGCTTTTAACATTTCTATCTTTATCCCATCAATCCCGGCTGCCTCACGAACTTCCCCCACACTCACAACTGGCTCTTCCTCACTCCTACAAGATGTTGTTCCTCCTTGCCCTATACACGAAATTATATGTATATATATATATATATATATATATATATATATATATATATATATATATATATATATATATATATATATATATATATATAACCAAGGATAAGAAAATGAAGTTAAACAAAGATTTGTTTCTGGTAAGAAGAGACATTCTCCGGTTATTTAAAAGAAATAATTTTGATTAACATAACTGAGTCATAAAACTTTACAACCTAGATTCTACTCAAGTGTTCAGTTGAGGAAAACACATCAACACAGAGATTCCATCAAAATAGGCACCAACACGGCTTTAAATGTGGAAATTTCTAATTTATTTGTAAGATGGGCCAGCAAATAGAATGATGCTTTTCAGAGGAATACTCTGAACTAGTTGGGGTAATACAGAGCCTTAAACACGTGGTACATTCGTATTATAATCAAACAGATCCGGTTCTTTGGAATAAGAGCCTTTCTTAAGCATCAAGCAAAATATTGCCAAAAAAATAGTGCTAATTTACTATTTAAAAGTAGCAAAATGGCAGGTACTCATTCTATTAACAAAGTCATTCTTCTTGTCAGCAGGATACACATACGTTGTTTTTTTAAGCCACTCACAGATTTTCTACAGGTAGCACCGTCCATAGATCGCCCACACATGCAAATAGTCCAATGAATCTTGACCAACATACATTGCACCTTTGTTTACATTCTGAAGCCAATTGGATAAGGTATTTTCCATATATGAACGAAAATTTGTACAGGAAGAAACGATAAAAACTGCTGAGGAAATTTTTCGAAAATGAGAAAATCTGTCCATGCTATATTTAAAAACACCTTAAATCTTGAACTGTTATTTATTCGTTTTTTTTTCATTTATATTCATTTCATTCATATTCAATGTTTTTAAAAAAAATACATATTTGAGTTGATTTCTCAAGACAATCCAATTTGATAAAACTGGTTCAAAACACCGTCAAACTGGCGCCCACAATTCCTGAAACAAATTTTATATTTACATGAGCTCAAAGTAAAATTATGGGAAACCATCCGTTTTGCAAAATACGTCATCATCAATAGTTTGAAGCCGGCTTGAAGAAGTATTCTTTAGTTACCGATTAAAAATGAATAATAAAACTCGCAAAATAGGAATTATGGAACTAAAAAGAGCACCAAAGTTGCCCCTCGAGATACCACAGCAATAATGAAAATTTATAGGCCAATCATGTGAGTAATTCACCAGTTATTCCTGAGATATCAATTTTTTAACCATTTTACATTAACAAAAGTTTGTCTGCATGCTAACCAAGGATGTAAACTGAAATTTATTTAAAGTAATATAAAGGAATAAAAATTTCACTCCATCTTACACTAAAAATGGACAGATCTGCATCTACACTCCCGAATTTTACTCGTCGGAGTCTACAAATTAGGATGCATTTGTTCTGAAGGTATGAAGTTTTATTTTATCAGAATTATTCCAGGATACTGAGAATAGGCTGAATAACTTTGTTGATAAGGAACGTTCACATGCCAGTTTCTCGGAGAATGAAGAATTCTTAAGATTCAGAAGGCGATTTGATGAGACCTGTATCTGTGAGCTAAATAAAAACGAAAAGATGCAGGAAGAAACAAACAGAAAAAAGAAATAGTCATCCTCTTCTAAGTCCCCCTTCGGGGATTTCTAATTATTTAAACCAATCCATAATGAAACAGATAGTTTATGCCTTCAAATATAATAAATTTTACTAAATTTGACCTCAGACAATGAAAAATATACTTTTAAGACAATTTCAAAAAATAAATTATGTCTGAATTTTACAGTGGAAAGAGGTAATATAATCAATGTTTTTTTGTCTAATATGATGAGGTGGACCAACAATAATTTACTTCTAAAACAGGTAAAACAGGAAATTATATGTAATGGTTTAATGGAAGGATATAGAGTGCACTTAAAAATATATAATATATCAAGATTCCAGACTCAACTCTCAGTAGAGATTCATACAAGCAAGAGTGGAAATTGTTCATAAGCAGAGGATAAAAGAAATTTTGGAAATATAATAATAGAACAAAGCAAGTGGTATACAAATTCCTCATTAAAGTATGATAAATGTCAATTACATAATAGAGATAACACACAAAGTAAGAAATAAAACATCAGAGACACTGTAATGTAATTAATACCAACTTTAATTGCTTTCATAGAAAAATAATTGATTTTCAATTTATTCTTATTTCAAATTTGTGATTAAAATAAAAGCCATTGGAATAACTGAAGAGGAAGTATAAAGTTACTGTTTAATGATGAGAGAAAAAACAATAGGACGTGATACTTCCATAAATTAAAAATAAAAAAAAAATCAGTTAACCAGGAAATAATAAGCGTTTGTAAAAGTTTAGCTTCAGTGACGTCAGGTTTATGGGAGGGGGGGCGTAATTTCCGGGTAGAGAAATGTTGCAGTGTAAATATTCCAGTTATATTTATATTTATTCTTAGGTGAGAGGCAGTGTCTGTGATGACTTATAAAACATTGACTGTGTTGTTAGCTCTACTGATTTCTGTAAAGGTTTCTCTATTTTCATGGATTAACGTGCCTCCCAAAACCACAATTTTGGAGTATTACTCTGTCTTTTCCTGATTTGTCTGCATAGCATCTGTTAGTTACTGAACTTTAGGTATGGTTAACTTATCGTCAATTAATCAAATATCCCCTTTACCAATGAAAGCATTTTTGGCTGTGTGGTCTTCTCATTGTAGCACAATATACCTGAAGAACTAACCCAATTCCTACAACCAACAATTTTTTTTTATGTTTTATTTAAAACAATGCATACAAATATACATATATAGTCACGTGCAATAAGATCACAGTAAACAGGTGATTTCAAAATATGCAAAACAACCACTCTGAAAGAATAGAGAAATTCCAAGCGCTTTCGTGACTACTCACATTATCAAGGAACTATGAAAGTGAAGCATCCAAGGAAGCTATATAAGGGGTCGGCCAGCACCTCACTATCAGATCCCACAATGGTTAAACACGTGACGCGCGGCGAGCCAACTTGGACAGGTCCTTTGCAAAACTCACCCCCGAGCTATTTATTTGTCCAGTGTATTATTAAATTCTACCCAAATTCTATTAATTATAAATGGATCTAATTTATATAAACCAAAGGAAATATTCATATTATTGTCAAAACTGCTTTTTATGAAACAAGATTCAATTATATTCCTGTCGACCATGGACTTGCTTGATACTACTTTCTCAACTTTTTGAAAATCAATTGGATGGTTAAAATCTCTTACATGAATAAATAGAGCATTGGAATCTTGTCCAGTTCTAATGCTATATTTATGTTGTTTTAATCTTAGTTCGAGATTTTTACCAGTTTGACCGTAATAAACTTTATCGCAAATTTTACAAGGAATCTTATAGACACATCCATCAGCATTTTGGGGGGAATTCTTAATCAAAAGTTTTTTTACTGTATCAAGATTTTTGAATACAACTTTAATATTAAAAGTCTTAAGAAGAGAAGGCATATCAACCAAGTTTTCATGGTAAGGGAGAACCAACATATTTTTAGTTGAATAAGGCTGGTTGCCCTTTTTTGGATTATAAAAAGTGTTCCTAGCAACTTTAAAAGATTTATCAATTACATTTCTTGGGTATTTTAAATCATTACCTATTTCATAAATTTTGGATATTTCCTCATCTATGAACTCAGGACTACAAATTCGTAAAGCTCTCAAAAACATTGATGAGAAAACAGACAGTTTGACTCTATCTTGATGCGAGGAATAATAGTGGACATAGGAACAGTTATTTGTAGGTTTTCTGTAAATTTTAAATTTGAATTCATTATTACCCTTAATAATTAAAACATCTAGAAAAGGCAATGAGTTATTTTCTTCAAACTCAACAGTAAAGTTTATAGAATGGGCTAAGCTATTTAATTTTCCAAGAAAATGGTGTATATCTACATTTTTGGGCATAAGACACAAAATATCATCAACATATCTGAACCATTTAGCTCTATTAGGGAGGATTGTGTTAAGCAACCTTGTTTCAAAAAATTCCATGTATAGGTTACTAAGAACAGGTGAAAGAGGATTTCCCATTGCCATACCAAACTTCTGAGTGTAAAACTTATCATTAAATACAAATTTTGCATCAACAATGCAAAGTTTAATAAGTTTAATGATAGTAGGAACTGGCAATGGTAAATCATAGTTAACGAGTTCTTCAGATAAGAAACTTAATAAATCATCAACAGGAACTTTCGTAAACAAGGAATTAACATCAAAACTAACCATGTTAAAATCATTTAATAATAATGAATTCAAATTTAAAATTTACAGAAAACCTACAAATAACTGTTCCTATGTCCACTATTATTCCTCGCATCAAGATAGTCAAACTGTCTGTTTTCTCATCAATGTTTTTGAGAGCTTTACGAATTTGTAGTCCTGAGTTCATAGATGAGGAAATATCCAAAATTTATGAAATAGGTAATGATTTAAAATACCCAAGAAATGTAATTGATAAATCTTTTAAAGTTGCTAGGAACACTTTTTATAATCCAAAAAAGGGCAACCAGCCTTATTCAACTAAAAATATGTTGGTTCTCCCTTACCATGAAAACTTGGTTGATATGCCTTCTCTTCTTAAGACTTTTAATATTAAAGTTGTATTCAAAAATCTTGATACAGTAAAAAAACTTTTGATTAAGAATTCCCCCCAAAATGCTGATGGATGTGTCTATAAGATTCCTTGTAAAATTTGCGATAAAGTTTATTACGGTCAAACTGGTAAAAATCTCGAACTAAGATTAAAACAACATAAATATAGCATTAGAACTGGACAAGATTCCAATGCTCTATTTATTCATGTAAGAGATTTTAACCATCCAATTGATTTTCAAAAAGTTGAGAAAGTAGTATCAAGCAAGTCCATGGTCGACAGGAATATAATTGAATCTTGTTTCATAAAAAGCAGTTTTGACAATAATATGAATATTTCCTTTGGTTTATATAAATTAGATCCATTTATAATTAATAGAATTTGGGTAGAATTTAATAATACACTGGACAAATAAATAGCTCGGGGGTGAGTTTTGCAAAGGACCTGTCCAAGTTGGCTCGCCGCGCGTCACGTGTTTAACCATTGTGGGATCTGATAGTGAGGTGCTGGCCGACCCCTTATATAGCTTCCTTGGATGCTTCACTTTCATAGTTCCTTGATAATGTGAGTAGTCACGAAAGCGCTTGGAATTTCTCTATTCTTTCAGAGTGGTTGTTTTGCATATAGTCACGTATATAAAAATTATATAAATGTATAAAATTAGACATCATAGGTGACTGTTCCAGTCCACAAAGTAACACTATTCCTAATGGTGCTGATATACACCTGACCACAGTACGAGGCAGGTGACTCACCCCTCCCCACCAATTTTACTTTATTGCTATTAATATACTCAAAAAGTTGCGCTAAACCACAAGGAAGAACATTTACTTTAACAGTTTCATGTACTCCATATTTTATTGTTTTATTTTAAAACATTGTAATACTTTTATAAAATATAAGAACCTCGTCTAGTTCTCCACAGAAAAAGAGAATTTTTTATACCTGCAATACACAAACACATTTATCTTTGATCTTACAAAATATTCCTCATCCTAAGCTTTTTATCCTTTAACGAAATACAAGATTACACAACAATATACTTTGTATTATTCAAAATATATCACAATATGCATGTAAATTTTAAATATACTTGACATGAAATTACCTAAGAATTAATACAAAATAATGACTTGTATATACATTGTACACACATGTATTACATGTGATTATGATTCCATCAGAATGACTTGCATACATCCCTCCTTTACCACAGTGCAAAAATTAAGACACTTGCCCTAGAATTCACAACATCGTATAACTATTCAAATAACTTATAAAAAAACTAACAACAATTACACTTTAGGACAATTTATAGATGATTACACAACTTTACAACAGTGGAGAATGTCAACTAATATAATAACAGTACACTAGATCTTGAAACACATACTAGTATTACATATACTCAGATTTATATTAGTTAACACGTATTAACATGTACAACAAGATATAGATGTTTATTGACAAGTTACATAGCAATTTCAGACTATGCTTTTTCACACACTTAGGTTGATAATAGAACATTATAGCACCTAATCGAATTGATAAGCCCCTTCTCTCTTCTCAGGATAAACATCACTACAGTTAAACAGAGCTAAAAAAAATTCTATTTGTTCGTGCAGTTCAAATTCCATGTAATACATTATACCGATGAAAACACCACGACAGTGTAATCAGAGCTTAAGATTCATGATATTCTAGCAATTCTATGTCCATGTAATTCATTCTCCCCCCCCCCTCCTTATGCAGAGACCAGTCCACCCAACCATTACAACACTAAATCGCGCAACCCTCTCACAGTCATACCTCTATACGATGCCGGAAAATCTATAGCCCATCTACGTCCATACACTACCTCATTTATACACTTTGTTTTATAGAAATGCCCTGCAAAAGCCCTTGTTCGTTCCTCCCCCCCCCCACCTCCCTCATCGTCCACGATATATAGATATAATCTGCCACTAAATACATGACGGCCCTCCTCACACTATCTCCCACTTCCTCTATATCCAAACTCAGTGCCCTTAATACTACTAAACCACTCCCACCCACCATATCCAAGACTCTGCGAAACCATAGACGTGCCCTTTCAATATACTCGCAGAAATACACCACATGATATGCTGTTTCTTCCCCCCCCCCCCCACACAAAACACAATGTTGAGACTGCAAAATTCCCATCTGATACAGTCGTACTTTAGTTGGCAAAATCCCATGTAAAAACCTATACATAGTTTCCCTTACCCTTGACTTCAACCGTAACTTACTGAATACTCCCCAGATTCGTGTCCAATTATATAATGGAAAAACAGTCTCCCCTTCCAACACCTCTTGACACCTTTCCAACCTCCCCAAAATACACGCCTTTACATTTCCCGGATTTCTTACTTGTAATATGTATCTCAACATACTCATACACTCCTCTAAGTCCCTTCCCCCCCACCACCGCCTCACATCTTCCATCACATCCCTCACTCTGACACCACGTTCCCCACCCAATCTCAGATAACAATGCTTCACATATATGCTCTTTAGTCTGCTACCCAAAGGAATTAAACCTAAACCCTCTTTCGCCAGCGGTGTCATTACAACCGTTTGCCTCAGCCAATGACAACCATATCCCCATATAAAATTCAGTACTTTCCTTTGCACTTGCCGCTCATTTTTCGCCATCAAGGGGTACACCACAGCCACGTACCACAATTTAGGATAAATAGGTGTATTAACCACAATGACGCCTCCTGTTGTATAGTCAAACCACTCGTTTTTATTCCCCCTAACCTAAGCAAGACCCGTTGCACTACCCTTTCAGAATTTACCTCTCTAGCCCCCTGCGCTTCCCCTCTACAATACTCAACAAATTTTTATCTGCTCTACGACCTGCCATCCATACTTATTTCCCAGTTCCCCTCCCACCCATGACCCAACCTCCAGTAATTTCGACTTTTCACTATTAACACTCATACCTGTTGCTCCACTAAATATTTCAACAATTCTGTTTACATTCTTTAACCCCTCCTCTTCCCCCACTAAGACCGTCGTGTCATCAACATAACCAACTATACCCATAGCACCCCTAAGTTTTACTCCCCCCTCACTTACTCCTACATTTATCAACCTATATAATGGGTCTTGCAGACATGCAAATAGGATTTGAGACATGGGGCATCCCTGCCTCAGCCCCCTACCCATACTAACCGTCTTTCCCACTCTTCCATTTATTTGCACTCGTATTTCTGCATCTCTATATAAAGTTTCCGCCCACTGCACAATTTCCTCACCGAAACCCATCCTCCTCATAATCATCCATAATGTCTCTCTCTACACAATCATAAGTCACCTTCCAATCCAAAGTAAGAACACCTCCGCCGTCCATCCTACGCTCCTCTATATAACCCTTTATCCTTCCATGCCCACTAAACATTGTCAGCCCTGGCACACCCATCTGCCCCATATCTGTAACCTTCCCAATTACTTTACGCAACCTATTACCTAAAACTTCTGTACTTCCCCCTTTGGAACCATAACTACTACACCTGTCCTTTGTGTTTGACTCATGCTTCCCTTATCCTTCATCTCATTCACCAACTGCACCAAGAAATCCTTCATGACATCCCAGTTGCTCAAATAAAATTCATTTGGGATTCCATCTATCCCAGGTGCTTTCCCGACATTCATCCCTTTTAAAGCCATCCACACTTCCTCTTCATCTATAAGCCCTTCTATCATCGCTTTATCTTCTGACTCTAGGTTTCTCCATATCCCCTTCTCTAAAATCTTCAGATCTCCTATCTTTCTGTTTCCCCCTCTCATATATATCTCAAACCACTTATCAGCATAACCACTCATACTTTCTGTAGTTACTAACCTCTGTCCCATCGTATACCCTCCCACATCCGTATGTACGTCCAACTTCATCATAGTCATTATCCTCTGTCGTGTCTTTAATCGCCGCAATACACAGGCGGATGGCTTATCTCCCCATAAAACATCTTCCATTCCACCTCTCAATCTCTCACCATCAAATCTTGCATTCTGCATTTCCATCAATTGCGCTTTGATGCCCTCAATCTCTTGTACTGGATAAACCCCACTGAAACCTTCATAGCACTGTTTCAACTGCCCTTCTAAATATCTCTGTAAGCCATATTTCCAATGACTTACCTCCTTTCCTTTCCTCATATAAAAATTCTTGATTCCTGGTTTAGCATATTCCTCCCACCATCGTAGTATATCACCTCCCTTTCACCCCTAGGTCCACTCATTTGTCCACCACTCTACAAAACTAACACCGTCGTCCTGTTCATCTAACAATCTCACATTAAGTTTCCAATAACTCATGTAATGCTTTGGTAAACCTCCCCATCCCACATCCACGACTTCTCTATGATCTGAAAACACAACGTTTATAGTTTCTGTATTAGCAACCTGTAACCCGGGCGAAGCATAAATACAGTCTAATCGTGCCGCATATCCTCTCCTCACATAAGTATGCTCCACGTTCCACCCCTCCCACCTCACTACATCCGGTAAGCCTGCTCCTCCTAAAGCATCCCGTAGGACCCCCAACACACACCCAGCTCCTCTCGGCTCAACATCCTTCCTACGGATTACACAATTCCAGTCCCCCCCCAAATAATGTATATATAGGAAGCCCTCGCATATAATAAATAAGAACATCCTTCACAAAATCTTCCTTTACGCGCCTATTGCTATCAGCAGGCATATAAACACTTACTAAACACACAGGAACCCCACCCCATGTACCATCCACCCTTACCATCCACCCATCCCCCCCTTCTTCCCAGTGTAATATTTGAAATGGACTGGTCTCCGCTATTAAAACTGCAGCACCTCCCTTGAGTTTACCTGTATACCCAGCATAAACTTTGTACCCGTCAACTAATAAATCCCGACCAAACTTAAAATTATGTTCTTGTAAAAGGATAGCATGTACCCCATATCGCCTTAAAAAGGCACTGAACATCCTCCTTTTCACTTCGGCCCTGAGGCCATTTGTATTCAATGTTAAACACTTAAAAATGCTAACGGGGGGCTTACCAATCGATCTCTTACCGTGTGTTTCTTTACGTTTTTGATCAGTATTCTTTTCACTATGCCTGTTCCTAGTCACATCTTTCTCCTTCCCCTTACCTCCTCCCCCCCTGACTTTCCTAGCCACATCCACTGTTTGTTTTTTACCCGAACGTTGTGCAGGCGTAATAATATCAACATTGTCCGAGGCAACTGCCTCCCTCTTACGTGAAGCCGCAACAATGATCATTTCTTTCGGACTGCCTTCCTTGTGTATTTCAACTACAATTTCACAGAGTCCTTGTGTTTGCCCATCCCTCCTACTCACATTGCCTCCCTCATGTACCCCTCCCTGATTCACATGTTGCTCATGCAAGCCTATATTCAGCATTCCATCTTCATGCTGATCATCCAAAAATTCCTTTATAACATTATTTATGGCAGCCGACACTTCACTACCCAAATCCAGTTGTTCCACCTCTTCCTCCATACATATTTTTTCAACGTTCTGTGTTACCACCGGTAACGTAGCACACTCCTCTGGACTGTCATCCACAATCTCACTCCACAGCCTACGTTCCCGAATATGTTCTCCTGTAGACTGGGACATCACCTCTCTTTCCTTTTCCCTTCCTGTCCCTGCTCCCTGTGTCCCGGTCGACGAGCGTCGTGGACACTGTGCAGCAACATGTTCAAGTGCACCACACAATCGACAGGTTCTCCTTTGCCAGGCATATGTGACATAAACCTGAGTTTTAAAATCACTCAAAGCCACAAATGAAGGTATGGGTCGCCGCAAGGACATTTTGAGAGTGAAAGATCCCTCACGCAGTCCCGCATACATACCATCTGACCATCGTCCAATCGTAGCTTGATGTATTACTCCATGTTCTTCAAACGACGCTTTGATGTCTTCTTCATCAGCCTCAAAGGGGACATTCCGTATTTTTACCCAAGTATAGTACTTGGACACGTCCCTCATTCTCACTTCCACCATTTTGTCATACGTCACAGTCGTCACAAATTTCACGAATATTCTCGTTGAGCCGTTTAATGCAATGCCATACAGATCTTCATTGTTGATTCCGTATGTATCTCGTAAGATAGCAGGCCGTAGATGCATTTGTGTTATACACCGCACCTTTCAGCACTTCTGTGCACACAGTGTTGACACGTCTCCTGATAGCCTGCGCCATCTTGAGAAAATCTCGCAGTGCTACCAACAGACAGAAGCACAACAGCCAACGTCCGCTCTCCACCAAGGGTGTGTGACGACTGCGAGAGCTAAGGTGCAGCACAACCTCCCGGCCCGAAAGCGAAGAGGTCAATGTCTTCTCATTGTAGCACAATATAGCTGAAGCACTAACCCAATTCCTACAACCAACAAATTGAGCCATGGCTAAATACATACAGTAACACAGTATTCCTACTCGGTAGAGGCAAAATGAACACTAGTCGCTCCACATTACAACTCGAGCAGTCAATTAGAGGAGTAAACCCATGGTTAAACTGCACGTATCATGAAGAAGAGTTGGGTGTAAAGGCTTTACTTAACACTACCCAATTTGTTTCCCTTAAACTGATATGTGCCATCTCATGTCCTATGGACCCGTGAGTGTGAAAGACTTTATGGTAGATTGAGGTAGGTAATATAGATAGTTTGGTGGAGGTCAAATCTGAAACAATCAATTGTCATTGCATCGTACCTCAGCTGTTTGTGTGCAAGGTTTTAAGTTTCTGATGAATATTTTCTGTTGAATATTTTTGGTGTGTAGAGTTTCCTTGAAAAATTGAATTTGAATGGAGTGAAGCTAGATGGGTTTGTGATTGGTTTGTCGATGGCCTGTGGTGGGTACTCTTTTAGTTTAGTGGCTGTCATCAGTTCCTTTGATTTAACTGCTGCTTATCTGAAAATAGCTCCATCTTCTTCCATAACATAATGTTGCGCCTCTACTACTTCTCCTATATTGTTAATGTTTATTTCCTTTAATAGTACATTGCGTTCATTTCCTTCAATAGCTAAATTGGAAATGAACGTCCTTGTATTATTAAGATTATTCGCTTGTGTATTTATTGTGGCCACAACTGATTAAAATTTTGTGTGTTATGTTGCTTGATGTTACCAGGCTGTGTACCGAAGAAAGGTAATCGTTAGGAGTTAAAACTTCAAGAGAATCACCAATAAATTCTTTTCGGTTGTTATATCTCCCCCATCCTTTTCCCTCTCTGTGTTTAGCAGGTGGTGGTAATAGTCACGTGATCTACCTAACCTTCACGCTGGCTGTAGAGCTGGAGTCAGTGTGGAAATATCACACTGACTCCAGCTCTAACGAGTCAACACTTCTGCTCTGATCTTATAAAGTGACTGGTGTTGGTTTTCTTCAGTTTGCTTATTCTGATAAATTGTATAAAACTCTGACTGATCTAGTATGAAGACTAGATATTGTACTCTGAAGGGGTATCTGTATATAAGTCATATCTTACAGATTTAACGTCTCTCTGCGACCACGTATTTTAAGGCATAATCTAGGAAGCTTGAAGTAGAACGTGCAGTAAGCATTCATAACAGATATTGTATAACGATGTAATCTTAATTGCCTTATATTTTGTATTATCTATTCAACTACTTCGTTAAAGTAAGTTTTATTGAAGATTATTATCCCCCAAACTCTGTCTGAAAATGTTATGCTCTAATAAGAAAGTATATGATTGTTAAGACCTTATATAGACCCTTGAGTTTAATACTTATCACCCCCTCGTATCTTCCTGAGGCTCATTTCCTTTTCAAGATAAATTAAATCTAAAATGATAGCAAAACTTTCAGCTATTCAGTCTGGTGAGGCTGTGAACCTAATACACAATTATACTCGCCCAGGCAAACCTAATGAACGATAAACTCAGAAAATTATCTTGCTCACCATGATAGGCAATGATACTAACTTAACCTAAATGATGTTAACTTAAACTAAATTTATTTTGGTTAATTCATGATAGGAGAGAGAGGTCCCCACATAAAACGTATCCATTGCTCCCTATACCCACTCAACAGTACTTATAGCTGTACTTATAAACCTTCAAGATGCAAATGAACTTCAGTAGAACTTCCTTGTAGTGCCCTTGGAACTTTATTCTTTCTTAAGAAATGCAGGTGATACAGATCAACACGATGAAGAAACAGGTCCAGTGTTAGAACTCATCAAGGTCATAAACCGAAAAGACGTTTATGAATTGAGGGTTTTTGAAAATCATGGCTGGATAAAAATTTTGAGAATTTGTCGTCGGTCATTTTATGATAAAAATATATGTTTTCATTATTCTTTAAACTTTGCATTTTTTTCCCCTTTATGTTCATTTTTATGCTTTACAGTCGCCTAAGAAAATATTATTTGCTAAACAGAAAACTTTGGAAAATCTGCATGAACCTAATTTGTAGATCTGTAAAAGAACAAATCTAATTTTCTAAATTTTTTATTAAATTAATACCTATAAAGCGAACAATGGGTGAAATGTTATTATTTCTATAATAATTGAAACTTTCACTAAACCAAAATTTTTGAAAAGTTTGCTTCTTAAATAAGATTAGTTAATTCTTGTGTATTTTCATGCCCTGAATCCAAATTTCACCCTCAAAAATGCTTATTGGTTATAGGTTTAAAGATACGAGACAAGTAATATTCTATTATTTTATTATAACGTACACTATGTGTCAGTATGTTATTAAACTCTAATCCGTACCTACTCTCTGCCTTTTTACTTGACACTTACAGTGGGCTGAAGAATCATCTCTTGCCTATGTCGAGTAATAATCTGCAAGGATTCTTGTGTCCCATTTGCCCTGGTACCTTTTTTTTCCATGGTTGAAATATCTTGGTGAAACCTTTCACCATATTAGTCCCTAACTGCCCCACCGTTCGCTGGAAAAAGTCTAAATGTGAGTCCAAAAAGTGGATTTTAAGTGACAAGCAATCCCATGTAATGTCAAAAGCAAAAACTAAATTATCGGAAAAAGGTGTCTCGTATACAACGATCCCAGATCCAAGTGACTCGATACTCCCGCAATCTTGTGGCTCAATAATCCCAATTCCCAGTGACTCAATACTCCAGGTTCCGTGTGCCTCAGTATTCCAGGTCGCACGTGATTCAATATTCTAGGTTCCATATGATTCAATTTTCCCGGTTCACTGTGACTCAATAATCCCGGTTCCACATGCCTCAATACTTCCGGTTCCCTGTGACTCAATACTCCCGGTTAGCTATGACTCGATACTCCCGATTCTATGAAGCTCAATAATCCCGGTTCCTTATGGCTAAATACTCCCGGTTCACTGTGACTCAATACTCGAAGTTCTCTGTGATTCAGTAATCCCAGTTCTCTCTGGCTCAACAATCACGGTTCCCTGTGACTCAGTAATCCCACTTCCCAATGGTTCGGTAATCCCAGTTCCCTGTGACTCAGTAACCCCACTTCCCTCTGACTCAGTAATACCACTTCCCTGTGACTCAGTAATCCCACTTCCCTGTGACTCAGTAGTTCCAGTTTTCTGTGTCTCAACGCCCACTAGTGAAATAGTGTAGAATACTGCATAATAGATAATGTAGTTAAATATTAGTATCCAACATCTGAAGGAAATTACAAGGATTTGTAAGTCATCATATGGTTGCTAATATCTCAATTTCTTCACTATTAATGATAAATTGGAACTCAATGAAAGCAATCAAATATTACATTAACAAATTAGATAATATCCTAAAATGCACAAGCCGCTCGGAAGATGTGTAAAAAAGTTACCAATATGGAAAGGTTGTATCTACAGTAGTGTACAAAATAATGGGGACAGAATTAATCAGATACAACACTCAGAAATTACTGCATTGAAAGCATTATTTTATCCAATTCATTCTGTAAAAAGAAGCTGAGATCTTCTCATGTCCAAATCAATCTAAACTGTTCTCCAGGTAACGTTGACCATATTTTTAAGTAAGCAAAGTAAATAACTATAGTCAGCTTACTGTGCATAACATTCAAAAGTTAAATCGAAGGTCAGGAGAGCACACACTTGTTATAAAAACATAATTTATAATTATTTTTTTGACATATTCTGAACACCTTAAAACTTAAGACAACCAAATAAAATCAAATAAAGTGAAACATTTCTGATCACAAGAAAGATTCTGCATTTCAGAAGCAAATTTGTTTTGTTTTTTTAACAGAATTTGCACATGTAACTTCCTATGCAGAAAAAAAAAAAATCAGCGCATTAAGCTAATCAGAAGAGGCATTTTCCAGCTATTGCACAGACTCGAACAAAATTTATTCCTCAGCCTAAACGCATAAAACTAAGCCTAAACGCATCAGTCACTGAATATTGATAACATTTACAATGTCTGTGGAAAGGGTGACACTTAGATACGATCAAAGGAAGGGAAACGTAAGTCAGGTTCCTTGGATCAAGATACCATAACCAGCATCGAAGAAAAATAATGCAATAATGAGAAACAATACACCATTTTGAGATTATAAGTTGGAAGATGGCGCCTCACATTAAACATGTTATCTTAATTAGGTCACATAAGTGGTGACATTTTGAAGCCGAACAGAAGTCTTTCTCCAGTTATTAAACGGAAACAATCTAAGAATGACCTATATAACACTCACCACTGCGCACATGCGCATGCACATATGCCCGTGAATCTCGTTCGATCCCAGAATGTTTTCTCAAGTTATCAACGAAAATTTTGCTCTGAATATTCTGAGAAAAGGGAAAGTCCCCCCCCTCGTTAAAATTAGAAACATCAAAAGAAAGCGAATATTGTTTTTTTTTTTCAGTTTTCTTCTCCCGTTCACATTCTATTTAAAATTTTCTACAATCCATAAGGAAAATATTTGATATAAATTTATAAGAAAATCCAACTTAATGAAACTGGGGAAAAAAATGAATTGGCACACACACACACAGCTAAAAATACGAAGATTCCCTGCGTTAAGATAAAAGTATACGAGAGTTTAGAGTTTGAAGCTCACCTGAAGAAATAATTTCTAGTTATTATATATTAAGCAATTTACTTAAGAAAAATGGTAATAATTAAATTTACACAGTTCATAGTTAGCGAAAAGCTGTTTTAATAAGACCCAACAATCGTAAAAGATTGAAGTCAGTCAGAAAGACATCTTCCAGTAATTGATTTGATAAAAATTATTTCAGTTCTTTTAACAATTTCAGTAAAATTTCATATCTGTACTTATAAATAGCGAACATACAAAGTATCATCGTTACAGCAAGCATCATTAGTTGAAGCCGATCAGAAGATGCATATTTTAGTTATTGAATTTAAGTGAACATCACAATTCAGCAAAATTAACATTGTAGGATGTGTGCCACTAACAGCATGAATCAAGCGTTCAGAAAGTCACACCACTGGAGAAAATTTGAAGATTATCGGAAAAATCCTCCAGTTATGGCTTATATTCCAGAGATTCCTACACACATAGAAACTTTTCTCTGAAGAGATATTAAACAGAAAAAACTGAAGCCGATCGAAGGAATCATTCTCAGTTTATCATACAGAATTCAATATTACATTTTGGTTATTTTTTTTTAAATGACACGCAGCACTCGCAAATCCTAATTACAATTCAAAGGTTCGAAAGGAACAGTTCAAAGTGTAAAATCAACGTTTCCTTAAGTTAACTTTAGGAAACGTCTGGAAAAAAAAAGAAATTACTCATTCTATAATATGTGGACGGATATTGCCTCCACTACATTTTTTACTGGTTAATTCTGCTTCCCCTCCATGGGGGGAAGTGGAGCAGAATACTTCTTCTTTAAGCCATGCGTGTTGTAAGAGGCGACTAAAATGCCGTGAGCAAGGGGCTAGTATCCCCTACTCCTGTATATATTACTAAATTTAAAGGAGAAACTTTCGTTTTTCCTTTTTAGCGACCCTGCCTCGGTGGGATACTCTTCCTGACCACAATGAATTTGATGAAATACATTAAGATCCAGTGATTCATCAGGGTTTTATAACTTCCAACTGTGTCCTCATGGACTTGTCCATATATCGAATTCTAGCAGCGCCCATTCCATTAATTTTTCCCACTGTTTTTACATTGTTTCATGTGATCGTTTTTCTTCACGTGCTATATGCACTGGTGGATCTAAACAGGAGTTTAGTGTTAAGGCTGAGTCTGTTCTTGCCACTTCCCTAGTTAGGATTTTTTTTTATATATTTTATTTAAAACATCATAAATTACAAGGTAGTATAAAATATTAAATACTACAATAATACAGGATCTGGACAAGATTACGAAGAATTATATCACAAGTGCAAGAGAAAAAATTTTGAAACACGCAAAATACATACACACAATGCACTGACACACATTATTCAAAATGATAATATATCTGACACATACACACAAAACTGTTGGAGGGGGGACCCCCCCCATGAAAACTCATCTATAAATACAACCACGTCATTCGCACACGTATTGATCACAGCAGTGATCAAACATAAATTTATGAAACTTTATATATACATGCAACAGTTTATGAGATTTAACTTAAGAACAAAGTCTGGTAATTATCCGAAAACATTACCCTATAAAAATAAGCATTACACAAAATTGCATAAGCATATAAAGCATCAACAACTGCAAGATTTTTACAGCATACGTTGCATCAGCAACGAAACTTAATAATATTACAAAAGTGATGGAAAACAAATTATGTAAAAACAAATATCAACCCCATCTAAGAGGAAAGAAATTCCCTACAAAATTACAATAAAAAACTGCGAAAATACATACCAGAAAAATTATCTTTGCAAAAACTGGTAGACTAACATGGACAGTGACTTCTATAACTCTCTTTTAATCACAAGGACCTATTTTATACAAATCTTGGGCTAATCAAAATCTTGCACACAAAACTTACATGTCAACACAGTATAACGCAGTACATGCCTTCCCGACCCTCACTTTCCTTCGCAAGTCCTTTACCTCATACACTCTCCCTCCGAAAAACTAATGGCCCTCGCAGCACAGAGTTGAGAGGAGACCAGAGAGTGAGCTGCATGGATGCCTTTGCAGCACAGAGTTGAGAGGGGACCAGAGTGTGAGCTGCACGGATGCCCTTGCAGCACAGAGTTGAGAGGGGACCAGAATGTGAGCTGCACGGATGCCCTTGCAGCACAGAGTTGAGAGTAGACCAGAGTGTGAGCTGCACGGATGCCCTTGCAGCACAGAGTTGAGAGGGGACCAGAGTGTGAGCTGCACGGATGCCCTTGAAGCACAGAGTTGAGAGGGGACCAGAGTGTGAGCTGCATGGATGCCCTTGCAGCACAGAGTTGAGCGGAGACCTGAGTGTGAGCTGCATGGATGCCCTTGCAGCACAGAGTTGAGAGGGGACGAGAGAGTGACCTGCATGGATGCCCTTTCAGAACAGAGTTGAGAGGAGACCAGAGTGTTAGCTGCATGGATGCCCTCGCAGCACAGAGTTACAGGAGACCAGAGTGTGAGCTGCACAGACGCCCATGCAGCACAGAGTTGAGAGGAGACCAGAGTGTGAGCTGCATGGATGCCCTCGCAGCACAGAGTTGAGAGGAGGCCAGAGTGTGAGCTGCATGGATGCCCTTGAAGCACAGAGTTGAGAGGAGACCAGAGTGTGAGCTGCACGGATGCCCTTGCAGCACAGAGTTGAGAGGAGACCAGAGTGTGAGCAGCACGGATGCCCTTGCAGCACAGAGTTGAGAGGAGACCAGAGTGTGAGCTGCATGGATGCCCTCGCAGCACAGAGTTCAGAGTGGACCAGAGTGTGAGCTGCATGGATGCCCTTGCAGCACAGAGTTGAGAGGAGACCAGAATGTGAGCTGCACGGATGCCCTTGCAGCACAGAGTTGAGAGGAAGCAAGAGTGTGAGCTGCATGGACGCCCTCGCAGCACAGAGTTGAGAGGGGACCAGAGTGTGAGCTGCATGCATGCCCTTGCAGCACAGAGTTGAGAGGGGACCAGAGTGTGAGCTGCATGGATGCCCTTGCAGCACAGAGTTGAGAGGAGACCAGAGTGTGAGCTGCATGGACGCCCTCGCTGCACTGAGTTGAGAGGGGACCAGAGTGTGAGCTGCATGGATGTCCTTGCAGCACAGAGTTGAGAGGAGACCAGAAAGTGAGCTGCATGGACGCCCTTGCAGCACAGAGTTGAGAGGAGACCAGAGTGTGAGCTGCATGGATGCCCTTGCAGCTCAGAGTTGAGAGGAGACCAGAGAGTGAGCTGCATGGACGCCCTTGCAGCACAGAGTTGAGAGGAGACCAGAGTGTGAGCTGCATGAATGTCCTTGCAGCACAGAGTTGAGAGGGGACCAGAGTGTGAGCTGCATGGATGCCCTTGCAGCACAGAGTTGAGAGGGGACCAGAGTGTGAGCTGCATGGATGCCCTCGCAGCACAGAGTTGACAGGGGACCAGAGTGTGAGCTGAATGGATGCCCTTTCAGCACAGAGTTGAGAGGAGACCAGAAAGTGAGCTGCATGGACGCCCTTGCAGCACAGAGTTGAGAGGAGACCAGAGTGTGAGCTGCATGGATGCCCTTGCAGCTCAGAGTTGAGAGGAGACCAGAGAGTGAGCTGCATGGACGCCCTTGCAGCACAGAGTTGAGAGGAGACCAGAGTGTGAGCTGCATGAATGTCCTTGCAGCACAGAGTTGAGAGGGGACCAGAGTGTGAGCTGCATGGATGCCCTTGCAGCACAGAGTTGAGAGGGGACCAGAGTGTGAGCTGCATGGATGCCCTCGCAGCACAGAGTTGACAGGGGACCAGAGTGTGAGCTGAATGGATGCCCTTTCAGCACAGAGTTGAGAGGGGACCAGAGTGTGAGCTGCATGGATGCCCTTTCAGCACAGAGTTGAGAGGGGACCAGAGTGTGAACTGCGTGGATGCCCTCCCAGCACAGAGTTAAGAGGAGACCAGAAAGTGAGCTGCATGGACGCCCTTTCAGCAGAGAGTTGAGAGGGGACCAGAGTGTGAACTGCGTGGATGCCCTCGCAGCACAGAGTTGAGAGGAGACCAGAAAGTGAGCTGCATGGACGCCCTCGCAGCACAGAGTTGAGAGGAGACCAGAGTGTGAAGTGAACTGCACGGATGCCCTCGCAGCACAGAGTTGAGAGGAGACCAGAGTGTGAGCTACATGGATGCCCTTGCAGCACAGAGTTGAGAGGAGACCAGAGTGTGAGCTGCATGGATGCCCTTGCAGCACAGAGTTGAGAGGAGACCAGAGTATGAAGTGAACTACACGGATGCCCTCGCAGCACAGAGTTGAGAGGAGACCAGAGTGTGAGCTACATGGATGCCCTCGCAGCACACAGTTGAGAGGGGATCAGAGTGTGAGCTGCATGGATGCCCTTGCAGCACAGAGTTGAGAGGGGACCAGGGTGTGAGCTGCATGGATGCCCTTGCAGCACAGAGTTGAGAGGAGACCAGAGTGTGAGCTGCATGGATGCCCATGCAGCACAAAGTTGAGAGGAGACCAGAGTGTGAGCTTCATGGATGCCCATGCAGCACAGAGTTGATAGGAGACCAGAGTGTGAGCTGCATGGATGCCCTTGCAGCACAGAGTTGAGAGGAGACCAGAGTGTGAGCTGCATGGATGCCCATGCAGCACAAAGTTGAGAGGAGACCAGAGTGTGAGCTTCATGGATGCCCATGCAGCACAGAGTTGATAGGAGACCAGAGTGTGAGCTGCATGGATGCCCTTGTAGCACAGAGTTAAGAGGAGACCAGAGTGTGAGCTGCATGGATGCCCTCGCAGCACAAAGTTGAGAGGAGACCAGAGTGTGAGCTGCATGGATGCCCTTGCAGCATAGAGTTGAGAGGAGACCAGAGTGTGAGCTGCGTGGACGCCCTCGCAGCACAGAGTTGAGAGGGGACCAGAGTGTGAGCTGCATGGATGTCCTTGCAGCACAGAGTTGAGAGGAGACCAGAGAGTGAACTGCATGGACGCCCTTGCAGCACAGAGTTGAGAGGAGACCAGAGTGTGAGCTGCATGGATGCCCTTGCAGCACAGAGTTGAGAGGAGACCAGAGTGTGAGCTGCATGGATGCCCTTGCAGCACAGAGTTGAGAGGAGACCAGAGAGTGAGCTGCATGGACGCCCTTGCAGCACAGAGTTGAGAGGAGACCAGAGTGTGAGCTGCATGAATGTCCTTGCAGCACAGAGTTGAGAGGGGACCAGAGTGTGAGCTGCATGGATGCCCTTGCAGCACAGAGTTGAGAGGGGACCAGAGTGTGAGCTGCATGGATGCCCTCGCAGCACAGAGTTGACAGGGGACCAGAGTGTGAGTTGCATGGATGCCCTCGCAGCACAGAGTTGACAGGGGACCAGAGTGTGAGCTGCATGGATGCCCTTTCAGCACAGAGTTGAGAGGGGACCAGAGTGTGAGCTGCATGGATGCCCTTTCAGCACAGAGTTGAGAGGGGACCAGAGTGTGAACTGCGTGGATGCCCTCGCAGCACAGAGTTGAGAGGAGACCAGAAAGTGAGCTGCATGGACGCCCTCGCAGCACAGAGTTGAGAGGAGACCAGAGTGTGAAGTGAACTGCACGGATGCCCTCGCAGCACAGAGTTGAGAGGAGACCAGAGTGTGAGCTACATGGATGCCCTTGCAGCACAGAGTTGAGAGGAGACCAGAGTGTGAGCTGCATGGATGTCCTTGCAGCACAGAGTTGAGAGGAGACCAGAGAGTGAACTGCATGGACGCCCTTGCAGCACAGAGTTGAGAGGAGACCAGAGTGTGAGCTGCATGGATGCCCTTGCAGCACAGAGTTGAGAGGAGACCAGAGAGTGAGCTGCATGGACGCCCTTGCAGCACAGAGTTGAGAGGAGACCAGAGTGTGAAGTGAACTGCACGGATGCCCTCGCAGCACAGAGTTGAGAGGAGACCAGAGTGTGAGCTACATGGATGCCCTTGCAGCACAGAGTTTAGAGGAGACCAGAGTGTGAGCTGCATGGATGCCCTTGCAGCACAGAGTTGAGAGGAGACCAGAGTGTGAAGTGAACTTCACGGATGCCCTCGCAGTACAGAGTTGAGAGGAGACCAGAGTGTGAGCTGCGTGGATGCCCTTGCAGCACAGAGTTGAGAGGAGACCAGAGAGTGAGCTGCATGGACGCCCTTGCAGCACAGAGTTGAGAGGAGACCAGAGTGTGAGCTGCATGAATGTCCTTGCAGCACAGAGTTGAGAGGGGACCAGAGTGTGAGCTGCATGGATGCCCTTGCAGCACAGAGTTGAGAGGGGACCAGAGTGTGAGCTGCATGGATGCCCTCGCAGCACAGAGTTGACAGGGGACCAGAGTGTGAGCTGCATGGATGCCCTTTCAGCACAGGGTTGAGAGTGGACAACAGTGTGAACTGCATGGATGCCCTCGCAGCACAGAGTTGAGAGGAGACCAGAACGTGAGCTGCACGGATGCCCTTGCAGCACAGAGTTGAGTGGAGACCAGAGTGTGAGCTGCATGGATGCCCTTGCAGAACAGAGTTGAGAGGAGACCAGAGTGTGAAGTGAACTGCACGGATGCCCTCGCAGCACAGAGTTGAGAGGAGACCAGAGTGTGAGCTACATGGATGCCCTTGCAGCACAGAGTTTAGAGGAGACCAGAGTGTGAGCTGCATGGATGCCCTTGCAGCACAGAGTTGAGAGGAGACCAGAGTGTGAAGTGAACTACACGGATGCCCTCGCAGCACAGAGTTGAGAGGGGACGAGAGAGTGACCTGCATGGATGCCCTTTCAGAACAGAGTTGAGAGGAGACCAGAGTGTTAGCTGCATGGATGCCCTCGCAGCACAGAGTTAGAGGAGACCAGAGTGTGAGCTGCACGGATGCCCATGCAGCACAGAGTTGAGAGGAGACCAGAGTGTGAGCTGCATGGATGCCCTCGCAGCACAGAGTTGAGAGGAGGCCAGAGTGTGAGCTGCATGGATGCCCTTGCAGCACAGAGTTGATAGGAGACCAGAGTGTGAGCTGCACGGATTCCCTTGCAGCACAGAGTTGAGAGGAGACCAGAGTGTGAGCAGCACGGATGCCCTTGCAGCACAGAGTTGAGAGGAGACCAGAGTGTGAGCTGCATGGATGCCCTCGCAGCACAGAGTTCAGAGGGGACCAGAGTGTGAGCTGCATGGATGCCCTTGCAGCACAGAGTTGAGAGGAGACCAGAATGTGAGCTGCACGGATGCCCTTGCAGCACAGAGTTGAGAGGAGGCCAGAGTGTGAGCTGCATGGATGCCCTCGCAGCACAGAGTTGAGAGGGGACCAGAGTGTGAGCTGCATGGATGCCCTTGCAGCACAGAGTTGAGAGGGGACCAGAGTGTGAGCTGCATGGATGCCCTTGCAGCACAGAGTTGAGAGGAGACCAGAGTGTGAGCTGCATGGACGCCCTCGCAGCACAGAGTTGAGAGGGGACCAGAGTGTAAGCTGCATGGATGTCCTTGCAGCACAGAGTTGAGAGGAGACCAGAAAGTGAGCTGCATGGACGCCCTTGCAGCACAGAGTTGAGAGGAGACCAGAGTGTGAGCTGCATGGATGCCCTTGCAGCTCAGAGTTGAGAGGAGACCAGAGAGTGAGCTGCATGGACGCCCTTGCAGCACAGAGTTGAGAGGAGACCAGAGTGTGAGCTGCATGAATGTCCTTGCAGCACAGAGTTGAGAGGGGACCAGAGTGTGAGCTGCTTGGATGCCCTTGCAGCACAGAGTTGAGAGGGGACGAGAGTGTGATCTGCATGGATGCCCTCGCAGCACAGAGTTGACAGGGGACCAGAGTGTGAGCTGCATGGATGCCCTTTCAGCACAGAGTTGAGAGGGGACCAGAGTGTGAACTGCGTGGATGCCCTCGCAGCACAGAGTTGAGAGGAGACCAGAAAGTGAGCTGCATGGACGCCCTTGCAGCACAGAGTTGAGATGAGACCAGAGTGTGAAGTGAACTGCACGGATGCCCTCGCAGCACAGAGTTGAGAGGAGACCAGAGTGTGAGCTACATGGATGCCCTTGCAGCACAGAGTTCAGAGGAGACCAGAGTGTGAGCTGCATGGACGCCCTTGCAGCACAGAGTTGAGAGGAGACCAGAGTGTGAAGTGAACTGCACGGATGCCCTCGCAGCACAGAGTTGAGAGGAAACCAGAGTGTGAGCTACATGGATGCCCTCGCAGCACACAGTTGAGAGGGGATCAGAGTGTGAGATGCATGGATGCCCTTGCAGCACAGAGTTGAGAGGGGACCAGGGTGTGAGCTGCATGGATGCCCTTGCAGCACAGAGTTGAGAGGAGACCAGAGTGTGAGCTGCATGGATGCCCATGCAGCACAAAGTTGAGAGGAGACCAGAGTGTGAGCTTCATGGATGCCCATGCAGCACAGAGTTGAGAGGAGACCAGAGTGTGAGCTGCATGGATGCCCTTGTAGCACAGAGTTAAGAGGAGACCAGAGTGTGAGCTGCATGGATGCCCTCGCAGCACAGAGTTGAGAGGAGACCAGAGTGTGAGCTGCATGGATGCCCTTGCAGCACAGAGTTGAGAGGAGACCAGAGTGTGAGCTGCATGGACGCCCTCGCAGCACAGAGTTGATAGGGGACCAGAGTGTGAGCTGCATGGATGTCCTTGCAGCACAGAGTTGAGAGGAGACCAGAGAGTGAACTGCATGGATGCCCTTGCAGCACAGAGTTGAGAGGAGACCAGAGTGTGAGCTGCATGGATGCCCTTGCAGCACAGAGTTGAGAGGAGACCAGAGAGTGAGCTGCATGGACGCCCTTGCAGCACAGAGTTGAGAGGAGACCAGAGTGTGAGCTGCATGAATGTCCTTGCAGCACAGAGTTGAGAGGGGACCAGAGTGTGAGCTGCATGGATGCCCTTGCAGCACAGAGTTGAGAGGGGACCAGAGTGTGAGCTGCATGGATGCCCTCGCAGCACAGAGTTGAGAGGGGACCAGAGTGTGAGCTGCATGGATGCCCTTTCAGCACAGGGTTGAGAGTGGACAAGAGTGTGAACTGCATGGATGCCCTCGCAGCACAGAGTTGAGAGGAGACCAGAACGTGAGCTGCACGGATGCCCTTGCAGCACAGAGTTGAGTGGAGACCAGAGTGTGAGCTGCATGGATGCCCTTGCAGCACAGAGTTGAGAGGAGACCAGAGTGTGAAGTGAACTGCACGGATGCCCTCGCAGCACAGAGTTGAGAGGAGACCAGAGTGTGAGCTACATGGATGCCCTTGCAGCACCGAGTTGAGAGGAGACCAGAGTGTGAGCTGCATGGATGCCCTTGCAGCACAGAGTTGAGAGGAGACCAGAGTGTGAAGTGAACTACACGGATGCCCTCGCAGTACAGAGTTGAGAGGGGACCAGAGTGTGAGCTACATGGATGCCCTCGCAGCACACAGTTGAGAGGGGATCAGAGTGTGAGCTGCATGGATGCCCTTGCAGCACAGAGTTGAGAGGGGACCAGAGTGTGAGCTGCATGGATGCCCTTGCAGCACAGAGTTGAGAGGAGACCAGAGTGTGAGCTGCATGGATGCCCTTGCAGCCTGACGTGTGGCGGGAGAAGACCGTCGAGTTGCGTCGATAACTTTATTATTCTTAGGAATGTGTTATTCTCTCGATACGCCTAACACATTTATTTGATAGAATGTCATGGTTTTTGTGCACAATATTGAAGAAAGATGGTTCTACATAGTAGCAACGGGGATTAGCAATAGCCTTTATTCTATTTTTTATTTTTAACAAAAAATTCATTAATAATAGAAAAAAAATAAACGTATTTTAAAAGGCTAGATATTGGCACGTTGGTGATAAGCTGTTGCTACACTGTTAGTTCTCCCTTTATCTTTCATGTGAGATCAACAAGAGCATTGTTTAACAACCAAGTTTTGCATGATGAGTATCGAAATGACACCCCATGAAACAGCCAATAATTATTTTCTCCTCTTGAGACTCAGACAAGAGTCATTCACTCTTCTCAATATTTTGGTTCAAAAAAATAAATGGAATTGAAACTTTCTTCAGAAAACCTTTCTAGGTTTGTTCTCATATGAGACTGAAGACTACATATATTGAGAAATGGGATTACCAGCTAAGCTTATACATTTTGTATAGAGAAAACTTAACTTAGAAAGACAGCTCATCGCCTGCATAGCCGCCCCTGCAGACGAGGTCTTGAGAAGCTGTCGAAGTCATTCCTCAACGGGATGAAATGAGTTATAATATGTATGATTATAAATTACCCCTAGGGGTGTTATGTCAGCATATTTCATTCACTGATTGCTGACAAACTTACTTGTGTGGACTCAAAGTCCGCTTGTCACCAGGGTTTATGATAAGTGACTAACTCACGACTTTATACTCAACTGCGCAGTCAATAGTGGTACATCACGAGTTAGAACACTTACCTGGGTATATGCATCTGACCCGTAATTACGCCCGGATATCCGTTGAGTTGATTGAAGAATAGTGTTCTTTGAAGAATGTCGAACTACACTGTTGGATCACAACACTCGTTGTTACACTGTTCATCAATAATTGTTCACACAATATCACTAAGAAGTTGATCACACTTCTCTGTGTTTATCGTGTTTTGTGAGACACTTTGTTCACACTAACGCACGGATCAGTGTTCTTTGTTGGTTATCCTGGCGTCAGTGTGACTCTCAGTAGAGTCAAAAGTAATCTGAAGACGCCACAGAGCCCCACGCCGTTACTCCCCTAGCACAAAGGAAAAGCTGACCTAGTACTTTTTGCTTCCTTGCTACTTCCTTCATGAAGCAAAGCAGAATGTTTGTTTCTTGCTGTCTAAAGCATAGACAACAATGTACACTATCTTTACCATGGTAATAAAGTGGGAGTAGGATTTTCCTTAATTATCCTGCTAAGGTAAGAGATGAACTGTCTTTTATTAAGCTACACTTTGCAACACAGGACCACAAGGAGCGTCGAGCCACGTCGCATACTGGTACTGCATCTGGGATCAATTACTCGCTGTAGCAGTAAACAAGATGCTTGCCCCTTCTGAGAGGGCTGGGCCCCTCAGGGCTGAAAGGGGCTGAAGGGGCTGAAGGGGGCTGATACCTCCCTCCTGAAGAAAATTTCTCCACACTGGGGGGCGGCAGAGGTTCGCTGAAGGTGAACTATTCATCACTTAACATTAATTTGATTTTCTCACTCGCCACCACTGCTGCTTGTCTTTTCTGAACAGCTTTAGTCTCTGTGGTTTCTGGAGAATCACTAATTTTGTTTTCAACACTGTGTAATTATAAAGGCACCAGTTTATTTATTGTCCGCTTATTCACTACACCTTTGCTTAAAACATCAAATGTCCTGATGATTCTATTTGCATCAGGATATATGGTCACAAATTTTCCAAGTGGCCATTGGGACCTCGGACCATCATTGTCAATAATCACTATGTCACCAGGTCTTAAGGACTTATGATTTTCAGGAACACCAGCTCCATAGAAGTGTTCTCTCAATGAGGTGAGATAGTCTTCTCGCCAAATTTTCTCCCAACGTTCAATCACTTTATTAAGGTGTTTGAATTTACGTCTGAGTTGCTCAGGTTCGAAATAAGTAGGATCCTCTATGATTTCTTTATCATTCATCGGAGGAACAGGTTCGAGCCTTCTGCCATGGAGTAAATGAGATGGGCTTAACACTTCTAAATTGCCCAGATCATCGGTAACATTAGTTAGAGGTCTGTTGTTGACTCTATTTTCTATTTCAGTCACAACTGTACGGAATTCTTCTAAGTCGATTCTTTGTAGATGAAGAGTCTTCATTAAACAACGTTTTACAATGCCGATCATTCTTTCATAAAATCCGCCGTGACATGGAGATTTAGGAGGAATGTATCTCCAACGACAACTGCGTTGATTCAGCATCTGTTGTACTTCTGGTTGATCAAAGATCTTGCTTATATAAGCAGCACCAGCAACAAAGTTTGTTGCATTATCTGAAATCATCAGTCTGGGACATGCCCTTCTGGCTGCAAACCTTCTGAATAATTTGATAAAGGTTTCAGCAGACATGTCAGTGGCTACTTCTAGATGTACTGCTCTAGTCGTAGCACAAGTGAACAAACAGATGTACACCTTGATGGGAACTTTGTCAATTGTTTTGGTTAAAATTATTGGTCCAGTGTAATCTACACCTGTCACCTCAAATGGAGTGATATGACAAACTCTTTCAGAGGGATATGGAGGTGGACCTGGATACTGACATACTCGTATATCGTAGTAACGACAAGTAATACAGTCCTTTATTTGTTTTTTCACACTTTGTCGACCTTGAGGTATCCAGTAGGATTGTCGTATATGACAAAGTGTGTCAGCTACCCCACCATGTAACACGTTACTGTGGGCGTTTTGCACAATCAGTTTTGTTAGCCAATGATTCTTGGGGATAAATATTGGATGTATGGCTTCTTTAGGTAGTGAAGAATTATGAATTCTTCCTCGACATCTTATAATCTTTTCTGAGTCGAGATAAAGTCCTAAAGAATTAATCATAACAGGTTTCTTTGGGGATTTATCTTGTGTTTCTAGAAATTTATATTCTGTAGAGAAAACATCTTTCTGTATTAGTTTCACCCAGTATTTAATGGGTTCAAGATGTTCATAATCAGGTTTTATTCCTTTAATGAATTTAAAGACAAGAGCTGTAACTCTTAAGAGTTTACCCAAAGATGAGTATTTAGATCCATCAATGACTCTTTCTGTTGTGTCTGCAGAATTTACACAACTTATTTCTGCTGTGTTCAAGCAAACTGTTTCTTCTGGCATAATGTGAGCTTTTTGCTGAGGCAAGTTATTTTCATCAGAGAGCCAGTTCGGTCCGTGGAGCCATGATTTATTATCCACAAATTTCTTGAGTGGGATACCACGTGACAACATGTCAGCTGGATTCTCTTGGGTAGAGACGTGGAGAAAGAGATAATCTCTCAGCATCTCTTTTATTTCTGCTACTCTGCTTACTCTTATTATTTCTTAACCACTGGAAAACTGCTTCATTATCACTCCAGATCACCGGTTTTTCAATAGTGAGATGATCAAGTACTTTGTTGAGATAGACAGCTAATTTTGTACCTACATAGAGTGCTGTCAGTTCCAATTGTGGTACTGTTCTGACCTTCAAGGGTGCTACCCTGGCCTTTGAAGTAATCAGTGTACTTCCTTCAACATTACTCATGTAAGCTACAGCGCCATAACCTCTGGTTGAGGCATCACAGAACACATGCAATGTATACTTGTTTCCCTCTTGACCTATTTGTCTGGGAAATGTAATTTGATGAAGTTGTTTAAACTCCTTGGATATTTCATCCCATGTTTGACTCATTTCTAGAGGCAAGGTCTCATCCCATCCAATTTTGAGCTTCCTTGCATCTTGCATAAGCATTTTACCCTTTATGGTAATTGCTGAGACGAGTCCTAGAGGATCAAAACATTGTGATACCTCTGACAGTAAATTACGTTTGGTGAGTGTATGCATGATTTACTGTTTATCCTTTTGAGACTCAAAGTATCTTCCTGTGTTTTCCAATTAAGTCCCAGCATATTGTTGCAATCAGGAATTTCAGCTCCAGGGAAATCTTCTTTGATAAGTTCCCTTAATTGCTTTGAATTTATATTCAACATCCTTAGAGGCATATTTGCTTCTTTCATCTCCTTGTTAGCTTCTCTGTATAAGGATTTCAAATCCTCCTCTTTATTCACACTACCTTGAAGATTGTCCACATAGAAACTTTTCTTTAAGATTTCTTTGAAGGGACTTTCAGATTTCTTCAAAAGTGTATTTAGAGTAGCTTCTAGTAAGAATGGAGAGGATGTTGCACCAAATAATACTGATTTGAAACGATAAGTTTTCACAAGACTTAGAGGATCATGTGGATTTTCACGCCACAAGAATCGAGTATAATCTCTATCTATTTCTTGTAGTCCTACTCTTAAGAAAGCATTGGAAATATCAGCCGTGTAGGCATATGGGTTTGTGCGAAATTTCATAAGCACGTCTCCAAGCTTCTCAGTTAGTGAGGGTCCGGTCATCAGACAGTCATTAAGACTTGCTTACAACACGTAGTGGAGTGGTTTCAGAATCTTTTCTGACTCCGTGGTGCGGGAGATAATGAGCTTCTGTCTTCAACTTATCTTCGACTACTTCCTCAATGAATTTATTGTCCAACTGTTCTTGTATGATATTATCATAGACAGTCAGTAGCTCTTGATTCTTCATGAGCTCATGTATTTGTGCTTTCATCTGTCCGAAAGCCATGCGATAATTGCTAGGCAGATGTGGTGGATTTAATTTCCATGGTAACCTAACCCAATACTGTCCATCTTTATATTTGACAGTGTCCAAATATTGGTTATAAGTCTGAGACTCTTGTGGGCTTGGTTTATTTACATCAGTACCTATCGCATCTAAATCCCACAACTTATCAACTGGTTCAATCATTTCTTCCAGTAATGATAATTTTTGCTGTGGTACATGATCAGCGGTTATTCTTGTAACTAGTACATTTTCCACTGAATCAATATCAGCTTCTTTCCCACTTTGAGAGGGAATGGGACCACATATCATGTGGCCTCCTGCTGTTTTCAGCAAGTGAACATCATGTTTACTATATTTTGCACAAAACAGTAATAATAATCACTTCCAATGATTAAATCAATTGGACTAATTGTGTCCGTCTGTATGTCAGGACAGGCTAACTTGACTTTAGCTGCTTTCAGTGCTGCAACTGTTTCTTTTAATCCCTGGATCTGCACAGACTTAGGTAAATCATCTACTACCACAGCTTCTACTGTCTTTTTCCTGTTTCCTAGACCAACAGTGATTCTGGCTAGGTCATATGTCTGTTTACCAGAATTGTGGAAAAAACCAGCTATATCTAACTCTACTTTGGCATAGGGTTGTTTATTCAGTTTCTGCAACACTGTTCTTCTTATGAAGGATCTTTGTGAGCCTTGATCAAATAATGTTAGCACATTGGTTTTGTGTAATTTATTAGATAACTCAACTCGAGCTATCGGAAGAGCAGTTGCTTTAAACTTATCTCTCACATTTAATGCTGTTCCTTGTTGACTTCCTGATTCTGTGGAAGTCTTATGCTGTTCAGCAAAAGTATTTGGGCATAATGCTGTATGATGCATACCCTTGTCTTTAAAACACTTCTTCAGTGAGCATTTTCCTCCCTTGTTTTCACCTAAACACTTGATGCACCTTTTCAGCAGATGAACACGTTGTTTACGTGCCTCCATTGATTTGTAATGACTACAATACTGTGCCCAATGTGTTCCATCACAAAGTACACATTTTGGAGTACGTTTATGTGTGACAGTTTGTTTACTGTCTGTTGTATTCACAACTTGATAAATGCCTATATGGGATTTTCCATTCTGTGTTTTAGTGGGAGTAGTTATACTCTTTTTATACTGAGTTGAAGGTTTATTATCCACTGGTTTTGTGGATTTTTCATCTTGTCTCGTTGCTTGCATGCATGAAACTTTTGTTTGTAAACCATTGTTAATTTCTTCACAAGTGAAATAACGTTTACTGAACATAATATTTAATCGTTCAATAGTTTGTGGTGACAGCTTATCTTGTACAATACCACTGATAAACCAATCACATTGTATAGGTCATATTTAGCACCTAGAGATCTGAGACTATTGTCTACTGTGATTCTAAATGCCTGTAAGTCTGAAAAACAATGTTTGGGTGGCTTCAAGCTTGATATTAAGACTGCATGTCTAACTCTGGCCTTGTCAGTAACAAAGTAATTGTCTGCTAAGACACGTAAGGCTATTTGATAATTGCCTTTAACCACCACAAATGACTTAATCAGTTCATAGGGTTCTCCCTTCACAAGACATTTAAGATAATTGAACTTAGCAATCTCATCTATGTCAATTCGTGAATTTACTATGGATTGAAAACCACTAATGAATTCTTCATAATTATGACCTTGGAAAATAGGTAATGACAAGGTAGGTAAGCTTGGTTATGGTACACTTGTTGTTGTTACAGGTGTAACAGGTGTTTGACCACTAGTTACAGTAGGTCTCTGTGACAAAGTTTTGCGGCAGATAGCCTGTACTCCTGTCCACCTTAATTGTTGATTACTAAAAGTATCCAAAACATTTTTAATTTCATCCTCAGATGGATCTGATTCAAGAAATTTATTTTCATAATCTGTATAGTCTGAATTAATTATTTTCAGACGTTGTGTAAGTGTAATTCAAATTTGACCTCAAGATCATCAAAATTTATGTTTGTATATTGAGTTAATCCTATATAGACTGAAATTAGATTTTCTAATTGTGTAATCCTAGTCTGTAAAGACTGAAACTGAGTTTTCAAACAAGCCATTTTAATGGTACATTGAAAATTCTAGCACCACACTTAGAGTGTTTAAAAACACTGTACTGCTATAAACAGCTGAGTTTTTGTTATGCTTAAAAGTCAGCAATAATCGAGTCAGACACTACTGACCTACTAAGCTTAACCTCAGGGTCAATGACCATGAAGGGTACACAGTACATGTGGCTGGTGTTTATGGCTTGAGTTTGCTGTGTCAGCCTGACCACGATGATTAATCGTAAATAACGATGTTATACACTTCATTCACTATACACTATAAATGTCATTGTATAACTGTAAATCACATGTGAATATTACACATATAAATGTCACTGTTAATATGTATTTGAAAGCTTACCCTTTATATATAAGTTCCTTTAATTTAACAGGCATATCTATAAGAAATTCTTTTTAACACAGTCTTGTCTCTTAATCTCTGTCAATAAACATTATAAACACTATGTGTATATACACTCAGACAAACCGAACATCAGTTGAGTTGTTGTTGTCGTAGTCAGCGATTTTCGAGCTTGGAGCAGTGGATGCCGGGTGCCATCCCCCGTTTTCTTGTTGGGTGAGTCACTCAGCTCCCGTTTTCTTTGGGTGGACGCTGGGCGAGCCCCGTTTTCTTTTAGCTGCCCATTCTCTGTGATTGAGTCTGGAGGGACTCATTTATACTGATTATATTGTAAAACACTAGTTTTACATCTTTTTTCGAAGGACCTTGGCTCGTAGGTTATTTGTACACTGTAGTACAACATATTTGGATCATAGTGTGGCCTTTATTCGGTTCGAGCACGACCAAAATATTGAGAAATGGGATTACCAGCTAAGCTTATACATTTTGTATAGGGAAAACTTAACTTAGAAAGACAGCTCATCGCTTGCATAGCCGCCCCTGCAGACGATGTCTTGAGAAGCTGTCGAAGTCATTCCTCAACGGGCTGAAATAAGTTATAATTTGTAAGATTATAAATTACTCCTAGGGGGTGTTATGTCAGCATATTTCATTCACTGATCGCTGACAAAGTTACATGTGTGGACTCAAAGGTCCGCTTATCACCGGGGTTTATGATAAGTGACTAACTCACGACTTTATACTCAACTGCGCAGTCAATAGTGGTACATCACGAGTTAGAACACTTACCTGGGTATATGTATCTGACCCGTAATTACGCCCGGATATCCGTTGAGTTGATTGAAGAATAGTGTTCTTTGAAGAATGTCACACTACACTGTTGGATCGCAACACTCGTTGTTACACTGTTCATCAATAATTGTTCACACAATATCACTAAGAAGTTGATCACACTTCTCTGTAAGTGTTTATCGTGTTTTGTGAGACACTTTGTTCACACTAACGCACAGATCGTTCTTTGTTGGTTATCCTGGCGTCAGTGTCACTCTCAGAGTCAAAAGTAATCTGAAGACGCCACAGCACCCCACGCCGTTACTCCCCTAGCTACTTCCTTCATGAAGCAAAGCAGAATGTTTGCTTCTTGCTGTCTTAAGCATAGACAACAATGTACACTATCTTCACCATGGTAATAAAGTGAGAGTAGGATTTTCCTTAATTGTCCTGCTAAGGTAAGAGATGGGCTGTCTCTTATTAAACTACACTTTGCAACACTAGACTTTGCAAGGAGCGTCGGTCGCTTGACCACGTCACATACTCGTACTGCATCTAGGATCAATTACTTGCTGTAGCAGTAAACAAGATGCTTGCCCCTTCTGAGGTGGCTGGGCCCCTCAGGGCTGAGAGGGGCTGAAGGAGGCTGATACCTCCCTCCTGGAGAAAATTTCTCCACAACATACTTTGGTCAATATATATACCTTTTTCAAGATGAAAAATATAAGCAAAATTTCCACTAATTTTCACGTATCCCCAGAGAGGACCTTCAAAAGGTTGCTTGATTTTTCTTCCTATTTTGTTTTCTCCATCTTTTTGCTATTATATCGCTCATAAATCACTCATTCCATCGTGTTATTGTGTGTGTACTCACCTAGTTGAGGTGTGTGGTACTGATATATTCATGTTCAGCTGATATGTTCATGTATGCTTGTACCAAAGTTGATGAACCAAATACCACCATCCTGGAATGATTCGAATATCTTCTAAATCCCTGAGAGGTTTATCTTATAAATAACCTCTATATAGATTTTAATTGTCTCTTCTGAACGGCTTTCATATTTAATGGCTGATGCATCTAACTGCAGGATATCAAACATTAAATTCCGTTCGAGCGCAAGAAAATTTGTTGAGGTCCGCTTAACGCAGCAAAATACTAAAAAAAAGAAAGCTTGAAACTGTTGAAATCCGCGTCATAACTGAAGAATGATTCATCTGATGGATTTCAAAATTTCTCTATTCGTTTGGCTTCCTGCTAATGGATGATACAAATTCCAAAAGCAATCTTATTTAAAATAATTGACGATACATTCTATAGGAAGGATGATACCCAAGAAGCTGACTCTGAGTAGGTAGAAAGGTGAAAATTTATTTAAATTTGTGAAAATTTTGGAAGGGGAATCAGTCAATTACTCGAGAATGCATTAACTAGTAGGCTTCAAACTTTTTGTAACGATGAGCTTTATTAGACGAAACCTTGACACTTGCTAGGAACTGTGCAAATTGAAATTTGCATGTTTTCCACGTTGGTGTAATGTATCTTGAGCAAGAATCATGGGACTGTGTTCTAGCGAGGTGCCCAGTACACAATATACAGGTTTTTCGCACATTTTGGTTCAGTGTGAAACTAAATATATCCAAGTATCCAAGTTTGTGCATGTTATTTACAAGGTTAGTGTATTTAATGGAGTGTGTAGATGCCATTTTGTCTTTTTTAATCTCTAAATTTTATATTATTATTTTACCGATTTTTTTTTTTTGGCAAGACTTTGGTGATAAATTCTTGGTCCAAGGAATATTAATAATCCTCTATTACTTTGATCGCATGTGATTATCTCCCATATCGTAAGTTCCACACGAACTCAGTGGGTTTAACACTTTCTGATTAACATATAATGATCTACAGTTTTTTTTTTTTTGAATGGACGAGGCATCTTATGTAACGGTTGAAACTGAGTAGGTTTAATTTTTTTTTCGATTTGCTCATAATGCTTCTTCTGGTCAGATTTAAACTTTTAGTAAATGTGTTTTTCTCAAAAAGATGTTAAGTTGTGTTAGTTATATGGCAGTTTTTAAGATCAAATTGTGTAAAATAATTAATGAATGTCTCTTGTCATCAGAAGTCAGAATATATAACTTCATAAGGTTTTCCTTGGTTAAATAAACATAATGTATTTTATGTACCTATAACATCTATGTGATTGTTTAGAAATTGAATTTTATATAGGCTAAAGTCCAATAAAACTTACTTGTATATATATTAGCATATAGTTAACCCTGTTTGAGAAAAAAATAGATTTATTTTATAATTTTCATTTTTCAAAGATTTTTGTAACAATAGAAATTATATTTTTAATGAGATAACTTGATAATGCAACTTCTGAGCGACCTTTTGTATTTGCAATATTAGTCTCTTCGCTCTCTTTGAATTGCTTATATTTTTTTCCTATCTGTATATCTTAATTTACAATTTTTATTGAATTAATCTGAATATTAATTTCGAAATCACTTGTGAATATATTTTCTCTTTGCCTTAAAATATTTAATACTAATATTTAACTGCTCTAAGGACCTTTGACTGCATTAACGACCTTTAACTATTCTAACGACCTTTAATTGCATTACCGACATTTGCAGGACTCGACCTTATTCCATTAGCGTGCAGTGAGAGACACAGATCTGGAGTTGGAAAATATAGGAATAATTTTCACGTAATTACACGCATCAAAGGAAATACATATAGTTATTCTATTTAATCCTTTCCAGGCTAAACTTAAAGGTAGAATATCTGTTTAACCCACTAATAGTTACCATTCTGGTGAATATAGATCATATTTTCTGTTACTTACATTTGCTAGTGCAGTTTGGTAGATTTTTCAGCATGTCTGGGATTCTTAAATCACGATTTGCATTACAATATGCAATCCTTTTAGGTATATATGTTAAATTGCATAGCTGTGAATCATAATAGTTGTTGACGTAGAGTTTGTTGACATTTAGGGTGGAAGATTTAGGTCCTCTTTTACTAATTTCTTCATCAGTAAGCAAGCTCTTATTGGTGGTAACTAAATCATCAGGTGATTTTGAAAGGCCTTGCAGTTATTATGCCATTTCTCCGAACAATTAATAAATGTATTTCTATAAACTGTGTTAAAAATACGTTTTTTCCTATTGCATTTAGTTCCTTGATTGCTGGAAATGTGATTATGAATGATGGTCATGAGTCTCGGAATGTGATCTGACAGAAGATCAGCAATAACAGTCATGAGTTATCTAATAACCACTGAATTATTGTTTTTTATATTTTATTTAAAAAACAGTGAACATACAATACATACATGAGAAATACATCATCAAACAACAAGTAGGTTATGCAAGGAAAAATACACTGAAAGCTTCCTTATCAAAAGAGGAAGAATACCAACCCCTAAATTAAGTGAACAAATCTCTACAGTGCCCAAAACTCACTATCCAGCGCATTATTGAAAAAGCAAATAAAACATAATTGACGATGATAAGTGGTAACAAAACTTATATGTGAAATCACGAAAAATCAACAAATATTACACCTATAACTGAAACATAAGCATTATTTAACATCAGCTATATGTCCTGCTATGTTATTGATGTAAATATATTATATTGAAAACCTCCACATGACAAAAGTACAGGAATAAAATAAATTATATTGCACGATCAATACAAAACAATACCCACGAGGTGGGTGCAGTATTGAGACATGGAATCAAGATTATTTATTATTATAATCAACAGGAAGGGTGATACCAAGGGTATCAGTTGTAAGTTCCTAAACAACATGTACAATCAATATTAGCACCAAAAAAGCATGTTAGCCATAAGGTTAACTGTGGGAATACTTCGACGTACCCCCCCATCCCTCCTGTTGAAAATCCTGTTTCATCACACCAACACATTATCCATCATCAAATCCTTAAAATTATAATAGGCGTATATAGATGACTACGTAACTTGATGAAACCAGAAGTAGATGCTATACTGTGCCATTCCATCAAAAAATGAACGACAAACCTCATGGGTTGGCGCGTCAAAGGACAAGTTGTCGATTACAGACCAATTATGATGCTTAAAATTAACCCCTATCAAGGCAATAAACTCTATATTAATTGAATCTGACATCAGTGTGACGTTTATATGACACAATATCATGAAGATGCCTACGTAAACACTGGGAAAGACCCACTTGGACATCTCTACGTCACCGAATAAAACATTAAAAAAATTTTTTTTATACAAATATACACAAATATACAAACCAACCATGGCCGTGCTTGTTTATTTCACCAAACAAAACCGTTTTCCCCAGCTTGCTATACAAAATGCCCAGAAAGTAGAGAAAAAAAAAACAAATATCTCAGTCACACATCTCAGCACTACCACGCATCCACAAGCACACAAAACATACCATAACTGCAGACATGCAACTTAGCTACTGAACCTTTCACTCTAAGCATCCTAACGTACCAAGGGTGTTACCACGGGACCAGTCCAGCCCCTCGCTGCCTTACCCCCCTCCCCCTCAGTTGCAGTAACCGCTGTACCGTAATACTCCTATAGCTTGCAGGGAAGGTGGAACCCCACCTCCCACCGTAAATGATCCTATTCCTACAAGCCGTTCTATAAATACCCGCCGCAATTGCCCTAACCCGAACTGCTCCCTCAGTTTCCCTCATGCCCCATGAGATATATAGGAAGTCCACCACCACATACAGGATTGCCCTTCTTACCTCCCTTGACACTCCGCTAACGTCCAAGGATCATGCATGGAGAGTCGAGATACATCTCCCACTGAGAAACCCCAAAACCCTTCCCAACCACGTACGAACGTCGTCCAAAGCGTCACAAAAATAAACAGCATGGTATGCTGTTTTTTTTCCAAACTACAATGTAAACAATGCGCATCCCTTACCAAACCCATCCTGCTTAAAACTGATTTCGAAGCTAAAATACCCATAGTAAATCTGTACACTAATTCGCGAACCTTCGGCGCCAACTGAAGCTTACAAAACCCGTCCCATATTTCTTTTCAATTATACAGCGGAAAAGCAGACACCCCTAGCACAAGTACCGGATGCCAACATCTCCGCACAATCTGCCCCGCCCTAATGCTTTTAACATTTTTCAACTTTAACAACAGATGCAACATGTCCTCACACTCAATTAAACCTCTACCACTCCACCATTTGGGTATATCTACCATTACCCTACCCACCATGGCTCCTCTCTCCCCACCCTCCCACAGGAATCGCTGCTTTACATAAAGAGCCTTCGCCCGTGGCCCCAAAGCCAAGAGACCTAGACCCCCAAGACGTACATGTGTCATGACCACCTCCCTACTCAACCAAACCCTCCCATAACCCCATACATTCCTTAAGACCCTTCTTTGCAGCTCCTGAATATCCGTGTCCCTTAAGGGGTATACCTCAGCCACGCCCCATACCTTGCTATAAACAATAGAGTTGACTACCACTGCACGTTGTTGCAATGAGACCTCTCCAGCTCTTAAACCTTTAAGGTCTAAAGTGTTTTTGACCACCAGTTCAGAATTTACCCTTCGACCCTCCATCTCTTCTGCCATGTACACGATCCCGCAAATTTTTAATTGTACCACTACCGACCAACCATACCTTTCGCCCAAACCCTCCCCCCCACCCACCCACGTACCCACCTCCAATAATTTCGATTTTCCTCTGTTAACACACATACCAGTTACCGCCCCAAAACCCACAACAACCCTACCTACAATCTGGAAATCCTCCTCCGCTTTTAACAAAATCGTTGTATCATCCATGTAACCGACTACACATGCACTATTATTACCCTGTACCCCACCTCCCAAACTGTCATTCACCAGATCGTAAAATGGGTTTTGCACACAGGCAAAATGCAACTGAGAGAGGGGGCAACCTTGCCTCAAACCCCGTTCCATACATACAGGATGCCCTAATTTACCGTTCACCTGTGCTCTTACCAGTGCTGAATCATACAAAGTGTCGACCCAGCTTACTATTCCTTCCCCAAAACCCTGCTTCATTAAAATAAGCCTTAATAAATCTCTGTCAACACAGTCATAAGCATTTTGCCAATCAAGCCCTAGGACACCCCCCCCCTCCCTTGACATTCCCTCAAGAATTCCCTAATACGCCCATGTCCTTCCCTCATACTTCTACCTGGTATACCCAGCTGTCCTTTATGAATAACCGATCCAATAACTTTTCTCATCCTGTTGCCTAACACCTTTGCAAATATTTTATAGTCTGGACACATGAGAAAGATTGCCCTATATGCGCTCAGACCCCTCCCCCCCTCCCTTTTTGGGAACCAACACCACTACCCCTGTGCGATGCGACGTACCCATCCTCCCCCTTTCGAGTATGCAATTCAACACCTCAACCAAGCATTGCTTGATGTGCCCCCAATGCGTCCTATAAAATTAATTGCATATACCATCTTTGCCTGGTGCTTTCCCTTTACTCATCTTAAATATCTCCTCTTCGGCCTCCTCCACATGAATCCTACCCTCTAGTGCCCCCCCGATCCCTTGCACTTATGACCTTTCTGAAATCCCCTCCCCCCAGCAGACCACCCTCATGAAACCCCTTCCCCACCCCTCTTCGCCAAAGTTTGCCCTCAAACCAAAGGTCAGTATAAAAACTCATGCTGTCTGTATTAGAAAGTAATTGACCAGTCTGATATCCACCCAAATCAGTGCATACTTCAAAACTCAGTAGGGATGTTGCTTGTTGTCTAACCCTAAATTTCCGCAGGACACAGCCCGAAGGCTTGTCTCCCCAGAGCACCTCTTCCATACCTGCCTTGATTCGAACTGTATTAAACCGCTCATTGTGGATTTCGGCTAGTTGATCGTGCAGATGTTTAATGTGTTCATACCTACCACCTCCGTCCCTAACATAATAATCATTCAGTTGTTCCTATAGGTAATTCTGTAGCCCATATCTCCACCTCGCTTCTTTCTTGCCCCGATTCCTATAAAAATTCGCTATCCCGGGTTTGGCGCGCGTTTCCCACCAATCGAACAAACATTCCCCAACCTTCCGAGTTTCCCAGAGATTCGTCCACCAAACCTGAAAAGTAGGCTCCTCCCTCTCCCCCTCCAAAAGCCTCACGTTTAGTTTCTAATAACCAGGATAAAACTGCACCATTCCCTCCCAGTCCAAAGCTGCCATCACTGCACAGTGATCCGAGAATCCTATAGCAAACGTCTGAACGCGCCCAACTCTAATGCCTTGTGTTACATAAATTTTGTCCAGTCGTGCCGCGTAGCCTCTGCAAACAAACATGGGCTCCACCCCCACCCACCCCTCCCCACCACATCATAAACCCCTGCATCCCCTAGCAAATTTCGGAGGACAGATAAAACGCACCCTGCTCCCCCGTGGCTCTACATCACCATGACGGATAACGCAATTCCAATCCCCACCCAAGACCGAAATTAAAGGAAAACCCCGAGTGTGATACATTAAAACCTCCCTTACAAAATCTATTTTTACTTTAGAGTTGCTATCCGCAGGCATATAAACCCCTATAAAACAAACTAACCCCACCCCAAAAACAATCCACCCTTACCACCCTTTGTAGACAGCCTGTACTGTCTGCACAGACAGCCCATGCTGTCTGCGAGCTTAGTTCATATTTCGCGCCACTCAAGTGTTGCCCTCTGTAGCCAGGCCTCTCGGTGGGCATGCCAGCCTGTCTGCCCTTGCCACGCTCTCACTCTGGCGTCACTCTTCACTCACTCAAGAAGTGTTCTCTCTCGTGGCATGGCCCTCCCGGGCCATGGGCACAACACACAAGCCTGTGTACCCACCACGACATTACAAATAAAGTAAGAAGCCTCAGAAGACATCTATCATTTGAACCCCGCTACCATACTACCAATAAACCCATTAAACATTGGTAGCAGCGGTGGTCGCAGCAGTTGTTTGCCCGAAGAGAGGAAGGAAGAGGTATGAAGTCATCTTCACTTCATCACCCTATACAAGAAGCATCCGTCTCTTAACGAGTTATCCTGATGTCGTGTCTGCACGTTTGAGCATCCAGACACAGGTACAAGCAGGATCCAGCCAAAATTTACCGAATTTCTTCTAAAACTGACCCCACGCTACAGCGTCCCACGCTGTTTCTCAAGTCACGTGTTCAGCGTCACTTGTATGTTGCTGTTGTTGTTCAGCTCATCACAGCTGTTTCAGCAAGCCAGAGGTGAGTTTTGTGGTGATTTCTGCGTCCAGTGTGAGCTCCACGTGTTTGTGGGTGGGAGAGAAGAGGAGGAAGTGGCCGTTCCTTGCCTCGCCCTGCTGTACTCTCACACCTCACCAGCCTACCATACACCACTCACCACTGCCCACTCCCTCTGCTGTGTTTTCTGCTGTTTTTCGTGTGAATTCGTCGCCAGTGCTGTGTATCCAAGTGCCCGAGGCCACTCGAAGCTACATGGATCAGCATGCCACGTAGATCACGACACCACGTGGATCACGACGCCATGTAGGTGTGGGCGATGTCACGTAGACCTACGAGCCACATGAGTTACCAGATGTCCCAGGCCACATGCTGTGGTCTGCTGCCTGCATCACATTGACGTCACCCACGATGCTGCCCGACTTCATGACGTCACGATGTCTGCCTGACGTCACCTCGAGATGTCTGCTGATGTCACAGTGCTGCTGACATCGCCTCGCGACATCACACCTGACATCACATGATGTCACCATCGAGTGTTCAGTAATTATTTCAGTATTGTCGAGAAGATTGAGAGAAGATATATGTCGTGTGTTAATTAATTCCTCTCAGTCAGTGTTCTCACATGTTAGTGTACAGCATGTACCACGGGTGTGTGTAAAGTTTCCGTGTGTCCAGTGAGGTCTGTGGCCAGACCTGACTAGCACCACTGTGCTAAGTCAACCATGTGACCAGCGTGTTTGACAGCTGATTAATCAGCCCCGAGTGACCGAGCCCTCTTGTACAGAAAGCTTTTATGCTCATCGCTCGTGATGCTCTGCAGAATCGTACCTGCTACGATTCCCATCGAGATTTGTTTCACTTCACCTCCAGACCTTCAGAATGCAGTTATATGTAGAGAAACAAGTCTGGGGACGCTTAGACTAACCTCTGCTATAACTCCAACTGCCGAGAGAATGACGCTTATCAAGCTGCAGTTAGCCCTGTCGGCAGGCGCTGTGTCAGCCTCGTGTCACAAGCTTCATTGAGCAGCCTGCACAAAGATGTCACTTTGACTGCTAGCTCTCTCACTGCAGTCTGGTGTATGATGTTACGAATCCCAGATGTTTCGCCCAGTCGTCTCTGCCACGACTCGCTCCACGCTCACCGGCAGTGACAGCCCAGCGACAGTACCAGTCGAGAAGTGTCCTCCTGAGTCGCTTGCCAGAAGTCCTGCCCAGTTGCCGAGTTTTGTCGACGCCTCACTCGAGGGCACCAGCATGTCGTGCCCCAGGTTGAGTGAAACCTGCAGCGACTCCTACGATGCCTGCTTCACCATTCCAGAGGAGACCGTACCCTGTTATGTCACAGCTCAGCTGCAGCGATGTCTCCCGTGTTGCAGTATCTGTCCAGACGCAGGAAGGCGTGCAGTGATGCACTTCGATGCTCACTGCCTTTGACCACGATGTTTAGCACACCCCACATGTTTTTTCTTCCCTCCCTGTAGGAAGTTTTTATTTTCCATGTCCATATGTATATATATGTTTTTATTTTGTGTTCTGTGCCCTGTTCCTATGAGAGAGAGACCGAGTTCCTTTTACCACCAGTATTGTCGCGTCGGGACGACGCGTGGTAAGTGGCCGAGCATATGTAGACAGCCTGTACTATCTGCACAGACAGCCCATGCTGTCTGCCAGCTTAGTTCATATTTTGCGCACTAAGGTGCTGCCCTCTGTAGCCAGGCCTCTCAGTGGGCACGGCAGCCTGCCTGCCCTTGCCTCGCTCTCACTCACACAGCGGCCTAGCAGGAAGACACAAGGCCTACTCCTAACTCTCTCTCGTGGGATAGCCCTGCCTGGGCCATGGGCACAACACTCAAGCCTGTGTACCCACCACGACTTAACAATAAAGTAAGAAGCCTCCAAAGACGTTTATAATTCACACCCCGCTTTCAGCTCTACCAAACAAACCATTAAACACCTTCCACCCCCACCCTCCTCCCATCCCAAGACACTCCAAGGGCTGGACTCCTTCACTGCTATAGCCACTCCACCCTTGAATTTTAAAGAATTACTCACATACACGCGATAACCTTTCAACCGTAACTCTCTGCCAAACTTGTAATTGTGTTCCTGCAGAAAGCATACATCCACATCATAACGTCTCAGAAACCACTCCATCCACACTTTTATAACCTCCGTCCTCAGGCCGTTGGCATTGATGGTGACACTGGAAATTATAGGAAAGGAGGTTTTCCTCTGTTTGTGGGTCTTTCCCATTCCCACACGTACCTTTGACTGTCCAACTTTGGCAGTCGTCTTCTCAATACCCCCCACTCCCCCTGATCTCTACTAATTTTTGGGACCTTGCAACTACCCCTTCCGTGAGGGGCTGCTCAGCCACTTTCGCCCACGATTTCTTCCCCGGACGTTGGCCTGGTGTTAAGACCTCGTCCATGTCCGACGCACCCGCCGGCCTTTTGCGAGAGCTGGCCTCCACATTCATCTCCTCACCAGACTCCTCCTGCTGAACCGCCACCACCACCTCATGCTTCCTTACAACCGTGGCTTTGTCTTGCAACTCCATGTTAGGAGATTAACACTGAATTTTAGGCTCACATCTACTATGTTGACATATATGAGTTAAATTAGGCACATGTGCAACTCTTGGGTAACTTTATTGAGTTGCACATGTGTCTAATTTAACAACATGTCGGTTCTCTGAACCATTCATCTACATATATGAGTAAACTCGATTGTGTCCCACAGTTCTAACATTATCGTGATCTTTCAGAAATTTGAATAGTTTAGTTCCAAGGGTATTTTCTTAACTTCCACTTGCATTCTTATGTCTATTATTCTTATGTCTATTATTCAGGGTAGGCTCACTGTTTATGTGATCTGGTAAAGCATCACTGATTAGCTTAGGCTAAAATATGGAAGATATTATTGAGAAGTTCATTACATGTATTATAATATCGCACGTTTACTCGAATTTGCAGGGCTAGTAGTGCATCCGGAAGTTCTTTCTAACATAACTGACACAACAGTAAGTTGACCTTTAGTTATATGTTGCATACCTAAGCAACTTCGAGGGAGGTTCTCCACCTAATAGTCTAGATTCCTGCAAACAGATAACTTCAGAATTCATGGTTGAACTAATGTGTTGAATGATGGGTAACTGAAGAAATGTTTCTGGAAAAAATACAACCAATACTTTGTAGAAGTTTATTATATTCATAAGATAGTAAGTTTGTTATGCTCAAGCAGTAGTGTACAAACACTGAATAACAATATTATTGTGCATGAACTACCATTCGTATTTTAAACTTATACAATGCTGGAAAAATTAATGTTAACTTATATCAATTTGTTTGTGCTTATGTGCATTTTAATAGGTTAGGTTTAACAAACTGAATGTTTGTCTGTCATGTTTTATGACATAAACTAACAAGAGTTGGTAGGTGTCAAATATGTTTGGTTAACACTGTTTTTTTTTTTTTTTGGGGGGGGGTGTATTTGCACACCTATCTATGGTTTATAGTTTCATTTGCGTCAGATTAATGAGAGAAAGAAGCTGTGTTTTCCTGAGTGATGTGATGGCTTGTCCCAACTCCAGAAATATAATCGGCCAACTTGTTGTTTAGCAAACTACATTTAGGCTTGCTCAGTCTCTCCCTGCACATAATTACGTTGAATTATAATAGCCATATGTGGGAGGTGGAGATGTTGCTACCTTTACCCACACGTTGTCAATTGTCAATACATATATACCTTAGTGGACTTAAATATTTTCAAATAATTTAAAAACAATTCTGACCTTGTCTCTGTTCAGGATACGATCACAGTTCTTATACAGGAGGTTCAGAGTCTTACTAGGCACGATGTTGTGCTCCAGGTATTTTAATGGGAATTTGTTTTATTCATATTTCACATCTTGGAGTCCTATGTCTTAGAGTATCATCTTCTAATTTACCAGTGAAACGTAGACCTTACCAAGATAAGCAGAGTTGGTGGTACTGGAAAATTCTCTTCATTATCGGTGCCCTTTAAAGTAATGAGAGTGACTTATCAGTATCACTTTGTTCTGGGTACAAGGTAGTAATAATGAACCTTCGCTCATATACGTTTCAGTTATACTGTGTTTAATTCATTTAAAAACTTTTGATTCTTGTTGGTACCAAAAATTTTTGCTATGGTTATGTGATTCCTTTGGAAGACATGTTGGAGTGCAACATTTTGTTATTCCCTCTACTGTGTGCTGACTTCTGGGCAGACTGTGATCCCTAAAATCCTGGTATTTAAATTGTATTATTGCTCTGTTATCTATGTTCAGATTAGGTCTCTGTCCTACTAGTGTACCGACAGGATATTCTGATACAATGGTAAAAGTTTATCTTCTTTTTCGGGTGAAGTAGAGACTTAAAATATTAATTTACTAAATTTATTAGGTCGGCATAATAAAAATGGAGAATTTATCCACTAAGTGAAATATGAAATGTGTTAGGAAATTAGCTCTTACTGTTATTGATTCACATTTAAAGCTTTTCCTCAGTTTCATTTATACTGGAATAAATAAAGCATTGGAAAATGCTTAATATATCTGCCATTAGTTTATCCTAGGAAATTAATTTTTCCATGACACGTAGATTAGTTTTCTCAGCTGTGTTTCTCATCACATGTCTGCAGCATATCAGCTTCTTCACCTATGTGTTGTACTGTCCTAAAGACATCACTGGCTAGCGAAACGTTTCCAAAATAAAGATCGCCAAATGTTGCACAAATGTCTGATACATCAGCATTATTTTGCCTTGGTGATCTTGTTATGACTGATCATCGACAGGATCTTCCTCCTCCCACCTCTTAAAGGCAGCGATTAACATTTGTTCTACAAAGTCTAAGCTCTTTTGCCATTTCCAGAGGGATGATATCAATTGGCATATATTAGAGGGCAATTTCACCTTTCATAATGTATAATTCAGTCTTTTCGAACCCTTCGCTTACCATTATAACACAAAAAGAGTTCAAAAGAATCTTCTTAGAACCCTTTGAATGATCTTCAAATATATTCTTGAACACATTTTACCCCACTGTATTCCATGTCTCCTAAATAGATACTTCACTAATGATCTTTATTTTGCTCCTTCGTTCTTTCAGTTCCAGTTTATCTCAGTAACTATTACTTTTAAATAAAATCAATAAAAATCTCATGTTTTCCATCATATTAGCAGCGTCAACTTAGAGTTAACATTAAAAGAAAGGCTAGTCCCACAAGCTGTTATAATATATAGGCTAATTACCGTCATTCTCTCTCTCTCTCTCTCTCTCTCTCTCTCTCTCTCTCTCTCTCTCTCTCTCTCTCTCTCTCTCTCTCTCTTTTACACAGGATTTTACAAGGTTAGGTTAAAGTTCCTTCATTTACAAGCTAAGAGCTGTTGCTTACATCTCGTCATTTAAAAACCTTTTTATTGTTAAAGACATTCAGATAGGGAACAGGATGAAACTGAAGCCATCTGTGGGCCAGCAATTTAATTTTATTGACTGCCTTTATTTCGGTGAAATCATTATGCAGTAAGAATGTGTTCCAGACTCGAGTCTTCCTAGGAATAAATGATGTCAGATGTAGCGATGTTCTGGAGAATGGTACAGTCAAAGTGAAGTTGCTGCTTGCTACCCGTCTTGTGGTGTAGAAGCTCAACTCTAGCTATACATTGACGATTCTGGCCTGGTATATAAAAGTAAGGCCAACCACATGCTTCCTGTGTTGAAGGCTCTGCTGTCTTGCTACGTTCGCAGTTCTGTCAAGAAGTCACAGATAAGACGAAGAGCAGGAAATCAAAGAAAGTGGAGCATACTCAAGGTATGAGCATACTTGTGCCTCGTACAGAATCTTGCAAACTCTACTGTCGAGTAGATGCAAGATACGCTGAAGTGCTGTAAACTCCCTAACCGCCTTATTTGCAAGATTTACAACGTGGTTCTTCATGTTTAGTTTGGAGTCAAATTTCATCCCAAGGATATCAACTTCGTCCCCAGGAACCAACACTATCTCAGTCATGCTTACAACTGCTCTGCCATTACCATCATTGCACCTAGAGATTATCATTTGTGATTCCTCAGCTGCAAATGTTACCTGCCATCGGTTTCCCCAGGTTGACATAGCTGTTAGCGTGTGACTTCTATAACTGAGAGCAGCTGGCATTTCCATCCAAGGATAAGTAAATGTCAGAGTGCAGTTATCTGTATATGCATGGAATTGTGAGATGAGATGAAAGTCATTGAAATAGACATTCCATTGCAATGGTCCAAGCACTTGGAACACTTGCCCCAATAGGATGTCTTGCTGACTCTTTGCCACTGAGAACCGCACTTAGAGATATACCTTGAAGGTAATCACTGAGGAGTCATGGTGTAGAGCCTACAGCAGTTCCCAGTGCTTTTGCCAAGAGCCCCTGGTACCATACTCGGTCGGAAGCACCAGCAATGTCCAGTGCTACTACACAGCTGACTGTGGATTTATCCAGTGACCGGTGCCACTTGGTCGAGTTTCACCAGCAGATCAGCATCAGAGTAACCTTTTCTGAAGCCATATTGACGGTCACACCCCTCAAGGGAGGTTCCTTGACATTGATGAGAGGATCCTGATCTAGGGAATTGGATCTGTGCTCCTGATCCCTCTCCCCCTCACATACGCTGTATAATCCTACTGGTTTAACGCTCCCCATGATCATAATAATAATAACTGACAGTCACAAAGGAGTGGTGGTGGAAAAACTCTGTCATATGCCATGAGATTGCCTCAAGGATTTTGCCAGGGCTCACAGCCCTGGCAAGATCTTTGTCTGGGCTCACAGCCTTTTCTTGGTCTAGCGTTTTAAGATACACCTATTCCTGTTTTATTGTCACCACTGACAGCTTTGGCACAGTTCTTGCAGCTAGCCAAGGAGGGTCCCTTGCTGGATCAGGAACTTTCATCTTGGCAGCAAAGCGCTGGACAAAGAGTTCACCTTTCTCCTGAGTACGAGTAGCGATAGTCTCATCCTGTCGATTTAGAGGAAGAAGTTCATCAGGCAAATAACCTTGTCTGTCCTTGATCAGGGACCACCAGGTTTTGGAGCCCACTTTACCTGATGCCAACTTTCTTTTTGTGTCAGCCTCTCATTTAGAAGTGGTCCACTTTTGAACTTCTCCCATATGCCTACAGGCTTGCCTGTGCAGGTTCCTGTTATAGGTAATGGAATGTCTCTTATACTTTCTCCAAGACTTGTATTTAGCAGTAGCAGCCGCTCTACAACGAAACCAAAATCAAGGCTGTTTGTAGACTTAGTCACATTCTGCCCTTTAGGGACTTTCTTGTTGTAGATTATGTAATTGTGAAGGCATTTACTTGGTTGTCAACATCACCTTAGAGAAGGGCATTCCATTCGGAGGTGGGGAGGTCAAAGCAAAGGGCTGGTTGTATGTGTAGTTTCCTCACCTCGTTCTGTTGGTATCTCCAGTGTCGTAAAAACAGCCTCGTGGTCACACGGCCCAACACAGCCGAGGGGTTGACACGTGACTATGCCTTCTGACAAATCACTCACTACTGGGTCGAGAGAGGAGCCAGAGATGTGAGTAGGAAAATCAACAAAGTTTCTCATGTCTAACATTGCAAAAAGGTCATAAAAGTCCTTCTGTATAAGATGTTGGTTGAAGTCTCCAACAATTGTAATATGTTAAGATTTGTGTTGGAGCAGAAGTGTGTCCACATTTTCCAATAAGAAGTGATGTGGTCTGCATGTTGCCGCTAAGGTCTGTACATTGCACATGCTAGTACATAGGTACTAGTATTTATGCATAGCTTAAAGAACATCATTTCTAGGTGAGTGGGGATGGCAAAATTAATGGGCTGGGCATGTACACTTTCAGAGAAGCACACAGCAACACCTTGTTCTTGCCTGTCTCTTCTCATCCATGAGATGTAGGCAGCATTTCTTACAAAATTTTCAGTAGTTCTCTCGTACAAAAATGTTGCAACACCTATTATGTCGGGACATCGAGTGTTCACGAAACTGTGCGTGAGCTCTCCAACAATGGAATTGAATCCTCTAATGTTGGCCGACAGGATGCTGATAAACTGACTCCTCATGACTGTGTTCAGCTTGAGTTGGTGGGTGTTTAAGGTGCCTGTCCTTGAGACAAGTAGAATACCTGGGCAGCCACTAGGATTTACGTCTGTGGTCATGTATAAGGCATAAAGCCACCTGCTTGGCGGCGAAAGGTGGGTCGGTGACGTGTGAGTGTGTTCACCAGTTTAGAGATCTTCCTAGTTTGTTCCACGAACAGTTGTCTAAGCAGGTGATCCTGTCTGTCAAGTTCGTTATTCTTCCGATATTGGTCCTTCTGATGTCCCCTCTTGTGGCAGTAATTGCACTTGGTATTTCGTAGGCAGTTGTGATTGGTTTGCCCCCTCCAGTGATAGCTAGAGTACTCCCTAGGTGTCTGGGATGGTGGACCCCTATTTGCTGCACCTCCTGTGTTTTGCTGCTGATTCAGCAAATGCTTTATCCGTAGGTTCTGCTACTGGTGAGCCTGATGATTATATACCTGCCGAGCGTTTTCCTGGTATCGTTGTCCTGAGAAGGTTGTGACTTCTTAGTCTTTCACCTCCTCTACCACGCCCCCGTACAGATCTATCAGATATGTCCCTGCGGTTCGTACCTTAGCGCAATACTCGTTCAGGTGCAATGTGGGTCCCCTGATTATTAACTGCATCAATCTCTGGTGGAGAAAATCTTGACTCAGTATTGGCAGGTTTTGGAGTAGTGTTCGCAGGTGTTCGATCAGTGATGTTAGATGTACTGTCTGGAGTAGTGTTGAAGCAGTGATGACAGGTGAACTAGCAGGTGTAGGAGAGTTGACAGATCCAAGGCATGCTTCGTTACTTGGAAATGGGTCTAATTCCTCTGTGGTGGTCAGTGGAATTATGTTATAATTTCCAAATACTCTGATTTGAGCTCTAGCTATCATGGAACCCTAGTGATGACAGAATTCCACCAGTTATTTGGTGTTGAGTTGACCTCAGTGCGAAATATTCAGACTTTGTCAATAGGCCTGGTCACAGACCGGGCCGCGGGGGCGTTGACCCCCGAAACTCTCTCCAGGTAAACTCCAGTGTCCACATCTGCTGAGCAGCCAGTGTAATTTGATGTAGGCCTGCACTGGCCTTCTGCTATAGCTTGGAGAATATTTAATGATATGAGTAAATCATGAAGTGATTTTCTGTGATGGATTATCTTAGCTGCATCCTTACAACCCAGCCCGCTAGGGCAGTCTTGGTTATCTGAGAGGCGTTCCTGAGGTACCTGTGAAGCTTGCTCTTGTGGCTCCGGGCTTCTTTCCGCATATATCACAGGACCTTGGGTATCTTTCAAGTTCCTGAAATGTCTACCTGGCTACAACAAAATTCTTCTTCTGGAATGAAAACTGTGCGGCAGTTGATGGAACATGTGGGCTCCTTACATTTAAGAAGTGGTTGGTCTCTTGTAATATACCCACAAATACTGCAGGAGCCTCCGGGACAATAGCAAAATGCACAAGTCACGTTGTAATAAAGCTCCCAAATGTTATTACATAGCACCAAAGAGAAAAATATTAGGTAAACACTGTGAAGACAATAGTGACATCCCCACATAGGCCTGTAAGTCCTTCATGAACCACTACATTTGGTCACCAAAACACACTAAAATATCATTATTTCCTTGATATTCATTTCCATGAAGGAGTTTTCTTCTACTGGTGTGTTGTAGGTAGTACAGTGTCACTGAACACCTTTTTTTTTCTCACCAAGCCTCATAGTTAAATAATATAAGAAAGTTTGTGGAGCGCACTACAACACGTCCTGCCACCACCACTCTCTCTCTCTCTTTCTCTCTCACTCTCTCTCTCTTTTTCTCTCACTCTCTCTCTCTTATTCTCTCTCTCTCTCTCCCTCCCTATCTCTCTTGCTCGTTGGAGAAAGTTATTATTGTTTTGAAACATTTAAACAAGGAGGATGATGAAGCTGGAGCAATCTATGGGCCAGCAGTTTTATTTACTCTATAACCATGTTCCAAACTCCACTCATTCTAGGAATCAATGATCTCAGATGAAAGTTTATTCTTGAGCAGAGATGCTGTTAGCTGCCTATCTTTTTGAAACCAAGCTACCTTCTCGCTGTCCAAGAAGTGCAGCCAAGTGTGTGTGGTCTTGACAACATCGTCCTTGCACATAACAATAAGACCTTCAAGGTCTCTAGTGTTCAAGAAATATATACTTTGTCAAGAAATATTTCATTCTGATTTATTGACACCTTTTGACAGTTTGACACAGTTCTTGCAACTAGAAAAAAGTTTCTGTAACTGAAACAAGGACTTGCATCTTGGCAGCAAAATGTTTAGCAAATAGAGCAGTTTTCTCTTTATTGCTAGTAGAGACAGTCCCAGTCGATTCAGAGGGGGGATAATTTATCACATGAATAACCACATCGGTCCATGATCAAAGAGCAATAGATTTTGAAGTCCATTCTTCAAGATGGCAGTTTTCTTTTTGTTTCCACCACCTGTCTAGAGAAGACCCAGATTTGAACGTCTTACGATTTACGACAGGCTTCCTACGGTGGTTTCTGCTGTAGATTATGGGACACCCTTAATTCCTTCTCCAAACCTCGTACTTGCCAGTAGTGACCTCTCGGCAACACATGCCAAACAAAAACTGATTTGAAGACTTCGTTACATACTTCCAGTGAGGGACGTACTTGTTTTGGTGTGTAAGGTATGCTAGAATTGAGGGGAATTAACATTTTGTGTCACAAAGTTGGTCGGGTCTGCATTCTGCGATTGATTTCTGTACAATACACTTGTGGAGTGGAGGAACCAGGGCTCATGAATAGAAATACCTGGAGTAAACCTGGAGAGGGTTTAGAGGGTCAATGCCCCGCCGCCCGGTCTGAGACCAGGCCTCATGGTGGATCAGGATCTGATGAACCAGGCTGTTACTGCTGCTGCACGCAAACTGACGTACGAATCACAGCCCGGCTGGTCAGGTACTTACTTTAGGTCCCTGTTCAGTGCCTTGTAGAAGACAGCCAAGGGTCTATTGGTAATTCTCCTTACGTATGGTGCTAGGCAGTTGAACAGTCTTGGGTCCCTGACACTTACTGTGTTGTCTCTCAGTGTACTCGTGGAGCCCTTGCTTTTCATTGCGGAAATGTTGCATGTCGTGATGAGTCTTTAGGTGTCACAGGGGGTGATTTTCGTGTGCAAGTTTGGTACTAATCGCTCTAGAATTTTCCAAGTGTATATTATCACCTATCTTTCTCGCCTACGTTCCAGGGAATAGAAATCAAGGGACTTCAACCGTTCCCAATAATTTAGGTGCCTTATCGTACTCATGTGTGCCGAGAAAGTTCAGTGTACAGTCTCCAGGTCAGCAATTTCGCCTGCCTTGAAGGGGCAGTTAGTGTATAGCAGTATTCCAGCCTAGAGAAACAAGTTATTTGATGAGAATCATCATGGGCTTGGCGCTCCTAGTTTTGAAGGTTCTCGTCATCGATCCCATCATTTTCCTAGCATATTCAGTAGATACATTGTAGCGGTCTTTGAAGGCGAGATCCTCTGACATTATAACTCCTAGGGCCTTCACATTACTCTTTAGCTCTATTGTATGTTTACAATTTGTTGTATACCCTGACTCAGTTTTAATTTCTTCAAGTTCTCCATATCTGAGTAGTTGAAATTTCCCTTCATTGAACTTCATATTGTTTCGAGTGGCCCATTTGAAGATTTGGTTGATGTCCGCTTAGAGTCTTGCGGTGTTTTTGATAGAGGTCACTGTCATGGCAATTTGGGTGTCATCTACAAAGGAAGACATGGAACTTTGGCTTACATCTCTGACTATGATATTGAGTTTCGGAGGGGTGTAGGGATGGAAGCTGGAAGCAATGAGGCGGTGTGATGGTGATCATGTGGGTGGCAGTGTTGGTGGCCCAGTGTGGGTGGTGGTGTGGATATGTTAGATATGAGGATGTGGAATAGGATGGGAGTGAGTACTATGCCTTGTGGAACAGAGCTTCTCACCGTAGCTGCCTCGGACTTTACTCTATTTACTATTATTCTTTGTGTTCTATTTGACAGAAAGTAATAGGGCCATCTGCCAACTTTTCCTGTTATTCCTTTATCACGCATTTTGTGTACTATTACACCGTGGTCATACTTGTCCAAGACTTCTGCAAAGTCTGTGTCTGTATTTTATGTATCCTCTATAGCATTCAGAACCTTGTCACAGTGGTCCAGTAGCTGGGACCAGCGGGAGCAACCTGCTCTAATCTCGTTTTGCCCTGGATTTTGTAACTGATGGGTATCTAGGTGGTGTACGACCTTGTTTCTTAGAACCCTTTCAAAGATTTTTATATGGGATGTGCTATCGGTCGGTAGTTCTTTGCAACTGCTTTACTGCCACCTGTGTATAGTGGAGCTATGGCTGTTGTTTTTAGTGAGTGTGGGATGACCCCTGTGTCCATTCTCCCTCTTCATAGAATGCTGAAGTCACATGACAGGGGCATCTTGCAGTTGTTGATGAACACGCAGTTAGATGAGTCTGGGTGTATGGGCATGGGCATTGTATGGGCATGTCATTTATTGCCTTTTGAAAGTCATGTGGTGTTAGGATAATATCAGATACTTTTGAGATGACCAGATTTTGGGTCTCATCCATAAAGAATTCATTAGGATTGTCGACCCTTAGTCTGGGTAATGGCTCACTGAACACTGAGTCATGTTAGAACTTTAGCATCTCGCTCACTTCTTTGCTGTCATCTGTGTATGTCCCATCTCCCCTACGCAAGGGCCCAACACTGGATGCTGTTTTACCCTTAGATTTGGCATAAGAGAAGATTTTTTTTTTCAATTTCCTTTGTGGCTTTTAGATCTTGCTATTTTTGTCTCCTGTAAGATTCTCCCAGCATAAGTTCGATATTTGCTATTTCAATGACCAGTGCCTCCCTTTGTATTTAAGATATATTGGCCCCTCTCAGCAGCTCTGTGATTCTTCGCCTTCGTCTGTATAGGGAGTGTCACTCTCTTTCAAGTTGACATCATCTCTTTCTTTTTCTTAAAGGAATGTGCCTTGAGCAGATCTCAAGAACCACAGAGTTAATTTTTTCTAGGCAAATGTTCGGATCCGTATTGTTTAGGTTATCTTTCCAGCTTGTTTCATTTAGGGCATCGTTGACTTGTTCCCAAAGTATGTTTTTTTTATTGAAGTTGAATTTTGTGAAGACAGGCTTATGACTGTTGACATTTTGCTGGTCAGGGGTTTTGTGCATACGTGTCTGTATCTCTATTATGTTGTCGTCTGAGTGTATTGTCCTTGATACAGTTATATTACATATCAGATTGTCGTTGTTAGTGAAGATGAGGTCAGGCGTATTTTCTAGTCTTCTAGGCTCTAATATTTGTTGGTTTAAGGTGAATTTGTTGCAGAGATGTAATAGCTCGTGAGAATCATCATCTGAGATGCCTCCTGGGGTGATCTCTGCTAAAATATTATATGCTACACTCCTCCATTTCAGTAGGCTCAAGTTGGAATCTCGCAGTAACAAGATGTTTGGGGCAGGAGTTGGTAGATTTTACAAACAGTGGTCAGTTTTCAAAAGCTTTTTCTGGAATTGCTGGTAAGCTGCATCCGGAGGCTTGTATACAACCATAATGACAACGTTTGGTTAAAAATCTTTACCGCCTGAACTTCAACTACATCATGTGAGGTGTTTAGAAGTTCTGACTCTGTGACGTACAAGCCAACCCTCCCCCTCCCACCTTGTTGGCTGTTTAGTGTTATAACCTGGGATCCATATTTTGTTGTCAAAATTATTCTTTATGTGGGTCTCTGTGAAAGCTGCAAACATTGCATTTGAGTCCAGGAGCAGCCCTTTGATGTAAGGAATTTTGTGGCTTGTTGACGGCTTTAGAACTTGTATGTTTGCAAAGACAAATGTGGCTATATTGATGTATTTTTTTTCGGGGGGGGGCTATTTGCTGGCTCTAATATCTGTTGTTCTGGAGTCTTTAAGAATGGCAACATCAAAGAGCTTTTCATGAACATTTTCAGATACATCATCCTTGCTGGTAAGGACGATGTATCTGCATATGCACATGGCTCTCAAAAACATTGTGAGGAACACACTTCTCTTTACCCTAGATTCGTGACTGAAATAGTAATGAATGTGTAACTTCCTACAGACTGTAAATCTGAATTTTCTCTAAACACGATGGATTAAAACATCTAGGAAAGGCAAAGTGTTGTTTATTTTATGTCCTGTTGTGAGCTTAATGGAAGATACTAGACCAGTGAGTCTGTAGGAACTGATCCCTTGGCCACAGGCAAAGAACACCAACATAGAATTCCATATACAAGTTGCTGAGTAAGGGGTTAATGCCTTGTTTTTGAGCATAGTATTTCTCTTCAAACACGAACTTGCAATCACTAACACAAAGTTTTATCAATTCGATTATTTTCGTGGCGTAGGACATAGGGAAGTTTTCTAGTTCTTCATCAAGGTACGCATGCAAGTCAGGGACAAGGACTTTCGTGAACAGAGCTGGGACATCAAAGCTCACTATGGTGAAGTCATGAGGGACATTTAATTTCTGGAGCCTTTCAGTAAGGTCAACATTATTTTTAATATGTGCATCCGAGATCCTACCAATCATAGGAGTTAGAAGTTTAACCAGTGATTTAGATAGGTTATATGCTGCTGAGCCTACTGTACTTATAATAGGATGGACTGGGCACCCTGGCTTATGAGTCTTTATTACCCCATAAAGATATGGTAGAGTTGCCGACCTAGCCGACTGATGTTTAGTTATTTTATCATTCCCCTTCAATAACGTTTTAATGTGTTTATTGAAATGGTTGTTGACCTGGTTGGTGGGGTTCTTAATGAGCGGTTCATGCGTTTCGTAATCACTCAGTAAATGGTTCATTTTCCCTAAAAATTCAGTTTTATCCAAAATAACAACTACCTTAGATTTATCACCTGTTGAGAGGTGCCATATAGGTAAAACTTGAGATTTTGGCTTAATTAGCAACGCTATTCCTGACGTAGAAGGCAAGTGAAAATTTGTGTATACAATAATATCGCAAATATCATTCAGAACTTAACGAAAAAAAATTATTTCATTGTGTTTGTTTATTATTAAATTATTGTAAACTTATCTAAAATATATTTAGCTGGATTAGGCTAAATTAAATCGCACTTGCTATGAGCTTAGGTAAGTTTTCTAAGGTTCTTTTGGTATTTAATTATTAATTTTTACATTAGCATTAATGACAAAAAAAAAAGATCTTTAAGCGAATAAGAGAAAAATTTAGAAATTACTTAAATTTAAATGAGTTCATACTAATTGACCCTGTTTACTTATTCGGCACGACATATATATAAGCCGAACTGGTGAGTTTGGCCTATTCGGCAACGTCTTTTTCTGTCATACTGCTAGAGTGGAGATTTGCTAGTTTCAGTCTGAGCATAAAAGAAAAATACATATCATAGTTTTTAAGTAATAAAAAGTGTAAACTGGCCTTTGATATATATAAGGCAGAATTTAACTAAAAAAAATTACGTTAGTTTAAGTGAAGTTAGGTGAGGCTTTTATTGGTCTAAAAATAGAAGTATTTTTGCTATTGTGAATGTCATAGTAGAGCCATTTTAGGTGCATGGGATTCTGGGATGAGTTGAAGGTCACTGAAGTAGACGTTACATAAGAACTAACAAAGCGCACTTCCCTGTGAAACACTTCCACTAATAGAATGTTTTGTTGATTCTGTCCCGTTGAGAATTACCCCAAGAGATTGTCGTTCAAGGTAATCACTGAGGAGACATAGTGTAGAACCTGCACTTCACACTGTTTGCAGTTTTGCCAAGAGCTCCTGGTGCCATACTCTGTAGAAAGCAATAGCAATGTCCAGTGCTACTACACAGCTGACTTTGGATTCATTCAGTGACTAGTGCCACATAGTGGAGAGGTTGAACAGCAGATCACCAGCTGTTTAACCTTTTCTGAAGCCATATTGTCTGTCACAATGAAGCAATTAGCAGTCGACAAATGTTTTCATCTGCCGAGATATTGTTGTTTTAAGAATGTCATCAGAGACTGTCAAGACTGACACTCGTCTATAGTTGGTGATTTGTGCTATGTCCTTCGTTTTGTGACAAGAGACTACATTTGCCTCTTTCCATAGAGAAAGCAATTTACACTATAAGGCAGTGTTTATAGACGCGAGTTAGATGTAACATTAGCTGGTCTGCACATCTATTAAGCTTTCTTTGGCTTATCTTATTTGTACCCAGAGCTTTATCTTGGTTCGACGATTTAGGGAGAATATACACTTCACTCTGCCTTTGAAAACTTTGACATAGTTCCTCTCTCTCTTTCTTCTTCCCCCCCTCCCCCTCTTCTCTCTCTCAGAAATAGGGCAATTCACCGACTTTATACTTTTTTTACAACTTAGGAAATGGGGACTAGTTTTACTGCACACACATCTTAATCTTCATCTCTCAGGTAAGTGGATGAATGCTGCAGTCATTATATTTTTTTTTTCATTCTCTTCTTGGGTACTTGGAAGATCTTCAACCTTACTTTAATCCCATCCACTCTCATCTTCAGCTACCAATGACAAAATAATCTAATTAGTATTGAAGATGACTTCAAATAATTTTGAATTACTAGCTTACGAGCGAAGTAATTACCGTAAAACTCGTACTTAAAATGTATATAAACCGAGAGCTCTCAAGACTCATTCATAATTACTTTCTCAGGTTTTCCCTGTGTTTCTCTGTTCGTAGTTTTCAGGATCTCGCTACTGCCCCAGCTCACATCGTTTTAAGTCATAACCCCCATTCTTCACCAGCTTAATAGTTTTTAAACAGCTTATAGGGCTGTTTTAACATTTATTCGTCACTCTAATAACACAGAAATTCACATAATTTTTTATTTTTATACGTCACTTGGTAAAGCACTAACACAGCGACGCTACACTTAACTACAGACTGTGAAGGAGGCGCTGGAAGAAGTTTTCCAGTATTAAGATTATTATTAAACACAGTATTAAGATTATTTATAAACACACATATTTCGCGTAACTGTTTTCATCAATAATTCGTCATTTTAGCACATTTTCCTGGTAAAAATACTCGCCAGATGTATTAACGCAAACATCTTTCATTTTTGAACGATTTCACCATCCTACATGTTAATTTCTCAAATTCATTTTATAGTTAACTTTTGTCCATTTTTTCTCACCTATACAGTGAATTAATCTTGGAAAGATCACCTTTTCTTCTATACAACTCCTGGTTTGTGTATGTACTATTTACTTCCCATTTTAAACATTATTATCCCGTGTCCCTCAAACTTACCGCTCTCTTTCTGACAGATTTAACCGACACAAAAGAAGTGTTAGACTTGTCGAAACTATATAATATTCTTTTCTGTTATGTTAGAGACCAGTTATATTATTGACTGGTTCTCTGCCTAAACTGTCTATCCTTGTTCTAGCCTTCACATACATCGTCTTATTGAAGCATTTCTCATACACAATTTGTCTTATATAAATCTTAGTCCTGGTTTTGACTAAATACTTTCCTTTCTCATTACACTGTTAAATGCTCCAAACTTCAGAACACTCGTGATTTGACCTAATTCTTATCTCTTTCTTTCTTCATCGCCTTATCGATATTGTTTTTTGCCTTTCCTTTTCTCCTGCTTAAGTGGGTTCTGTCCTACCTTCTAGTACCATTAGCTCTCCTGCAGTGCTGTTCTGTTTTCATTTTTTCTCTTGTCTTTAGGCTATTACCACTACTATTGCTTCGTTAAACTCCACTCTGTGGGTCTAATGACACTACCACTACTGCTTATTGCTTCCTCTACCACTGCTTCACTACTTATACTACTACTACTAACACTGCTATCACTACTACTACTGCTAACACTGCTGCCACTACTACTACTACTGCTACTACTACTACTACTACTATCACCGCTACTACTACGTCTACCGCTACTGCCACTACTTCTACCATTATACTACTACCTCTTCTCTCACTCCCGGCCCCACCTCCTCTCGTGTACACTGGCTTGCTGTCCATCATGCTTTTGTCTGATTAGTTAATGGTAGAGTTGGGACCAACACGTCGTCATAAGTTACAGTCTTTTGTGTTGGGGTTGTTTACACTTCTTATATCTCGTTTCCTCTAACTTTCCTACACTCCACATGTTGCATATCAAGAACTCTCTTCTCCATTTACGTGAATGCAAATATTCTCTATAAAATCACCTTTACTTTCATTTATAGCTAATAATTACCTCTTCCCATTATAAGCACCTTTTCACTTCCTACATACCTATTAGGAAAACCTCAATAAATTAAGCATACTTTTACTATCATCAAACCATCCTGTGTTATCAACGAATTATCATCAACGTTCAAGAAACATGTAACCTAAAAGTGACCTTAAAGACACCTTAATATCGTTAGATCATCACTTACAACACTATAAATAGAGCAATCATTACTCCACAACAACCTACATTACGTTACCTACGTACTTATATCAAACATCAACTACAATCATTGGTGAACATATCGTCAACAATTTACCAATATTATCATTAACAACATTTTAACAAGTAAACTTTTCTAAAAACAAAATGCAAGCACAATCATCTACCTGGAGTCTACCTTGAGGGTATTCCGGGGATCAACGCCCCCGCGGCCCGGTCCATGACCAGGCCTCCCGGTGGATCAAGGCCTGATCATCTAGGCTGTTACTGCTGGCCGCACGCAGTCCAACGTACAAACCACAGCACGGCTGATCCGGCACTGACCTCATCTGCCCAGCTCCCTCTTGAAGACAACCAGGGATCTATTGGTAATTCCCCTTAAGGCTGGAGGAAGGCTGTTAAACAGTCTTGAGCCCTGAACACTTGTTGTGTTTTTTCTTAGTGTACTAATGGCGCCCCTGGTTTTCTTTGTGGGTATGTCGCATCGCCTACCAATTTTTTTGCTTTCGTAGTGAGTGATTTCTGTATGCAGATTAGCGATCAGTCCCTGTAGGATTTTCCAGGTGTACATTATTAAGTATCTCTGTCGCCTGCGCTCCAGTGAGTACAAGTCAAGACTTCCAGTAGTTTGTCCCAGTAGAATTTGAAGTAGTTCATAAGCAGGATAGAGATATCGAAAGACGGCAGTAAAAATATTCTTGGCAAGTGTATTTACCAGCGAAATAAGTGAAAATAAGAGATTACTGATGAAATAGATGTAAGTTTAATAATAATCCTGTGTGTGTGTGTGTGTGTGTGTGTGTGTGTGTGTGTGTGTGTGTGTGTGTGTGTGTGTGTGCTCAGCTCCTTGGCCTGCCTCTTCACTGGTCGCTAATAGCTCACTCTTCCTGCTCCATGAGCTTTATCACATCTCTTCTTAAGCTATGTATGGATCCTGCCTCCACTACATCACATTCCAGACTATTTCACTTCCTGAAAATTCTGTGATTGAAGAAATACTTCCTAACATCCCTGTGGTTCATCCGTGTCTTCAACTTCCAACTGCGACCCCTTGTTGCTATGTCCCATCTCTGGAACATCCTGTCTCTGTCCACCTTGTCGATTCCTCTCAGTATTTTATGTTATCATATCCCTCCATCTCTCCTATCTTACACTGTCGTCAGGTCGATTTTCCTTTACCTCTCCTTGTACGACGTGTCCCTTAGCTCCGGGAGTAGTCTTGTTGCAAACATTTGCACTTTCTCTAGTTTCCTTACGTGATTGGCTAGGTGTGGATTCCAAACTGGTGCTGCATACTCCAACATAGACCTAACGTACACAGTGTACAGGGTCCTGAACGATTCCATATTAAGATGTCGGAATGCTGCTCTGAGGTTTGCCAGGCGCTCATAAGCTGCAGCAGTTATTTGGGTGATGTGCGCCTAAGATGTGCCTGTTATATTCATCTCAAGATCCTTTTCCTTGAGTGAGGTTTCTAATCTCTTACCCCATAGATTGTACTCCGTCTTCGGACTTCTTTGCCCTTCCCTAATCATGATGACTTTACACTCGGTGGGGTTGAACTCCAGGAGCCAGTTGCTGCACCAGGCCTGCAGCCTGTCCACATCCTTTGTAGTTCTGCCTGGTCTTCGTCAGGCTGAATGCTTCTCATCAACTTCACATCATCTGCAAACAGGGACACTTCTGAGTCCACTCCTTCCGTCATGTCGTTCACAAATTCCAGAAACAGCACCGGTCCTAGGACTGACCCCTGTTTAACCCCTCTCGTCAGAGGAGCCCACTCCCAGACCTCACCATGTACCATGACTCGCTGTTCTCTTCCTGACAGATATTCCCTGATTCACTGCAGTACCTTCCCTGTAATACCTGCCTGGTCCTCCAGCTTTTCCCCTAATATCTTGTGTGGAAATGTGTCAAACGCTTTCTTATAGTCCAAGAAAATGCAATCTACCCACCCCTCTCTCTCTTGCCTTACTGCTGTCACTCGGAACTGTGTGTGTGTGTGTGTACTCACCTAGTACTCACCTAGTTGAGGTTGCGGGGGTCGAGTCCGAGCTCCTGGCCCCGCCTCTTCACTGATCGCTACTAGGTCACTCTCCCTGAGCCGTGAGCTTTATCATACCTCTGCTTAAAGCTATGTATGGATCCTGCCTCCACTACATCGCTTCCCAAACTATTCCACTTACTGACTACTCTGTGGCTGAAGAAATACTTCCTAACATCCCTGTGATTCATCTGTGTCTTCAGCTTCCAACTGTGTCCCCTTGTTACTGTGTCCAATCTCTGGAACATCCTGTCTTTGTCCACCTTGTCAATTCCTCTCAGTATTTTGTATGTCGTTATCATGTCCCCCCTATCTCTCCTGTCCTCCAGTGTCGTCAGGTTGATTTCCCTTAACCTCTCCTCGTAGGACATACCTCTTAGCTCTGGGACTAGTCTTGTTGCAAACCTTTGCACTTTCTCTAGTTTCTTCACGTGCTTGGCTAGGTGTGGGTTCCAAACTGGTGCCGCATACTCCAATATGGGCCTAACATACACGGTGTACAGGGTCCTGAATGATTCCTTATTAAGATGTCGGAATGCTGTTCTGAGGTTTGCTAGGCGCCTATATGCTGCAGCAGTTATTTGGTTGATGTGCGCTTCAGATGTGCCTGGTGTTATACTCACTCCAAGATCTTTTTCCTTGAGTGATGTTTGTAGTCTCTGACCCCCTAGACTGTACTCCGTCTGCGTGTGTGTGTGTGTGTGTGTGTGTGTGTGTGTGTGTGTGTGTGTGTGTGTGTGTGTGTGTGTGTGTATGAGCTAATCTTAGTGCTGGATCACTTAATGCTGTCTTCTTTGAAGCTTGATTACGAGAAGCGTCATAAATTTGCTAGTAATTTACTCAGTTAAGAGCTTAAGTCTGACAATTTCATGGAATTTCTATGTGATCAGAGTAATCAATGAATATTAAAATAATCCTATAAGCTGTTAAGATATTCTTGAAACATGGAGTTACGAGGGAGAAGACTGAGCTGGGAGAATAGCGTTATCCATAAAATTACGAGCTAAGAGAGATCGGGAAGGTGTGAGAGAGATATTAAAAAGAGATCATGAGAGTCTCCAGTTTTAATATCTGTTAAAAACGACTTCTGCGGCATTTCCTTCTTTCGCAAGATCGTAATATAAAACTATTGGAAATCATCTTATGACTTATACTAATAAGGTAAATTTCTTCCCTGGAGGGCGAGAGGAGAGTTGAGGTGTTTAAAATAAGGTTCAATGATAGTGACAGCAGCATTAATCAATCTTCCTGAGAGAGGGAGATCAAAAAGATATGTTTGGAGTAAGATTAGTCCCTATTTTCTAACGCGTGAAAAAAAACAGGATAAAATTGGCGGATTGCTCGAGTTCTGAGGGAAATAGAACTGCATGGTGGAATTCAGTTGAAAACAACTAATTAATCCATATGGTTAATAATCCAGCCTTTGTTCGTTTTAATTTTGCTAATGAAGCACATTCTTCGTTTAATGTGAAAATCATAGATTTTTATCTCTTTAGTATTGTTTAGCTCGGAAATGTTTCTTTTAAGGAAAAATGGGATATTTTTATTTCCTAATTATATATATAATTATATAATTATATTTAAATCTTAAGACTGAATAAAAGAATGAAAAATCTGTTCTTGATGGACTAAGAGTATAAGAGTGAATGAGAACGATAGAAGTGAAGATAGGCAGATAGATAGATACGAAGGGAGAGAGAGAGGTTGCTATAGGAACTCAGGAAATCAGTAAGAGGCATATGAGAGGTGTCTCATATTATTCCCTGAGAATTTAATATTTGCGTATAGGACTAATAGGACTGCAAAGGGAAAAGTATTTTGTGTTAATATTAAAAGGAGCGGGTTGTCCTGTTTTAACGAGTGATGTTACACTGCTAGGACATGCTCGTGATATTCCCAGTGACAAGCAATGAAAGGGAATAAAGTAATATTTTAAAAATAAATATAGACACTCCCCAGATAGGGAGCCAAGGCCGGGTCACCACTACTTGGAAAAGACCCGGGCCGGGAGAATACCGGCGAATAAAAAAAAAAAAAAAAAAGCCTATCACTAGATATTGCAGAAATTAGAAACTTTTGAGAAAAATATAATAGTGAGAACTGATATGATAAGAAGAATGGAAGAGAGTGCTTTTCATGGACAAAAAAGAGATAGAGAGGGAGAGAGAAAATGTTAGAAAGGTTTTCCTCTACAAAGAAGTAACAGGTGTGGTGGTGTGATATTACCCACCGGAAGTCATTATGCACGGTTTGGCAGGTGAACCTTCAGACAACTGGCCCGGAAATCCAGGTATCGATTGTTGTATGTGGAATCCCAATGATGAGAGTCAAAGACGGTCCGTGGAAGGACTGGGGAGAGTAGTGGTGATGGGGAGAAGGAAAGGTGGGAGAAGAGAAATAAAAGTAATTAGGTTAAGTGGGGAAATATCAAGACCCTGAAAGATACGAGATTAGAGAGAAGGTAAATAAATACCTAAGAAAACTGTAATATGTTTATATTAAGAATGTTAATAACGCAGGATAAATTAGTATTTTGTTCGTTTAATGACAACATTTCTTACGTTACCCCATGATAAATTATGTTGTATTATATCACAACTTTGCCTTTTGTAATGTATATAGAAGAGGATATCACCATCCTGCAGCAGGAAAATATAAGCAGCTCCTGCAGAAGAGATTGCTTTCCCAGTTATAAATGTTTTTTAAAATGTTAAAGGATCACGAACTGTATGTCTGTATTTTAATTCAACGTGGCTGTAATCCTTCACTTTCTCTGAAACGAACATTAAAAATGTAATCCCTTATCACAGCCTTATGGAAATTAATTTCACAATGCTCTTATCATAGACTTCATTGTCTGAATAAAAGGTTCCCTCATTCATTGGAACTTTCGGTGGTAACTGGTAGATTATTATTATTATTATAATCAAAAAGAAGCGCTAAGCCACAAGGGGGTAACTGGTAGAAAAAACAGAGGTTACACAAAACATGATAATGTTTCGTAAAACTTTAGAGGCGAAGTTAGACCTTTGATTCATCTGAATCTCTCTACGAAGTCCCACCAGTGAGATGAATCGTACCAGAGAGCAACCATAAAGATAGTTTCCTGATAACGTAGCGAGGAATCTCTAAGAGTAAATAAATACTACTCGATAAATTTTGATCGTGGAAGCAGGACAGGACAGGACAGCCAACAGAAGCTGAGAGAAGAGCTTTGCCAACTAGTGGCGTTATTGAGACTTATTTGGTTGTCAATTAGCTGACAGGTGTGGCACTTCTTTAAATGTGTATTCATTTTACGCTTATAGAAGTTTCTAGCCAGGATGCCCCGAGTCTTTCTCACCCAAAATGCCCACCAACCAGACTATTATGAGCTAACTAAAAATCTTGTCTATATAATGGCTAAGGCAGTTTAATATATGCTGTGCTTTGTTTTAGATAATTTCCGTTAAAAAGAAGACGAGAATTAAACTTGTCCCTCAGAACACTATTATTATAATAATGACACTGATCAAAGTCCTTTTTTATCCTCATTCAATATTTCTAAATAGAAATTCCCGAAGGAACACCCTTAAGAGGATGCCTAAATATATTTTTCTTCCTCCAATTCTGCAGTCATATTATCCAATTGGCTTCATATTTCCAAAGTTTGTGCACGGTAACGAGGACCCAGATGATGATGCCACTGTTTTCCAACAACTGAGAGCTCCACTTTAACAAATTTCTGTTTACTTCTTCTGAAGAGCCTCAATGTGTAATTGCTGATACAATTATGAGACAGAATAGTCCATATTAAGATCTCTCTGTTTTCAGGCAAATTTGTTGATGTGCTAAATAAAAAAATATTTGCTATTGTTTGAAACCGTGTCATAGATGTGTAATAGAGCAACCCCCCCCATGTGGTGTTTAAATATTTTTAGCGAAATATTCAGAAATTAATGTTTTTATATTTTATTTACTTTATTAACACATCGGCCGTTTCCCACCAAGGAAGAGTGGCCCAAAAACAAGAAACATTCACCATCATTCACTCCAACACTGTCTTGCCAGAGGTGCGCTTACACTACAGTTATAAAACTGCAACATTAACACCCCTCTCCAGGACTCAAGTCCAGGCTCCCCGAATTCCCTGAATCCCTTCATATTACCTTGCTCACACTCCAACAGCAAGTCAAGTTCTATAAACCATTTGTCTCCATTTGCTCCTATCTAACATGGTCCCGCATTATTATTTTTATCTATATCACTGTCATTATTACCACTGAGGTTATTTTTATTGTGATTAATATTATAATTTATGTAATTGAAGCTGTAAACATGGTCAGAGTATCAGTAATATATACGGAGCAACAACTGTAAATGATTTGCTAGACTCCCAGTTGGTGTATTAACGTATGACCAATCTCGCTTAGTGGTGTTCCATTATCAGTGGTTCCAATATTTCATAGGAATATTGTTTAGCTGAAATATAATATATAAATTCATTTTGTTATGTGTTATATTTTTTTAAGTATTATTATTCATTGTAATAATTATTCTGAGTATTAACAAGGTGTATTGAAATAAGTTGAGATAAAGTTAAAGAGTTTTATTGATAGCTTCTGTATATGGTACGAGATCTGTTCAAAGAGCTCGGAGGGAACGTGAGGGCAAGACTTGATAAATATCAGCCCCACTCCACACCTTTACCGGCTTGAGTAGCATTTTTCCACTATCAGTACCCATTATTTGCTGCTAGCAAGTGAGTGCATAGCCTGTCTTAATGTGTGTATAAGTTAGAGCAGCCCAGGTTTTAATATAAAGACATGTTGTAACATAACCACCGGGGATGATATAGCCTCCTGCCGGCACTGTTATACCACCCTAGGGAAGGGCTATTAAGTGTGGGTGTTTCTTGTACCTTGCATTATAGAATATGTAATACTTGGATGTTGTATGATTAGAGCCAACTGTAAGTTTAGTGATAATTTAGCGTACGTAATAAGGCAAATAGATTACTGGGATTTATATCAAGAAGTGTAAGCAACAGAAGTCCAGAGGTCATACTGCAGCTTTATACATCATTAGTAAGGCCTCACCTAAATTATGTAGCTCAGTTCTGGTCTCCATATTACAGAATAGACATAAATTCGTTAGAAGACATTCAGCGTAGGATGACTAAATTAATACATAGCATTAGAAATCTTCCTTATGAAGAAAGATTGAAGACTCTTAAGTTACATTCACTTGTTAGACGAAGAATGAGGGAAGACCTGATCGAAGTGTATAAGTGGAAGATAGGTATTAATAAAGGGGATATTAATAAGGTCTTGAGGATCTCTCCAAGAGAGAACCCGCAGTAATGGATTTAAATTAGATAAGTTTAGATTTAGAAAGGACATAGGAAAGTATTGGTTTGGAAATAGGGTAGTTGATGAGTGGAACAGTCTACCTAGTTGGGTTATTGAGGCTAGGACTTTGGGTAGTATCAAATTTAGGTTGGATAAGTACATGAGTGGGATGGGTTGGATTTGAGAGGGACTTGCACATCAGAGCTTATTTCTTGGGTGGCATTGAAAATTGGGTTGGACAAATGTTTTGTTAGTGGGATGAATTGTAAAGGACCTGCCTAGTATGGGCCAACAGGCCTCCTGCAGTGTTCCTCCTTTCTTATGTTCTTATGTATTTATGGTGCAAAATGATCTATTTATGTATGATCATGTGACTAGCCTCTACCAGTCTAGCTCTGCCTTTTTACGAGGCTATTATAAACTTTATTTTTTTAACCTGCTTCCTTTCATTACTTTACAAGACTTCTGCTGTTACTTATAAATGATGTGGAGTAAAACTGTTTCTCTGGTAATTAGTCTTCAGCCTGTAATCTACTCCATTAGTCTCTCTTTCTAACCTAAAACATCTCTTACCAATATTTCATATTAATACTATTTCATTAAATATCTGCTACTTATGCTTACTATGTTTTTGCTGTAATATGTTATCTACCTGTAACCTAACTTAGCTTTATGCATATTTTGATATATTAGAAACAACACTGTCTTTCTGTGTTTTAATTCTCTGTCTTTTGTATCTCATGTTATTATATTTTTGCTTTAAGTATTTGCTTAATTCTAATGTATGTGATATATGCCTGAAGATATCCATTCTTTTCACATGTGTTCAGTTTTGTGTATTCACTTTACTTTAGTAAGATTTCAGTTTTTTGTTAATATAGAAGTTTAATTTGTTATAATTCAGTTATGTTTGATGTCACATTTATTGTAAGTGACAAGGGTGTACTAATGCTTTATTAATTATATTCCTTCATAATTTTTATAAGATCTTCTATTTTTTTTATCAATCTTATTTGTTGAGTTGTATGACTAAACCAGAAATACTCTTATAGGGTGTAGCAGCCTTCCAGGCGGCTCCTGAAGATATGTCAAAGAGTTACTAGAGTACTTGAAGACCGTAACCCTGCAGGATCGGACAGGACATGTAACCTAATGATCGTAATTAAGGACTCTGTGCTAACCCAGACCTGTTGGGACGGAACAAAGTACGCATCCCTCTATCTACTAGACTAACATCTTTAAACACTAGGTGCTCAGCAGTACTGAACGTGTTTTCCCTGATAAAAGGACATCTATGGCCCTGGAGCTGCAGAGACTAATTTCAAATTCATCCTGCTTGGTGTACAAGCCTTTACGAGCAGTCTATATATTAATGAAATCACGAAATAAGTGATTTTGAATCAATAACAGAACTGCGGCTTGGCCAGGATTCGATCCTACGTTCCCAATCCCGGCCATGTGAAAACTTAACAAAGAACGAATCACTCTTTCCACTAGGCCACAAATCATTAAACACTTGTTCCGTGATTTCATTAATATATAGACTGCTCGTGAAGACTGGTACACCAAACAGAATGAGGTTCAAATTAGTGTCTTAGGCTCCACGACCACGGATGATGTCCTTGCAGCAGGAAAAACACGTTCAGTACAGCTGAGCGCCTGGTATATAAGGATTGCTAATCTAGTGGAGTGATGCGTACTTTATTCAATTCTCACAGAGCTGGGCTTGGGAATGCAAGATCGAGTCTTGGCCAACTCGCAGTTCTGTTAATGATTATATATATATATATATATATATATATATATATATATATATATATATATATATATATATATATATATATATATGTCGTGCCGAATATGCAAAACTGGTCAATTAGCAAGAACTCGTTTAAAATTAAGTGCTTTCTAAAATTTTCACTTATACGTTTAAAGATATATATTTTTCATTAATGTTGATGTAAAAATTCATAATTTTGCACCAAAAGTAATTTAGAAAACTTACCTAACCTTATTATAACAAGAACAATTTATTTTAGCCTAACCCAGCAAAATATATTTTAGATTTGTTTACAATAATTCAATACTAAACAAACACAGTGAAATATATTTTTTTCGTTAGGTTCAGAATGATTTTGGCTAAATTATTGCATACACAAATTTTCACTTGTCCTATATGGCAAGATGAACGTTGCTATTTAAGCCAAGATTGCAAGTTCTGCCTATTCGGCACGACATATTATATATATATATATATATATATATATATATATATATATATATACATATATATATATATACATATACATATATATACATATATATCTATTCTTTCTTTCAGCACACCGGCCATATCCCACCAAGGCAGGGTGGCCCAAAAAGAAAAACTAAAGTTTCTCTTTTAAATTTAGTAATTTATACGGGAGAAGGGGTTACTAGCCCCTTGCTCCCGGCATTTTAGTTGCCTCTTACAACACGCATGGCTTACGGAGGAAGAATTCTGTTCCACTTCCCCATGGAGATAAGAGGAAATAAACAAGAACAAGAACTGGAAAGAAAATAGAAGAATACCCAGAGGGGTGTGTATATATATGCTTGTACATGAATGTGAAGTGTGACCTAAGTGCAAGTAGAAGTAGCAAGACATATCTGAAATCTTGCATGTTTATAAGACAGACAAAAGACACCAGCAATCCTACCATCATGTAAAAAATTATAGGTTTTCGTTGTACAGTCACTTGGCAGGAGGGTAGTACCTCCCTGGGCGGTTGATGTTTACCAACCTACTATCTAGGATATAGTATATATATATATATATATATATATATATATATATATATATATATATATATATATATATATATTTTATTTTTTATTATCACACCGGCCGATTCCCACCAAGGCAGGGTGGCCCGAAAAAGAAAAACTTTCACCATCATTCACTCCATCACTGTCTTGCCAGAAGGGTGCTTTACACTACAGTTTTTAAACTGCAACATTAACACCCCTCCTTCAGAGTGCAGGCACTGTACTTCCCATCTCCAGAACTCAAGTCCGGCCTGCCGGTTTCCCTGAATCCCTTCATAAATGTTACTTTGCTCACACTCCAACAGCACGTCAAGTATTAAAAACCATTTGTCTCCATTCACTCCTATCAAACACGCTCACGCATGCCTGCTGGAAGTCCAAGCCCCTCGCACACAAAACCTCCTTTACCCCCTCCCTCCAACCCTTCCTAGGCCGACCCCTACCCCGCCTTCCTTCCACTACAGACTGATACACTCTTGAAGTCATTCTGTTTCGCTCCATTCTCTCTACATGTCCGAACCACCTCAACAACCCTTCCTCAGCCCTCTGGACAACAGTTTTGGTAATCCCGCACCTCCTCCTAACTTCCAAACTACTAATTCTCTGCATTATATTCACACCACACATTGCCCTCAGACATGACATCTCCACTGCCTCCAGCCTTCTCCTCGCTGCAACATTCATCACCCACGCTTCACACCCATATAAGAGCGTTGGTAAAACTATACTCTCATACATTCCCCTCTTTGCCTCCAAGGACAAAGTTCTTTGTCTCCACAGACTCCTAAGTGCACCACTCACTCTTTTTCCCTCATCAATTCTATGATTCACCTCATCTTTCATAGACCCATCCGCTGACACGTCCACTCCCAAATATCTGAATACGTTCACCTCCTCCATACTCTCTCCCTCCAATCTGATATTCAATCTTTCATCACCTAATCTTTTTGTTATCCTCATAACCTTACTCTTTCCTGTATTCACCTTTAATTTTCTTCTTTTGCACACCCTACCAAATTCATCCACCAATCTCTGCAACTTCTCTTCAGAATCTCCCAAGAGCACAGTGTCATCAGCAAAGAGCAGCTGTGACAACTCCCACTTTGTGTGTGATTCTTTATCTTTTAACTCCACGCCTCTTGCCAAGACCCTCGCATTTACTTCTCTTACAACCCCATCTATAAATATATTAAACAACCACGGTGACATCACACATCCTTGTCTAAGGCCTACTTTTACTGGGAAAAAATTTCCCTCTTTCCTACATACTCTAACTTGAGCCTCACTATCCTCGTAAAAACTCTTCACTGCTTTCAGTAACCTACCTCCTACACCATACACTTGCAACATCTGCCACATTGCCCCCCTATCCACCCTGTCATACGCCTTTTCCAAATCCATAAATGCCACAAAGACCTCTTTAGCCTTATCTAAATACTGTTCACTTATATGTTTCACTGTAAACACCTGGTCCACACACCCCCTACCTTTCCTAAAGCCTCCTTGTTCATCTTCTATCCTATTCTCCGTCTTACTCTTAATTCTTTCAATTATAACTCTACCATACACTTTACCAGGTACACTCAACAGACTTATCCCCCTATAATTTTTGCACTCTCTTTTATCCCCTTTGCCTTTATACAAAGGAACTATGCATGCTCTCTGCCAATCCCTAGGTACCTTACCCTCTTCCATACATTTATTAAATAATTGCACCAACCACTCCAAAACTATATCCCCACCTGCTTTTAACATTTCTATCTTTATCCCATCAATCCCGGCTGCCTTACCCCCTTTCATTTTACCTACTGCCTCACGAACTTCCCCCACACTCACAACTGGCTCTTCCTCACTCCTACAAGATGTTATTCCTCCTTGCCCTATACACGAAATCACAGCTTCCCTATCTTCATCAACATTTAACAATTCCTCAAAATATTCCTTCCATCTTCCCAATACCTCTAACTCTCCATTTAATAACTCTCCTCTCCTATTTTTAACTGACAAATCAATTTGTTCTCTAGGCTTTCTTAACTTGTTAATCTCACTCCAAAACTTTTTCTTATTTTCAACAAAATTTGTTGATAACATCTCACCCACTCTCTCATTTGCTCTCTTTTTACATTGTTTCACCGCTCTCTTAACCTCTCTCTTTTTCTCCATATACTCTTCCCTCCTTGCATCACTTTTACTTTGTAAAAACTTCTCATATGCTAACTTTTTCTCCCTTACTACTCTCTTTACATCATCATTCCACCAATCGCTCCTCTTCTCTCCTGCACCCACTTTCCTGTAACCACAAACTTCTGCTGAACACTCTAACACTACATTTTTAAACCTACCCCATACCTCTTCGACCCCATTGCCTATGCTCTCATTAGCCCATCTATCCTCCAATAGCTGTTTATATCTTACCCTAACTGCCTCCTCTTTTAGTTTATAAACCTTCACCTCTCTCTTCCCTGATGCTTCTATTCTCCTTGTATCCCATCTACCTTTTACTCTCAGTGTAGCTACAACTAGAAAGTGATCTGATATATCTGTGGCCCCTCTATAAACATGTACATCCTGAAGTCTACTCAACAGTCTTTTATCTACCAATACATAATCCAACAAACTACTGTCATTTCGCCCTACATCATATCGTGTATACTTATTTATCCTCTTTTTCTTAAAATATGTATTACCTATAACTAAACCCCTTTCTATACAAAGTTCAATCAAAGGGCTCCCATTATCATTTACACCTGGCACCCCAAACTTACCTACCACACCCTCTCTAAAAGTTTCTCCTACTTTAGCATTCAAGTCCCCTACCACAATTACTCTCTCACTTGGTTCAAAGGCTCCTATACATTCACTTAACATCTCCCAAAATCTCTCTCTCTCCTCTGCATTCCTCTCTTCTCCAGGTGCATACACGCTTATTATGACCCACTTCTCGCATCCAACCTTTACTTTAATCCACATAATTCTTGAATTTACACATTCATATTCTCTTTTCTCCTTCCATAACTGATCATTTAACATTACTGCTACCCCTTCCTTTGCTCTAACTCTCTCAGATACTCCAGATTTAATCCCATTTATTTCCCCCCACTGAAACTCTCCTACCCCCTTCAGCTTTGTTTCGCTTAGGGCCAGGACATCCAACTTCTTTTCATTCATAACATCAGCAATCATCTGTTTCTTGTCATCCGCACTACATCCACGCACATTTAAGCAACCCAGTTTTATAAAGTTTTTCTTCTTCTCTTTTTTAGTAATTGTATACAGGAGAAGGGGTTACTAGCCCATTGCTCCCGGCATTTTAGTCGCCTCATACGACACGCATGGCTTACGGAGGAAAGATTCTTTTCCACTTCCCCATGGACAATAGAAGAAATAAAAAAGAACAAGAGCTATTTAGAAAAAGGAGAAAAACCTAGATGTATGTATATATATATATATGCATGTGCGTGTCTGTGAAGTGTGACCAAAGTGTAAGTAGGAGTAGCAAGATATCCCTGTTATCTTAGCGTGTTTATGAGACAGAAAAAGAAACCAGCAATCCTACCATCATGCAAAACAGTTACAGGTTTTTGTTTCACAGTCATCTGGCAGGACGGTAGTACTTCCCTGGGTGGTTGCTGTCTACCGAATATGTAAAACTGATCAATTAGTAAGAACTCATTTAAAACTAAGTCCTTTCTAAAATTTTCTCTTATGCGTTTAAGGATATATTTTTTTTCATTAATGTTTTTGTAAAAATTTTTCATTTTGCACCAAAAGAATCTTAGAAAACTTACCTAACCTTATTATAACAAGAACAATTTGTTTTAGCCTAACCCAGCTATACATATTTTAGATTTGTTTACAGTAATTTAATACTAAACAAACACAGTGAAATATATTTTTTTCGTTAGGTTCAGAATGATTTTGGCGAAATTATTGCATACACAAATTTTCACTTGTCCTATATGGCAAGATGAGCGTTGCTATTTAAGCCAAGATCGCAAGTTCTGCCTATTCGGCACGACACACACACTCACACACACACATAAATATATATATATATCTATATATATATATATATATATATATATATATATATATATATATATATATATATATATATATATATATATATATATCTGATGGGGTCCACCTCTGGTGTAAATTTTGGGACCCATAGCCTCGGAGAAGTGGATAAAAAGGCTTCAAGGAAGAATATTTGGATTTCTTCCTGAAGCTATTTAAATATTCCACTTTCCTACCACCCCATTTTTTCATTTTTTTCTACCAATAGGTATATATTTTATTACATGATATGGTACAAAAGATTTAAGAGACACATTGTTGATACAAAGAAGGCATATACAGTACATGCGGTGTGGGAGATACATGTCTAGTACATGTTGTAACGTGTTTGTTACTGATTATAATGCAAAAATCTCATTCATCTCCTAAAAGCTGGGGCACATGCCCAATATACAGCAGGCAATACCCCTCTGAACAACAGCGCTGAGTCGCTGAAACAGAAAAGTAGCTGCCCTGGGATCCCTATTTATCCTGATGAGTCTTTTGCCTAGCTCCTTAAGGAACTTAGATGCACTCTTTTCCAATGAGCCAATAGTACTAGTCTACTCAGTCTCTCCGCCTATGGGATTACAGACAATATGGCATCGTCTGTTGTTCTGTCGATCCAAGAGTGGGACGGGAAGTAACTTTGTTTGAGCAGGAGAACAACTCATCTGATCTGGTTCAAGTTTTCACTTCCTGTGTGTTTTCCTGAACCCAAGACTCACGCTGTTGATGAGTTGCATTCATTCCAACTTTCCAGTTTTATTTATTAAAGAGTGATAGTAATTTTTATTCAATAATGAAGCCTCCTTCATTTAATTGGTTTCAATTGTTTTTTGATACATTCTAAATGAAAGTTTTTATCCCATTATCTAAGTCCAATTGGCTGCAAATTTTAATTTATGCAGAAATTGTGATGTTACTTGGGATCGTTGGAATCAGATTAATTACTGGAGATTCTTATTTTTGGTTGTTTTCAACTTTTACCATTATTTTACAGTATTAAATCATAGTGTATCACTACCTTTCAGCTGCATCTATTTAAATTTTTGAATTATATTAAGCAAATTTTTTTGTATGAAATAACTAGAGAATGTTTTTACTGATCAGCTTCAAACTCTAAAAACTGGTGCATCTTATGTGGAAGTATCATATTTTTTGGCTGAATAGGTAACAATTTCCATTTTTTTTAAGATTTTATGAAATTAGATTTTTTATGGGACTAAAGAATTTTAATAAAATGTAAATGAGATTAAAAAAATCTCATATTCATGGCGCTTTTTAGATTTAACGAGGGAAGACTTTCTTATTTCAGGAACATTCTCAGAAACATATGTGTTTACTTTCTCAAAGTTTTTCATATATTATTGGAGCATAACTGTTTCAATCACCTTAAAATTTTCAATGCATGTATAACACGTTGTATCATCTACAAGATTCATGGTAGTAAAAAAACACGGTACGGGTGGGGATTGAACCCATTGCAAGTGAATCATAAAACTGAAGGCCAGTGTGTAAACCACTAGGCCAGATGGCTACAATAAGAATCATCCAACTAGGTACACTTACACACCTTAAGGCATGGCGTCCAGACATACACCTAACTTATACACACTATGGGCTGATTCTATACAACATCAGTGTACACAAGAGTTGAACATAAACAACTATACATAAGGATGATGACTAATTGTAATGCATTACAAATGCAAGTTTTTGCAAATGAATCTCCTGATAACATGGCTGTGTTATTACGGTTTCTTGAGTCTTGATGGTGGATTTCGGGGGCCTTGAGCTAGAGCACGTTCATGTAGATAGTGGGCGCAGGAGGAAAAGCAGTCCTTCCTCAGAAATTCCCCTGAAATACTAGTTATTTAATATATAATTCACCTGAAATACTAGTTATATATATATAATAATTCATCCATATGATGATAGCTGTTCATCTAACTTTTGAAATTAAATGAAATCGGTTTATAACTGACCGTACAGTTTTCTCTGTCAAATTTTCATCTTTTAGTCATGTGGACTAATCAGTGACATTCAGTGGAGTAATTGTTTACTGTTGCTGCATTATAACTCCTCTAGGAGCAACACAATTAACAGATTAATCACTCTATTGTTCAGACTAGCTAGGAGGGTGAGAAGCAGCAGCAGCGTTAGCCTAAAAATCTTCATTTAATTTTTTTAACGATTCACTAACCTTCCACTGAGGTAGGATGACCTGATAAAGAAGAAATACTTTCATTATCACTTACTTCATCACTGCCTTGGCAGAGGCGTACCGATACTCCAGTTCAAAAACTGTAGCATATCTCCATGCCACATTCAAATTGCAGGCACTGTACTTCCTCTTTCAAGGACTCGAATCCAGCTAACTTGTTTCCCTGAATTCATTCTTTATTGTTTCTTTACTCACACTCCATCAATAAGTCAAATCACTGAAACCATTTGTCACCACTTGATCCTATTTAACTTGCTCACACACAGTTGCTAGATGCCTAAGCCCTCACACGCTAAATCTCCGTTACCCCCTCCATCTAACCTTTCGTGGGACAACTCCTATCCCACCTTACTTCCAATACAGGATATATATATGCCTTCTGAGTCATTCTATTTTGTTCCAACCTCTGTAAATGACTAAACCACCTCAACAACTTCCTCTTCAGCCTTATGGATAATACTTTCAGAAACCCCACACCTCCTTCTTATCTCCAAACTGTTTTCTGTACATAATATTCATGACCTCTCCACTGTCTCAAGCAACATTCACCACCTATGCTTCACGCCCATATAGAAGCGTCACTACCACTATACTATCATACATGGCACCAATAGCTCTTTTGTGGGTGTGAATATCCTCAATTTTCTGAGTAAGAACACCTGATATTTCTGTATTACTATTTTTCTGCTTATCTGAGAGTGACGGATAACCCCACATGTTCTCACTGTGACAACCTCCACCCTCTAACTGATAAAATTTGGGCATTTTCCACCTTGCCCTGAGGGTCAAACTCAGTATGGCGGATCGCCTTCAGGGTATATCTCGGTATGACGGGGCTCAAGTTAACAAGATGAAGACTACATCAGCAGGAACATGATTTTATATTTATGACGGATATCTTTCCACAAGAGATTAACTCCGTTTCCAGGGTATATCTCAGCATTATAGATCGTCCTGAGGGTCTAACATGCTATGGCGGAGCTTCAGAGCTTCAGTGCTTCTAGCTCGCTTATATTATAATGTCCATTTCAGATTTTAATAATCTCAGAGTGCCTTTCCTGCTATTATCATACAATGGATGATCAATGGGATAATTAAAGAAGTTCATAGGAGAGACCATCGGCTCCCACTTCAACTCAGTGTGCAAATCCTGACATTTTCGGCTGAATATATATGAATATGTGTTTGCATACAACAGATGAACATCAACCCCATAAAGGGGTTTTAACACCTTGTACCAAAAATATTACAATTTCTTTTTGACAATCTCACGAATCTGAAAACCAAGATATAGAGGCTGATTAACCATTAAATTTGGCAAATGAGCAAATTACTCTATCTTGATCCAAATGTGTAATATTTTTCAGAAATGGATTTTTAACAACTCTTCGGAATACGTTATCATTATTTTCATATCTTAATGCTAATGTATCACAACACATTGTGATATTAAGCAGGGATTTTTCTCAGATAGCATTGTAAGTCAACTTGAATGCTTTGGATTTAATGGGACATTGAGTCGCAGCTCTCTGTTCAATATTAGGTCTGATAAATGCCTAGAAATTTACTCTGATTATATGTATATATATATATATATATATATATATATATATATATATATATATATATATATATATATATATGTATATATATATAAATATATATATATATATATATAAATATATATATATATATATATATATATATATATATATATATATATATATATATATATATATATATATATATATATATATGTATATATGTCGTGCTGAATAGGCAGAATTTTTGATCTTGGCTTAAATAGCAACGCTCATCTTGCCATATATGACAAGTGAAAATTTGTGTATGCAATAATTTCGCCAAAATCATTCTGAACCTAACGAAAAAAATATATTTCACTCTGTTTAGTATTAAATTACTGTAAACAAATCTAAAATATATTTAGTTGGGTTAGGCTAAAATAAATTGCACTTGTTATAACAAGGTTGGGTAAGTTTTCTAAGATTCTTCTGGTGCAAAATTAAAATTTTTTACATTAACGTTAATGAAAAAAATATATCTTTAAACGTATGAGAGAAAAATTTAGAAAGGACTTAATTTTAAATGAGTTCTTGCTAATTGACCAGTTTTACATATTAGGCACGACATATATATATATATGCATATATGTATATATATATATATGCATATATATATATATATATATATATACATATATGCATATATATATATACATTATATATATATATATATATATATATATATATATATATATATATGTATATATATATATATATATATATATATATATATATATATATATATATACATTATTTATATATATATATATATATATATATATATATATATATATATATATATATATATATATATATATATATATATATATATACATTATATGAATGTGTAAATTCAAGAATTATGTGGATTAAAGTAAAGGTTGGATGCGAGAAGTGGGTCATAATAAGCGTGTATGCACCTGGAGAAGAGAGGAATGCAAAGGAGAGAGAGAGATTTTGGGAGATGTTAAGTGAATGTATAGGAGCCTTTGAACCAAGTGAGAGAGTAATTGTGGTAGGGGACCTGAATGCTAAAGTAGGAGAAACTTTTAGAGAGGGTGTGGTAGGTAAGTTTGGGGTGCCAGGTGTAAATGGTAATGGGAGCCCTTTGATTGAACTTTGTATAGAAAGGGGTTTAGTTATAGGTAATACATATTTTAAGAAAAAGAGGATAAATAAGTATACACGATATGATGTAGGGCGAAATGACAGTAGTTTGTTGGATTATGTATTGGTAGATAAAAGACTGTTGAGTAGACTTCAGGATGTACATGTTTATAGAGGGGCCACAGATATATCAGATCACTTTCTAGTTGTAGCTACACTGAGAGTAAAAGGTAGATGGGATACAAGGAGAATAGAAGCATCAGGGAAGAGAGAGGTGAAGGTTTATAAACTAAAAGAGGAGGCAGTTAGGGTAAGATATAAACAGCTATTGGAGGTTAGATGGGCTAATGAGAGCATAGGCAATGGGGTCGAAGAGGTATGGGGTAGGTTTAAAAATGTAGTGTTAGAGTGTTCAGCAGAAGTTTGTGGTTACAGGAAAGTGGGTGCAGGAGGGAAGAGGAGCGATTGGTGGAATGATGATGTAAAGAGAGTAGTAAGGGAGAAAAAGTTAGCATATGAGAAGTTTTTACAAAGTAGAAGTGATGCAAGGAGGGAAGAGTATATGGAGAAAAAGAGAGAGGTTAAGAGAGTGGTGAAGCAATGTAAAAAGAGAGCAAATGAGAGAGTGGGTGAGATGTTATCAACAAATTTTGTAGAAAATAAGAAAAAGTTTTGGAGTGAGATTAACAAGTTAAGAAAGCCTAGAGAACAAATGGATTTGTCAGTTAAAAATAGGAGAGGAGAGTTATTAAATGGAGAGTTAGAGGTATTGGGAAGATGGAGGGAATATTTTGAGGAATTGTTAAATGTTGATGAAGATAGGGAAGCTGTGATTTCGTGTATAGGGCAAGGAGGAATAACATCTTGTAGGAGTGAGGAAGAGCCAGTTGTGAGTGTGGGGGAAGTTCGTGAGGCAGTAGGTAAAATGAAAGGGGGTAAGGCAGCCGGGATTGATGGGATAAAGATAGAAATGTTAAAAGCAGGTGGGGATATAGTTTTGGAGTGGTTGGTGCAATTATTTAATAAATGTATGGAAGAGGGTAAGGTACCTAGTGATTGGCAGAGAGCATGCATAGTTCCTTTGTATAAAGGCAAAGGGGATAAAAGAGAGTGCAAAAATTATAGGGGGATAAGTCTGTTGAGTGTACCTGGTAAAGTGTATGGTAGAGTTATAATTGAAAGAATTAAGAGTAAGACGGAGAATAGGATAGCAGATGAACAAGGAGGCTTTAGGAAAGGTAGGGGGTGTGTGGACCAGGTGTTTACAGTGAAACATATAAGTGAACAGTATTTAGATAAGGCTAAAGAGGTCTTTGTGGCATTTATGGATTTGGAAAAGGCGTATGACAGGGTGGATAGGGGGGCAATGTGGCAGATGTTGCAAGTGTATGGTGTAAGAGGTAGGTTACTGAAAGCAGTGAAGAGTTTTTACGAGGATAGTGAGGCTCAAGTTAGAGTATGTAGGAAAGAGGGAAATTTTTTCCCAGTAAAAGTAGGCCTTAGACAAGGATGTGTGATGTCACCGTGGTTGTTTAATATATTTATAGATGGGGTTGTAAGAGAAGTAAATGCGAGGGTCTTGGCAAGAGGCGTGGAGTTAAAAGATAAAGAATCACACACAAAGTGGGAGTTGTCACAGCTGCTCTTTGCTGATGACACTGTGCTTTTGGGAGATTCTGAAGAGAAGCTGCAGAGATTGGTGGATGCATTTGGTAGGGTGTGCAAAAGAAGAAAATTAAAGGTGAATACAGGAAAGAGTAAGGTTATGAGGATAACAAAAAGATTAGGTGATGAAAGATTGAATATCAGATTGGAGGGAGAGAGTATGGAGGAGGTGAACGTATTCAGATATTTGGGAGTGGACGTGTCAGCGGATGGGTCTATGAAAGATGAGGTGAATCATAGAATTGATGAGGGAAAAAGAGTGAGTGGTGCACTTAGGAATCTGTGGAGACAAAGAACTTTGTCCTTAGAGGCAAAGAGGGGAATGTATGAGAGTATAGTTTTACCAACGCTCTTATATGGGTGTGAAGCGTGGGTGATGAATGTTGCAGCGAGGAGAAGGCTGGAGGCAGTGGAGATGTCATGTCTGAGGGCAATGTGTGGTGTGAATATAATGCAGAGAATTCGTAGTTTGGAAGTTAGGAGGAGGTGCGGGATTACCAAAACTGTTGTCCAGAGGGCTGAGGAAGGGTTGTTGAGGTGGTTCGGACATGTAGAGAGAATGGAGCGAAACAGAATGACTTCAAGAGTGTATCAGTCTGTAGTGGAAGGAAGGCGGGGTAGGGGTCGGCCTAGGAAGGGTTGGAGGGAGGGGGTAAAGGAGGTTTTGTGTGCGAGGGGCTTGGACTTCCAGCAGGCATGCGTGAGCGTGTTTGATAGGAGTGAATGGAGACAAATGGTTTTTAATACTTGACGTGCTGTTGGAGTGTGAGCAAAGTAACATTTATGAAGGGATTCAGGGAAACCGGCAGGCCGGACTTGAGTCCTGGAGATGGGAAGTACAGTGCCTGCACTCTGAAGGAGGGGTGTTAATGTTGCAGTTTAAAAACTGTAGTGTAAAGCACCCTTCTGGCAAGACAGTGATGGAGTGAATGATGGTGAAAGTTTTTCTTTTTCGGGCCACCCTGCCTTGGTGGGAATCGGCCAGTGTGATAATAAAAAAAAAATAATAAATATACATTGTATATATATACATATATATATATATAATATATATATATATATATATATATATATATATATATATATATAAAATAAAATATATATATATATATATATATATATATATATATATATATATATATATATATATATATATATATATATATATGTCGTGCCGAATAGGCAGAACTTGCGATCTTGGCTTAAATAGCAACGCTCATCTTGCCATACAGGACAAGCGAAAATTTGTGTATGCAATAATTTCACCAAAATCATTCTGAACCTAACGAAAAATATATATTTCACTGTGTTTGTTTAGTATTAAATTACTGTAAACAAATCTAAAATATATTTAGTTGTGTTAGGCTAAAATAAATTGTTCTTGTTATAATAAGGTTAGGTAAGTTTTCTAAGATTCTTTTGGAGGAAAATTATAAATTCTTACATTAGCATTAGTGAAAAAAATGTATATTTAAATGTATAAGAGAAATTTTTAGAAAGGACTTAATTTTAAATGAGTTCTTGCTAATTGACCAGTTTTACATATTCGGCACGATATATATATATATATATATATATATATATATATATATATATATATATATATATATATATATATGTATAATATATATATAATATATATATATATATATATATAGATACACACAAACACACACACACACACACACAGAGCAGAGGTATGATAAAGCTCACGGTTCAGGGAGAGTGACGTAGTAGCGACCAGGGAAGAGGCGGGGCCAGGAGCTAGAATTCGACCCCTGCAACCTCAACACACACACACGCACACACACACACACTCTAGCCTTCCCCTTCTATTTTCTCTCTCTCTCCTCTAGCCTTGTCCCTCCTCCCCCCCCCCCCCCACACACACCTTGAAAACACATGAACTTCTCTCTGTGGTAAAATACATAAGCTTCTGTCTGTGGTAAAAAAAAAAATGGGTGACCCTAGAGGACGGAAAACCAGAGATCTGGTGGACGAACCAGGGAGGAAAGAGCTTGGTAAGATAATTGAGGAACGGAAAACTGAAGAGTGCAGGAAGTGGGGGCTACAAGTCTTAGCAGCAGAAGCTAGGATACAGTGCTTATAAGAGAAACTAAAAAACCTAAAACAGATTAGAGAGACAAATGACAATTCAGATGCGACATCAGAAAATTCAATGTCAAGCACAGACAAGGGGGCGGTAAGCAACAAAAGAGACATGCCATACGCGAAGGCCCTATTAGACCCACGTGGGGCCAGGGAAAAGACGAGGAGCACGCTAAGATCAAATGACAGGTCCAAAGACAATGAAGATATGCTATATGCAGAGACTCTAACAGCCAACTGCAGTAGCAAGGAACAGCTGGTCATGAAAGACAGTTCACTGAGAATAGAAGTTTCAGATAGGACAGGGACTGAAGGCAAGAACATTTCAATGGAAGGAAATAAAACGCCTCAGAGGAAGCAGATGGAGACTCAGTGGGAGGAGGAAAGGGCGAGGTCAGTTTTTGTCTACGGGCTCCAAGAAGCCCGTAGGGGACAACTTCAAAGAAATAAAACAGGAGGAGGAAAAAATGATGAAGGCATCATGAAAACAATAGGTGAGGGCGATATGACCTAGGTGACAAATTTTCAGAGAATTGGGTGGTTTGCGAGTGGAAGGATACGGCCTGTCATAGTAATTTTCAAGGAAGAATCAGTTCGATCCAGGATTCTGCAAGACACTGCAAAACAGAGGGACAAGCAGGGGTGCCATAGAATATACCTCGACCACGACAGAACACAAGAAGAAAGGACTGCACTGAAAGAGAGGGTACAGAGACGCAAGGAGGAACGAGAGGCAATGACGAAGATGAGCAAGACCCAGACACAGGAGGAAGGGCAAACACACCCCACAGAATCTCCCACCGATAGACTCCAACCGCGACATTCCCAACGCAACTGAGCAACCTATACTACAACCCACTCACTGTTCCCTCTGCCACCAACCCCCATATCACAAATCTCACCCCAACAGCTGTCCCTTATAGGCATTCTGACCCCACCCCCATCATCACAAACCCCACCTACACCACAGCCCCCCATAGGCCCCCGCCAAGGCTCTCGCTCCCCCAACCCCAATATTCTTTGTAGATGAATGGTTCAGAGAACCGACATGTTGTTGAATTAGACACATGCGCAACTCTTGGGTATCTTTACTGAAGAAACGTTTCGCCACACAGAGGCTTCATCAGTCCATACTCAGGAGAAACTTGAAGAACAGGAGGAGAATGAGGTAATCAGTCCCTCAACCTTGAATCGATAAAGATTGATGGACTCACCACATCGATTCAAGGTTGAGGGACTGATTACCTCATTCTCCTCCTGTTCTTCAAGTTTCTCCTGAGTATGGACTGATGAAGCCACTGTGTGGCGAAAGGTTTCCTCAATAAAGATACCCAAGAGTTGCACATGTGTCTAATTCCCCAATATTCTTGCAGGACCACAATGATAGAAAAGAACCTGAAAGTTTGGTACACAAACATGGATGTAATAACGAATAAACATGAGGAGTTGAACGAAAAAATCAGTGATAAACCCCCAGACATCATAGCAGTCACAGACACAAAACTCGCTGAGACAATAACAGACACAATCATCCCAACGGGATATCAGATCCTGAGGAAAGATAGGAGTAGAGGGGGAGGAGGGGCTGCACTGCTCATAAAACACCGATGGGGATTTGAGGAAATGGAAGGCATAAAGTAGTCATTGGAGTGATGTATAACCCACCACAGAACTGCAGGAGGCCAAGAGAGGAGTACGAAGAAAACAACAGGGTGATGGTGGACACACTGGCTGAGGTGGCAAGAAGAGCTCACTCGAGCAGAGCAAAGTTACTGGTAATGGGCGATTTCAACCACAGGGAGATCGACTGGGAAAACCTGGAGCCACATGGGGGTCCCGAAACATGGAGAGCCAAGATGATGGATGTGGTACTTGAAAACCTCATGCATCAACATGTCAGGGACACTGCCAGAGAGAGACGGGAGGATGAGCCAGCAAGACTGGATCTTGTGTTCACACTGAGCAGTTCAGACATTGAGGACATCACATACAAGAGTCCCCTTGGAGCTAGCGATCACGTGGTTCTGAGTTTTGATTATATAGTAGAGTTACAAGTGGAGAAGGTAACAGGAATTGAAGGGGAAAGGCCAAACTACAAAAGGGGGGACTACACAGGTATGAGAAACTTCCTACAGGAGGTTCAGTAGGACAGAGAAATTGTAAGAAAATCAGTAAATGGGATGATGGCATATGTGGCAACAAAGTGCAAGGAGGCAGAGGAAAGGTTTGTTCCCAAGGGAAACAGAAATAATAGGAAGACCAAAACGAGTCCTTGGTTTACCCGAAGGTGTAGGGAGGCAAAAACTAAGTGCAACAGAGAATGGAAAAGGTACAGGAGGCATAGGACTCAGGAAAACAAGGAGATTAGTAGAAGAGCCAGAAACGAATATGCACAGATAAGGAGGGAGGCCCAGCGACAGTACGAAAACGACATAGCATCGAAAGACAAATCTGACTCGAAACTGCTGTATAGCCACATTAGGAGGAAGACAACAGTCAAGGACCAGGTGATAAGGCTGAGGAAAGAAGGTGGAGAACTCACAAGAAACGATCAAGAGGTATGTGAGGAGCTCAACATGAGATTTAAGGAAGTATTTACAGTGGAGACAGGAAGGCCTCTGGGGGGGACAGACCAGATGGGGACACCAGTAAGGAATACACCAACAACTGTTGGACGACATACATACAGATGAGGAGGCGGTGAAGAAACTGCTAAGGTATTATCGATACCTCAAAGGCAATGGGACTGGACATCTCCCTGTGGGTCCTTAAAGAGGGAGCAGATATGCTGTGCGTGCCAATTACCACAATCTTCAACATGTCCCTGGAAACTGGGCAACTACCTGAGGTATGGAAGACGGCAAATGTAGTTCCCATTTTTAAAAAAAAAGTGAGAGAAAAGAGGTACTAAACTATAGACCTGTGTCATTTACGTGTATAGTATGCAAAATTGTGGAGATTATCAGGAGGAGAGTGGTGGAGCACCTGGAACGGAACAAGAGTATAAATGCCAACCAGCACGGATTCATGGAAGGCAAATCCTGTGTCACAAACCTTCTGGAGTTTTATGATAAAGTAACAGAAGACACGAGAGAGAGGGGTGGGTTGATTGCATCTTCTTGGACTGCAAGAAGGCCTTTGACACAGTTCCTCACAAGAGATTTGTGCAGAAGCTAGAGGATCAGGCGCATATAACAGGAAGAGCACTGCAATGGATCAGAGAATACCTGACAGGGAGGCAACAACGAGTCATGGTACGTAATGATGTATCACAGTGGGCACCTGTGACAAGCGGGGTCCCACAGGGGTCGGTCCTAGGACCAGTGCTATTTTTGGTACATGTGAACGACATGATGGAAGGGTTAGACTCAGAAGTGTCCCTGTTTGCAGATGATGTGAAGTTAATGAGGAGAATTAAATCAGATGAGGACCAGGCAGGACTTCAAAGAGACCTGGACAGACTGGACACGTGGTCCAGCAAACGGCTTCTCGAATTTAATCCTGCCAAATGCAAAGTCATGAAGATAGGGGAAGGGCACAGAAGACCACAGACAGAGTATAGGCTAGGTGGCCAAAGACTGCAAACCTCACTCAAGGAGAAAGATCTTGGGGTGAGTATAACACCGAGCATGTCTCCGGAAGCACACACCAACCAGATAACTGCTGCAGCATATGGGCGCCTGGCAAACCTGAGAACAGCGTTCCGATAACTTAGTAAGGAATCGTTCAAGACACTGTACACCGTGTATGTCAGGCCCATACTGGAGTATGCAACACCTGTTTGGAACCCGCACTTGATAAAGCACGTCAAGAAACTAGAGAAAGTACAAAGGTTTGCGACAAGGTTAGTTCCAGAGCTAAGGGGAACGTCCTCTGAAGAAAGGTTAAGGGAAATTGGCCTGACGACACTGGAGGACAGGAGGGTCAGGGGAGACATGATAACGACATATAAAATACTGCGCGGAATAAACAAGGTGGACAAAGACTGGATGTTCCAGGGAGGGGACACAGACACAAGAGGCCACAATTGGAAGTTGAAGACACAAATGAGTAAGAGAGTCATTACGAAGTATTTCGTCAGTCATTGAGTTGTCAGGCAGTGGAATAGCCTAGAAAATGACGTAGTGGAGGCAGGAACCATACACAGTTTTAAGACGAGGTTTGATAAAGCTCATGGAGCAGGGAGAGAGAGGGCCCAGTAGCACCCGGTGAAGAGGCGGGGCCAGGAGCTAAGACTCGACCCCTGCAACCACAAATAGGTGAGTACAAATAGGCGAGTACACTGTGGATCTTTTCTACCTCTAACCCAATACATAATTTTTCTCTGGTGGATAACTATCGACTATTTTGGTGCTAATTTTTGGCAACTTTCGACGTTCAATTCTTCTTTTTCTGGGTATACCAAGGAAAACGATCAATTTATAATGAAATATATTTACGAAAATTTCAGTATGCCTTCATGCAAGGACATATTCACTATTAATGGTTATTCAAATTGGAACTATGAGAATTTGTGTACAGTACTGAAAAAAAGTCTCGACCTTGCCATCTTGGGCAGGGTTTAAAAAGATTGTAGACCCCATGTTACGTAGGGAAGAGTTATGAAAATATGACTAACGACACTTGACCGTGTCTCGCACGTAATGAAGGGTGAGAAGGTGAACCTACAGAGATCAGCCGACGGTTTCTGAGCATCACAAGCCATCAGCCGACCCCTGTTTGCCACGTCATCATCGACCCTTTAATCAAGACATCAACAGAATCCGGCCGACACTACGTGCTCATCCCAGTCCATCACTGACTCCTGTCTCAAAACATCAACGGAGTCCAGCCGACATTACCTGCGCATCACAAAACCATCACTGATCCCATCTCAACTCATCAACGATGAATTCTACCGCCATTCCAAGCCCATTTGAGTCATTCACGAGTGGATACACAATTCCACCTGCTGGTACTGCTCTCCCCTGTTGGGATTTTCCCAAGTGGTGGCTATGTATACTCAACGGAGCACTTTACTTCCTTGCTGGTGCCTCACTACCCGGCAGCCGCTACTCATCCCAGTATTTCAGTCAGGGTGATCGTCCCAGCATCACGAATACTGCCAATGTTTGGCCCAACAGTCAGCTGGGCAGAGTCATCTAACTGTCTTGTTCACCTATGATCACCCATGACCCCGCTGGCTTCTGCTGAAACTGCTTACGCTAGCATGAATGTCGAGTGTAATAATTTTTTAGCCGATTCAGAAAACATTTGCGTTAATAACGTGATTCGGTAATATCGAGCAACGAGTGTTAAAAACTTGGTTATAATAGTGTATAGTGATATTGTGTTTAATCGTGTGATTCAGTATGTGTAAGGGATTTCGGTAACATTGAGCGTGTAATATTTTTTTGGCGTACTAGACGTGTGAATCAGGGTTACTATATTGGTGTTTCGTGTGATTCAGTTTGTGTAAAGAGTTTCAGTAGCATTGAGAGTGAATCAGAAGCAGTCAGTGAGGAGTGTTAATAGTGATAATAGTAAGATTTAATAACAAATGTGTACAATTTTTTTTGGGTCAGTTGCGTGCGACACAGATGTGCAGCTTGCGATTACAGTGGAATATTCGCTGAGTGGAACCTCAGTCCCAATCTCAAAGGACTTCTTAATTAACGTATCTCATTCTCCAGGAGCAGACGATGAATGTTCTTTTAGAGATATTGATCGATGTGAAGAAATCCAGAGATACGTTAGTGGAGAAGTGTGTTACTACAACAGGTCATCCCAGTTACCCGGTGGCTGTTGTTAACGTACAACAGCCTATAGAAAGACCAATAGTTATTTCTATGAGTAAGAAAGGCTGCTATTGCACCAAATATACATGGAACGGTGATGAATATTTCATGTCCCCATCACTAAAGGAGAGGTCGTTGGCCGATGCAGGGTCGACATTTCAGCATTAAAATATTCAGCCGAAACACCATCATCGTTTTCAGCCTCTGACACCGTCACCATCACCGTTCTTCAGTATCTGACAATGACGATTAACAAAACGGGGATAATGGTCACAAAAATATTAGCTGGTTTCCCTGATATACCTCCAGTGAAAAAGATTCGTGCATTGTATGTTTTACCATCTGCATAAAATTGAATAATATATGTTTTTTCATTGTATTCTTGTATAAAATGATTAATAAAATAGTGAAATGATGTGGTGTAATGTTATATCCAATGTTTGTTCTTATACCAGTGTAAACATCTAAAAAATGGTAGACCATGAGCTATAGCTCACCTTTTGTACCTTAATTTTTAGTAACCAGGAGCTGTAGTAGTTCTTTACCCTGGGGGGGGGGAATGTGTCTTAAGATCCACATAAGTGAACAGAAACATCTGCTATGGGAACCAGGAGCTGTAGCTAACTGTAGCTACAATGAATAATGAACCTTATATGTATGGAAGAAATGGTCTAGAATAGCTCATGAGTCTGAAATTCTAAGGACATCAAACTCGCATTTCATTAACTTAATTTGAAAAATCATTTAGTATATGACTCTAAAATATATCTTGATCCGAGGAACTGGAGCTACGCCATAGCATGTTAGACCCTCAGGACGATCTGCCATGCTGTGATATACCCGGAAGCCAGTCTTGATCCGAGGTAATGAAGTTAAAACTTTTGGAAAAAAATCGAACTTATGAAAAAAATTTGTTCCTGGTGATGAAGTCGTGATCCGAGGTCGACTCTCAGAGCGAAGTGTAAAAGGGCCAAATTTCATCAGGCGAAAAAAATATTTTTTTTTTTTTAATTATTTGAGAGGGGGAGTCCGTCGTATTGAGAACCGGTGGGGGCTCCGTCGTATTGAGAACCGGTGGGGGCTCCGTCGTATTGAGAACCGGTGGGGGCTCCGTCGTATTGAGAACCGGTGGGGGCTCCTGGAGGCTCCGTCGTATTGAGAACCGGTGGGGGCTCCTGGAGGCTCCGTCGTATTGAGAACCAGTGGGGGCTCCATCGTATTGAGAACCGGTGGGGGCTCCTGGAGGCTCTGTCGTATTGAGAACCAGTGGGGGGTCCATCGTATTGAGAACCAGTGGGGGCTTCGTCGTATTGAGAACCGGTGAGGGGTCCTTCGTACTGGAACCGGTGGAGAAATCCTGAGAACCGGTGGAGAAATCCGTCATACTGATATCCGCCACTCTGAGATAAGATATACTACTTTATTGGTATTTTGGAAGATTTTATTTTAATAAGTTGTAGACAATACTGAGGTGAACGATGATGTAAGCTGTTCAGTAGTGTGGTGGGTCGTGCTGCTGCTGTGGCAACTCCACCAGCAAAGTTGTGACTGATATACTGCTGAGAGATTACGTAAATCCATACTTGGTGTGGTTAGTGGTGTTGCTGTGGAGCTCCGCCACACTGTGGCTGACAAATATTGCAGCTACCGGTCTGTTCTTTGATCTGTGATATATGCCACCTCTTAACAATTTGCAGTTGTAGCTCTCTAAAATACCTAAGTGCAAGATATATCTGTTAGATTATACTTCATCTCCTAAGGTATGGATTTATGCATTTCTTCTTCCTGAAAAAAACCATACCCCCGGCCGGGATTGAACCCGCGGTCATAGAGTCTCAAAACTCCAGCCCGTCGCGTTAGCCACTAGACCAGCTAGCCACAATAAGATTCATCCAACTAGGTATATTTCTACACCATAGGAAGGTTAGCACAGGCACCACTGTGACCACAAATGCAAGTTTTTACAGACGAATCTCCAGCTAGCGTGGCCGTGACGAACTCTAGCTAAAGTCCCTTCACTGCCGTCAACATGACTCAAGAAATCGTAATGACACGATTGCAAACAAACATACCCCCGGCCGGGATTGAACCCGCGGTCAGAGAGTCTCAAAACTCCGGCTAACGCGACGGGCTGGAGTTTTGAGACTCTATGACCGCGGGTTCAATCCCGGCCGGGGGTATGGTTTGTTTGCAATCGTGTCATTACGATTTCTTCCTGAAAAGTTGATATATTCACCATAGTTCTCTCTATCTCTCTACACCACCTATGAAATGAGATTTGTTTATCGTAGCAAAGCCTTGTCTTCTCAAATTTAGAAAAGAAAATTGGTACCTAACACATAGCTGACACTCATCACGAACAGCTTCCTCGATATTATCATTGTCTGTATAACACACCTAGGCCAGCGATGCAATAGATTCTTGTGTTTAACCTGGCAACACTGCCCACAACAACATAGCAAACTTATCTATGAGACAATGTAATGTTCGAGCTTGTTTTCGCAAACGCTTCGATGTATTCGAATTGGTCTTATTCTCAGAACCTTTTAAATTCCCTAACCGGAATTGCTAATGACCAGAGTGACAAAATATGCTTCGCTGATTATGATCCCGTCCTCTGTTTCGTACGTTAATGTTAGCTTTAGAACATGTCCCATTCTGGTGTACTACAATTAGAACGATTTCTCTCTGAACAGGGAATACTCAGACCAGGGAATACTCAGAACAGGGAATGCTCAGAGCAGGAATTACTCAGAGCAGGGAATACTCAGAGCAGGGAATACTCAGAGCAGCAGGGAATACACAGAGCAGGGAATAACCAGAGCAGGGAACAGAGCATTATCCCAGACTGCTTAGCTTTTCCAGCCATCCTCCAGCTCCTGGGTCAATATCCCAGGCACCCTCCCTGCCCTTACCACCGACTTAGCTACAATTCCTTTGATCAAGATTCCACAAATATCCCTCCCCACTACTACTAAAGAGCATCTATGCTCCATCTCCTCGGATCGAGAGAACCTTCTTCTATTCCAAACCCCTAACCCAACCATCAACATACTCTGATTCCTTGGATCAAGATGCTACACATCTCCCTCTTCCCCACCTAGCTCCATTTCCTCGAATCAGTCCTAGCCATGCGATGCCACATTTACCGTATTACACGTGCTCCAACTCCTGGGTCAAGACTAACCTAGCTATAATTTCTTGGAACAAGAGCTCATTTATATATCCATGCTTCCCTGTTACACTTGTGCTCCATCTACCTGGATCAAGATCGAATCTATCTCCCCACACGCACAACATATTCCCTGATCCAGCTCCTTGGATCAAGCTCCCACACACCTTAATCATTCTCTACCCTGCACCATTTCCTTGGATTAAGAGCACACTCATTTCCTGATTCCATCCAAACCTAGCATCCCCTGCTCCAACGCGTTGGATCAAGAGCACCTCACGTCCCTCACCTCTGCTTCCACAATTTCCGTGACGCAATACATACTTGAGTTACTCAACGTGGCGCATTACCTTCCCAATATGTTAATGTTTTTACTGTAACAAAACTCATCTATTTAATGATATTTGTAACTTATTCTTAAGACGTATTTGATGTATTTGGGTTGTGAATGCAGCAGCGAGGAGACGGTTGGAGGCGGTGGAGATGTCTTGTCTAAGGGCAATGTGTGGTGTAAATATTATGCAGAAAATTCGGAGTGTGGAAATTAGGAGATTGTGTGGAGTTAATAAAAGTCTTAGTCAGAGGGCTGAAGAGGGGTTGTTGAGGTGGTTTGGTCATTTAGAGAGAATAGTTCAAAGTAGAATGGCATGGAGAGCGTATAAATCAGTAGGGGAAGGAAGGCGGGGTAGGGGTCGTCCTCGAAAAGGTTGGAAGGAAGGGGGTAAGGGAGGTTTTGTGGGTGAGGGGCTTGGACTTCCAGCAGGCATGCATGAGCGTTTGTAGATAAATGGTTCAGAGAACCAACAGAAGGAGAATGAGGCAATCAGTCTCCCAACCCTGAGTCGATGTGGTCAGTCCATCAATCCTGAATAGAACACGGCATACGTGCGGAGAAGGAGCCTACAAACCGCTGGTAGGCTCCTTCTCCGCACGTATGCCGTGTTCTATTCAGGACTGATGGACTGACCACATCGACTCAGGGTTGGGGGACTGCCTCATTCTCCTTCTGTTCTTCAGGATTCTCCTTTGTATGGACTGATAAAGCCGCTGTGTGGCGAAACGTTTCCTCAATAAAGATACCCAAGAGTTGCACACGTGTCTAATTTATCTTGCATGAGCGTGTTCGATAGGAGTGAACAGAGACGAATGTTATTTGGGACCTGACGATCTGTTGGAGTGTGAGAAGTGTAATATTTAGTGAAGGGATTCAGGGAAACCTGTTATTTTTATATAACCGGACTTGAGTACTGGAAATGGGAAGTACAATGCCTGCACTCTAAAGGAGGGGTTTTGGGATATTAGCAGTTTGGAGGGATATGTTGTGTATCTTTATACGTACATGCTTTTAAACTGTTGTGTTCTGAGCACCTCTGCAAAAACAGTGATTATGTGCGAGTGAGGTGAAAGTGTTGAATAATGATGAAAGTATTTTCGTTTTGGGGATTTTCTTACTTTTTGGGTCACCCTGCCTCGGTGGGAGACGGCCGGCTTATTAAAAAAAATTAAGAAGTTCTCCCCTATTCTTATATAACATTTGTTCTTATATAACATTTGTTCTTATATAACATTTGTTCTTACATAACATTTCTTCAGTCACTGGTGCTAACATAAATGGATTTTATTTAGTCATTAACAGGTGAAGACGAGGTAAATACAACACATAAAATACACAGATTTTTGTTAAATGGTGAACTTTTAAAGATAGCGTTCACAAAAGTTGACTAATGTGCTCCAAGTTCATGAATCAAGAACCCTCGACACCACCCACAACCACCAATCCCTCACCTCATGTCTCAAACCCATTTCTTCAAGTGTCATCACCAGAGCCGCAGTCCTCACCTTCTCATCAGTGTCTCATCAACGAAGTCTCACAACACAATCTTTCAATTACTAATCTGTTGCCATTGTAAACCTGTCCCATGTTATGATGTGTCAACCTCACTCTCAATACTACACTAATGACTCAACCGCGTTAATCACACATACACACACACACACACACACACACACACACACACACACACACACACACACACACACCAAAAAGAAAATACTTTCATCATTATTCAACACTTTCACCTCACTCACACATAATCACTGTCCTGGGACCAGTGCTATTCTTGGTATATGTGAACGACATAACGGAAGGAATAGACTCAGAAGTGTCTCTGTTTGCAGATGACGTGAAGTTAATGAGGAGAATTAAATCAGACGCGGACCAAACAGGTCTACAAAGAGACCTGGATAGGCTGGATGTGTGATCCCGAAACTGGCTCCTAGAATTTAACCCCTCCAACTGCAAAGTCATGAAGATCGGAGGAGGGCAAAGAAGACCGCAGACAGAGTATATGCTAAAAGGCCAAAGGCTGCAAACCTCACTCAAGGAGAAAGACCTAGGAGTGAGTATAATATCGAGTACATCGCCAGAAGCACACATTAACCAGATAACTGCTGCGGCATATGGGCGCTTGGCAAACCTGAGAATAGCGTTCCGGTACCTCAGTAAGGAATCGTTCAAGACTTTATACACTGTGTACATCAGGCCCATACTGGAGTACGCAGCACCAGTTTGGAACCCTCATCTGGTTAAACACGTCAAGAAATTAGAGAAAGTGCAAAGGTTTGCAACAAGGCTAGTTCCAGAGCTAAGGGGAATGTTCTATGAAGAAAGGTTAAGGGAAATCGGTCTGACAACACTGGAGGACAGGAGAGTCAGGGGAGACATGATAACGACATACAAAATACTGCGTGGAATAGACAAAGTGGACAGAGACAGGATGTTCCAGAGATGGGACACAGAAACAAGGGATCACAATTGGAAGCTGAAGACTCAGATGAGTCAAAGGGATGTTAGGAAGTATTTCTTCAATCATAGAGTAGTTAGGAAGTGGAATAGTCTGGCAAGCGATGTAGTGGAGGCAGGAACTATACATAGCTTTAAGACGAGGTATGATAAAGCTCATGGAGCAGGGGGAGAGAGGACCTAGTAGCGGTCGGTGAAGAGACGCGGCCAGGAGCTGAGTCTCGACCCCTGCAACCACAATTAGGCGAGTACAATTAGGTGAGTACACATACACTCACACACACACATACACACACACACACACATACACACACACATACACACACACACATAAACACCCACATATACAGACACTCATAGACACACACATACAGAAGCTCATACACACACACACATACATACACACACACACACACACACACACACACACACACACACACACACACACACACACACACACACAGGGAGCAGGGAGAGAGAGGACCCAGTAGCAACCAGTGAAGAGAAGGGGCCAGGAGCTAAGAATCGACTCCTGCAACCACAAATATGTGAGTACATATAGGTGAGTACACATACACACACACACACACACACACACACACACACACACACACACACAAATACCCACACATACAGAGACAGGATGTTCCAGAGATGGGACACAGAAGCAAGGGGTCACAATTGGAAGTTGAAGACTCAGACGAGTCATAGGGATGTTAGGAAGTACTTCATCAGTCACAGTCACTTGGTGATTGGTGACCATCCACCTCTTATTGATTCAAACATAATTTTGCAACCACCACTTCTCATAAAACTTGTAACTTTGTTGAAACACAAATAACCCGCACATAAAAGAGAGAAGCTTACGACGACGTTTCGGTCCGACTTGGACCATTGACAAAGTCAGTGTGACTTTGTCAATGGTCCAAATCGGACCGAAACGTCGTCGTAAACTTCTCTCTTTTACGTGCGGGTTATTTGTGTATCGTTCCAGTCACGGTATTGTGCCTTTTTTGTTATTTATTAACTTTGTTGAAGCTATGGACAAATCCAGTCTGGGATTCAAGCATTTAACTTCAAAATTCCCCTCACTGGGCGACACTAAGATAAAAGAGGGAGCCCTCAATGATCTTCACATTCGAGTGCTTATTCAAGATGGTGACTTTGAATCAGACCTTCATGGGGAGGGGAAAGCTGCTTGGGAAGCATTCAGGTTGGTGGCAAAGGGATTTCTCAGAAACAGAAGGAAAGGCAACTATAAAGAATCGGTGGATAACCACATCAAGGCTTACAAGAGCATGGGATGTAACATGTCACTTACAATCCACTTTTTGGACTCACATTTAAACTTTTCTCAGCGAACTGTGGGGCAGTTAGTGATGAACATGGTGAAAGCTTTCACAAAGATATTTCAACCATGGAGAAATGGTACCAGGGCAAATTGGGAATAAGAATGCTTGCAGACTATTGCTGGACAATAGCAAGAGATGATTCTTCAGCCCATTATAAGCGTCAAGTAAGAAGGCAGAGAGTAGGTACGGATTAGAGTTTAAAACATGCTGACACATATTGTACGTTATAATAAAATAATCAAATATCAATGTGATATTTTGATTCAGGACATAAAAATACATAATAATTAACTAATCTCTTTTAAGAGGCAAACAACTTCAAAAAGAGGGTGGCCCTCTCAAAACGGGGTAGTGAACGCTCTCTTCCTCGTTCCATCATCATGAGAAGTAACACCTCAACATGCATGTGTACATTAGTATCTCTTAGGCATGCTATGACGACGTCACAAGACACTTCTCTCCTTGCGAGAGTATCTACTTGATTCTACTTTCTCTAGTGAGCCTATGGAAACTGCTGCTTCCCCATTCCATTATAAAAACGAAATAAATTGCCTCTAACTTGATGAGAGGAGCACGCTTTGCTACACTCCCGCATCCACAACTAAGAAAAAACAGTAATCCTTGGTTGAATCCATTTGCAAATATTGGCATCGGAATTCTGTAGACCATATATCAGCAGATCCTTCCAGGATGAGCAGGAGGTGGAACTGACAATCTCCAGGAATACTAGACTTTTAGTCTAGTTCCACTAAAGTGTGAAAATCCCCCTCGGCAAAGCTACTTGTGATCGCGAGTGTAAACCCTGGTGGAAAGGGAACCTGGAGCGAAATAAACACAGCTGAAAACTTTGAACTGTATTTTCCTTCACCAAGTATAAACAGAACTAAGTACACTATATACACTATATACAGCAATAGGTAAAAAAAAAACCATACCCCGGCCGAGATTGAACCCGCGGTCAGAGCAATAGGTAATATATGTGCACACCACGGTATTCAAGGCAGAACAGCAGCCAGAGACAAGAGACAACTGTGCTTCAACCAGCAGATGAATGAATCTGACAATGTTGAAAACGTGAGTGGTAACCACATCACCTTCACAATTGCCAGATCCCCATTATGATTGGCTGAACCTAGGTACTGATCTGACGATGGGGCCCCCCTGATTCATCAGACCCTTAGCGCCTGGTTTGCTGGTTGGGGAGGTAGCCTATGTGTCAATGTGAACATGCTCCGAATATAGGTTATGTACTCTTTGCGTGCCACACTTACCTTAGTGTTCAATATGCGTTTCCGTGTTCTTTTCTCGAATTCAAGAATTGGGGCAACTGGAACAAAGGTCCAGAGTCGAAACTATCGTGTTTTTTGCTAACATTCTCCCTACCGTGAACAGTTTCATAATTATAGGCCATAAGCTGAACTCTTGAACGAGTGATTGTGGTCGAGTAACTATAACAATGTTGTACCCGGCGTGTCACTGGAACAAAAGAACACTACCAACGAACACTCTCGAGTGACTAAAACATTCAACGTCCATCACTTCATCATTCAAGACAACGATACCGGCCTCCGTGGCATTATGAGTGTCAAGGCTTCCGTTACATAAGCCAGGTAGGTCCGATTCACTTGCTTCCGCACTCACCGTATTGCCGTACCTAGGTCAATGTTAGAGTGGTGACGTGTACTTAGCTCTGTGAAGACCTGTTTGTGTGCTCTCTGTGAATCTGAACCAGGATGCCCTCTCTTGAGCAGCTTTACCAGCAGCTGAGAGAAGAACTCAGAGTTGCTAAACTGGAGATACGGCGATTAACGGAGGAGAACAAGAGGATTCGTAGTAATCCACCTGTTGTGAGTCCCCAGGTTAAGAGGGGAGCTTGGTCAGTGGCCGGGCAACATGGAACCAAGCTGAAGATTAAGAAAACGGTTGGAGAGGCAGAAACAACGAGAAACCAGAAGACTGCCGTGGAAACTTCCAACTCATTCTCGGTGCTACCTGACGAATGTGAGTGTTCTACTGGGAATGCCACAACGAGCACCAAGGAAGCATTGGCAGACGTGAGTGAGACATCCCTAGAAACCCCAACGAAGACCATCGAGAACGTCATGACGAATTCTACAAGTGGTGTAATGCTACCTGGCGAATGTGAGTCGACTACTCGGAGCATCACTACGGACGACGCCAAGGAAGGTAAAAACATTGTTGTTGTTGGGGATAGCCAGATTAGGTACATGGATAGGGCATTCTGTTTGAAGGATAGGAGTAGGAGGCAGAGAGTATGTTTTCCTGGGGCTGGGATGAAGGATATTGTTAGCCGTCTGGATGACATCATGAGAGGTAATGGGAGCAATCCTATTATCTGTCTCAGTGCTGGAGGCAACGATGTTGGCAGACGTAGGAGTGAGGACCTGATTAGCAGGTATAGGTCAGCAATAGAGATAATTAGGAAGAAGGGTGGGAAACCTGTCATATGTGGCATTTTGCCAAGGAGAGGAGTTGGAAATGAATGGTTGTCCAGAGCAATTGGTGTCAATTGCTGGCTGGACAAATACTGTAAGGAAAATGCGGTAACATTCATTGACAACTGGGACCTCTTCTATGGCAGAAATGACATGTATGCCAGGGATGGGGTTCACTTGTCTAGGTGTGGGGTGGGAGCACTGGCCAACGCAGTGGAGGGAGCTGTTAGGTCTTTAAACTAGGAATAGTTAGTGGTATGGGTTTTGGCGGGAAAACTGTGAAGTCGCAGGGTAGTAACATGAGTACTAGGAGAACTAGTAATAGGCAAAATGAGGAGGATATTGGAAAGCCAGTGGCACTAATTGACAATGACAGTAATAGGTTTAGTGGAATAACAGAAAGGAGCAGGAAGGGTAAAGAGATAGGAGGGTCATTAAATATTTATTACACAAATAGTCGCAGTGCTAGGAATAAGATGGACGAGTTGAGACTAGTTGCTAGTGCAGGTAACATAGATGTATTTGCCATTACTGAGACGTGGTTTAATTCAAAAAGTCGGGACATGCCTGCAGAATGTCACATTCAGGGTTTTAAATTGTTCCAAGTAGATAGAAGTATCGGGAAGGGGGGTGGGGTGGCATTGTATGTCCGAGATCGCTTGAACTGTTGCATAAAAACGGGTATTAAGTCTGAAGTAACACATACAGAGTCTGTTTGGATAGAATTTTCAGAGGGACATGAAAAATTAATTTTAGGTGTGATATACCGTCCCCCAAATTTAGATAGGGACCAGGGGAGACTACTATGGGAGGAAATTGTTAGGGCCACAAGGCACGATAATGTAGTAATTCTAGGAGACTTTAACTTTAGTCATATTGATTGGAATTTCTTGACTGGGAATTTAGAATCATACGATTTCTTAGAAGTAGTTCAGGATTGTTTTTTGAAGCAGTTTGTGACAGAACCTACAAGGGGTAATAACCTGCTTGACTTAGTTCTGGCAAACAATGAATCCCTTGTTAATAATTTAGAAGTTTCAGAGGAACTGGGTGCTAGCGACCACAAATCAATTACATGTAGAATTGAATGGAAGTATGATAGTAGGGATAACTCAGTAACAGTCCCAGATTTTCGCTTAGCAGATTACGATGGGCTTAGAGAACACTTATCATCTGTTGACTGGGGTAACGAAGAGAGCTATCAATATGACAGTTTTCTGAACACAATACATGCTGCTCAAAGAACGTTTATCCCTTATAAGGAAATTAGATCAAATAGAAATGACCCAAAATGGATGAATAATAGGCTGAAATATCTACTAGGGCATAAGAAAGGAATTTATAGGCGTATCAAAAGAGGCGAGGGTCATCTTATGAATCAGTATATTGACATTAAGAGGGACATTAAAAAGGGGATAAGAAAAGCTAAAAGGGACTATGAAATTAAAGTTGCTAGGGATTCTAAAACTAACCCAAAAAGTTTTTTCCAGGTCTATAGAACAAAAGTCAGAGATAAGATAGGTCCCCTTAAAAATAACTATGGGCATCTTACTGACAAAGAGAATGAAATGTGCTCGATTTTAAATAATTATTTTCTCTCGGTTTTTACACAGGAAGACACTAATAATATTCCGGTAATTAATTTTTATAGTGGATCAGAAGAAGATAAATTATGTAACATCACAGTCACTAGTGAAATGGTTGTGAAGCAGATAGACAGACTGAAGCAAAATAAGTCACCGGGTCCTGATGAGGTTTTTTCAAGGGTTCTAAAGGAATGCAAAATGGAAGTCTGTGAACCATTAACTAATATTTTTAATTTATCTCTTCAAACAGGTGCAGTGTCTGATATGTGGAAGATGGCTAATGTAATTCCTATTTTTAAAACAGGGGACAAGTCGTTACCGTCAAATTACCGCCCAATAAGCCTGACCTCAATTGTAGGCAAATTACTAGAGTCAATTATAGCTGAGATTATAAGAAGCCATCTCGATAAGCATAGCTTGATTAATGATACTCAGCATGGATTCACAAGAGGCCGGTCTTGTCTAACTAATTTATTAACTTTCTTCAGTAAAGCTTTTGAGGCTGTTGACCACGATAAAGAATTTGATATTATTTACTTAGATTTTAGTAAGGCATTTGATAGAGTTCCGCACCAAAGACTGTTGAAGAAAGTAGCAGCTCATGGCATTGGGGGAAGGGTGCTCTCGTGGATCGAATCATGGCTCACAGACAGGAAGCAAAGAGTGTCCATAAATGGGGTTAAATCCGAGTGGGGATCAGTAACAAGTGGCGTTCCACAGGGATCAGTCTTGGGCCCGTTGTTGTTTATAATATATATCAATGATCTTGATGAAGGAATTACTAGTGATATGAGCAAATTCGCCGATGACACGAAGATAGGTAGGATAATTGATTCAAACGTAGATGTTAGGGAACTTCAGGAGGATTTAGACAAACTCTACTCTTGGTCAGAAAAGTGGCAGATGCAGTTCAATGTAGATAAATGCAAGGTTCTGAAGCTCGGGAGTGTCCATAACCCTAGCACTTATAAGTTAAATAATGTAGAACTTAACCATACAGATTGCGAAAAGGACTTGGGGGTTATGGTAAGCAGCAACCTTAAACCAAGACAGCAATGCCTAAGCGTACGTAATAAGGCAAATAGATTACTGGGATTTATATCAAGAAGTGTAAGCAACAGAAGTCCAGAGGTCATACTGCAGCTTTATACATCATTAGTAAGGCCTCACCTAGATTATGCAGCTCAATTCTGGTCTCCATATTACAGAATGGACATAAATTCGTTAGAAAACATTCAGCGTAGGATGACTAAATTAATACATAGCATTAGAAATCTTCCTTATGAAGAAAGATTGAAGACTCTTAAGTTACATTCACTTGTTAGACGAAGAATGAGGGGAGACCTGATCGAAGTGTATAAGTGGAAGATAGGTATTAATAAAGGGGATATTAACAAGGTCTTGAGGATATCTCTCCAAGAGAGAACCCGCAGTAATGGATTTAAATTAGATAAGTTTAGATTTAGAAAGGACATAGGAAAGTATTGGTTTGGAAATAGGGTAGTAGATGAGTGGAACAGTCTACCTAGTTGGGTTATTGAGGCTAGGACTTTGGGTAGTTTCAAATTTAGGTTGGATAAATACATGAGTGGGATGGGTTGGATTTGAGTGGGACTTGCACATCAGAGCTTATTTCTTGGGTAGCATTGAAAATTGGGTAGGTCAAATGTTTGTTAGTGGGATGAATTGTAAAGGACCTGCCTAGTAAGGGCCAACAGGCCTGCTGCAGTGTTCCTCCTTTCTTATGTTCTTATGTTCTTATATCATTGAAGTGGAAAAAGACACTTATGTACAGTTCAGGACATTTATTAAAGGAAACGTTTCGCCACGAGTGGCTTCTTCAGTCCTAATACAGAGAAAACTAAGAAAACACACATATATATAGTGGCGGGAGTCAGGTGAGGTGAAACGTTTCGCCACGAGTGGCTTCTTCAGTCCTAATACAGAGGTATATATAGTGGCAGGAGTCAGCGTGGGTAGTAGTAGTAGTAGTAGTAGTAGTAGTAGTAGTAGTAGTAGTAGTAATGGAACTAAGGAGGTGAGGCAAGAGAGGGACCTGCTGGCATCAAGTAACACCAGTTCCCAGGATGGGTAATATCCTCTTGCTTAGTAATTTTGAAATACTGTAACTACCGGATTTTTGCTTTATAGTGTTACTGACAGAAATTAGTGCAGCTTCAATGCATTTTCTCCGTCTTAAGTCGTCTTCTTTAATAACTAGTTTAGCTTCATTGAATTTCATGAGGTGTCCAACATCGTCTCTATGTTGAACACATGCGTTTTTGCGGTCATCATTTCTGCAAGCATTTTTGTGTTCTGCTATCCTAATGTCCAGAGTTCTGGCTGTTTCCCCTACATATACTTTGTCACACCCCCCACATGGTATAGTGTAGATTCCTGCACTTGTGCCAGAATCATGCTTGGGTTTTTGTATCAGGTTCCTAATAGTAGTTGAAGAGCTGGTAGATATTTTAGCCAGTTTTCTGTCAAACATTTTTGAAACATTAGTGGCAACGTTGCTGACCGGTAAAACGATGTAACTTGGAGGCTTTTCTTCAATTTGATAGGTGTTGGTCTTGCTGAGGATACGTGTTGCACGTTTCCTGCAGTCACGTATGAAGTGTAGGGGAAAGTGTAGTGAACTAAAAGAGTTGGTGATGTATGTACATTCTTCTTCGAGGAACTGCGGACTGGAAATTCTGTAGGCTCTCAGAAAGAAGCCAATAACTACCCCTCTTTTAGTTCTTGTGTCATGGTGAGAGAAGAAATGTAGAAGATCATTCTTGTAGGTAGGCTTCCGGTAGACTTTAAAAGAAAGTTTGCTTTCCCCTGTGCGTAAGAGAACGTCGAGAAAAGGTAACTGGTTGTCCTTCTCCTCCTCTAGAGTAAATTTAATAGTAGGTTCCAGATTGTTGATGGTGTTGAGGATGCCCTGTACGTCAAGATTTTTGGGTACAATGACCAAAATATCATCTACGTACCGCATCCAAGTAACTGAACGAGGGATGTTATTGAGGATCCTTCTTGATTCCAGGTCCTCCATATATAAATTGGCAAGAACTGCACTAAGGGGGGATCCCATGGCTAGTCCGAAGAGTTGTTTGTACTTCTTGTCCTCGAACCTAAAACAGTTATAACGAACACAAAGTTCGACAAGGCTCACAAAATCTTGGCGGGGTACAGGTAACTCTGTATCATCTTTAATCACCCTGCGAAGAAGATCAATGGCTTGATCAACTGGGACATTGGTGAATAAGGCAGTCACGTCAAAACTTGCAAGCTTCTTATCACTCATGTCGAGATCCCTGATACGGTTAAGGAGGTCACCCGAATGCTTTAGATGAGCCTGACTGATTGTACCCAGGAGCTTTGACAAATATTTCGCCAAAACTCCTGCTAGACTGTAAGGGGCGCTGCCGATTCCAGATGTAATGGGTCTCATAGGCACATTTGGTTTGTGGGTCTTTGGTAAACCATAAAGTCTAGCTGACTTGGGGTTGGTAGGGATGAGGCGCAAGAGCTTTTTACCTTCTTCTGATTTCCTGAGTATACTGCGGGTCTTACTGAGAAAAGAATCTGTTTCTTTCCTCCATGCATGTTCGGGGATGGAAACGTATGTGTTGGCGTCGTTCAATAAATCTTGCATCTTACTAACGTAGTCTGTACTGTTGAGGATGACCACTCCTCCTCCTTTGTCCGCTGTGGTTATGAGAATATCATTATTGGTAGCTAAGTGTTTGAGTCATTCCTCGTCGCTACATCCAGGCACTCAAACACTTAGCTACCAATAATGATATTCTCATCACCACAGCGGACAAAGGAGGAGGAGTGGTCATCCTCAACAGTACAGACTACGTTAGTAAGATGCAAGATTTATTGAACGACGCCAACACATACGTTTCCATCCCCGAACATGCATGGAGGAAAGAAACAGATTCTTTTCTCAGTAAGACCCGCAGTATACTCAGGAAATCAGAAGAAGGTAAAAAGCTCTTGCGCCTCATCCCTACCAACCCCAAGTCAGCTAGACTTTATGGTTTACCAAAGACCCACAAACCAAATGTGCCTATGAGACCCATTACATCTGGAATCGGCAGCGCCCCTTACAGTCTAGCAGGAGTTTTGGCGAAATATTTGTCAAAGCTCCTGGGTACAATCAGTCAGGCTCATCTAAAGCATTCGGGTGACTTCCTTAACCGTATCAGGGATCTCGACATGAGTGATAAGAAGCTTGCAAGTTTTGACGTGACTGCCTTATTCACCAATGTCCCAGTTGATCAAGCCATTGATCTTCTTCGCAGGGTGATTAAAGATGATACAGAGTTACCTGTACCCCGCCAAGATTTTGTGAGCCTTGTCGAACTTTGTGTTCGTTATAACTGTTTTAGGTTCGAGGACAAGAAGTACAAACAACTCTTCGGACTAGCCATGGGATCCCCCCTTAGTGCAGTTCTTGCCAATTTGTATATGGAGGACCTGGAATCAAGAAGGATCCTCAATAACATCCCTCGTTCAGTTACTTGGATGCGGTACGTAGATGATATTTTGGTCATTGTACCCAAAAATCTTGACGTACAGGGCATCCTCAACACCATCAACACTCTGGAACCTACTATTAAATTTACTCTAGAAGAGGAGAAGGACAACCAGTTACCTTTTCTCGACGTTCTCTTACGCACAGGGGAAAACAAACTTTCTTTTAAAGTCTACCGGAAGCCTACCTACAAGAATGATCTTCTACATTTCTTCTCTCACCATGACACAAGAACTAAAAGAGGGGTAGTTATTGGCTTCTTTCTGAGAGCCTACAGAATTTCCAGTCCACAGTTCCTCGAAGAAGAATGTACATACATCACCAACTCTTTTAGTTCACTACACTTTCCCCTACACTTCATACGTGACTGCAGGAAACGTGCAACACGTATCCTCAGCAAGACCAACACCTATCAAATTGAAGAAAAGCCTCCAAGTTACATCGTTTTACCGGTCAGCAACGTTGCCACTAATGTTTCAAAAATGTTTGACAGAAAACTGGCTAAAATATCTACCAGCTCTTCAACTACTATTAGGAACCTGATACAAAAACCCAAGCATGATTCTGGCACAAGTGCAGGAATCTACACTATACCATGTGGGGTGTGTGACAAAGTATATGTAGGGGAAACAGCCAGAACTCTGGACATTAGGATAGCAGAACACAAAAATGCTTGCAGAAATGATGACCGCAAAAACGCATGTGTTCAACATAGAGACGATGTTGGACACCTCATGAAATTCAAAGAAGCTAAACTAGTTATTAAAGAAGACGACTTAAGACGGAGAAAATGCATTGAAGCTGCACTAATTTCTGTCAGTAACACTATAAAGCAAAAATCCGGTAGTTACAGTGTTTCAAAATTACTAAGCAAGAGGATATTACCCATCCTGGGAACTGGTGTTACTTGATGCCAGCAGGTCCCTCTCTTGCCTCACCTCCTTAGTTCCATTACTACTACTACTACTACTACTACTACTACTACTACTACTACCACCACCTCTACCCAGGCATCACCTCACCTGACTCCCGCCACTATATATATGTGTGTTTTCTTAGTTTTCTCTGTATTAGGACTGAAGAAGCCACTCGTGGCGAAACGTTTCCTTTAATAAATGTCCTGAACTGTACATAAGTGTCTTTTTCCACATCTTGTCGGTATCACCATACCATTTCTATCATTGAAGTGTATAAGTGGATGAGGGGCATAAACAAGGGAGATATTAATAAGGTACTGAGGGTGTCGAACCAGGTAAGAACCAGAAATAATGGATTTAAGTTGGATAAATTTAAATTTAGAAAGGACATAGGTAAGTACTGGTTTTCTAACAGAGTTGTAGATGCGTGGAACAGTCTTCCCAGTGGGGTGATAGAGGCTAGGACCTTGGGTAGCTTTAAGAAGAGACTGGACAAATATATGAGTGGGAGGGGCTGGGTTTGAATGGTGTCATTGGGTACGGGAGTTATTTCTTGGGTGGCTTTAGGTAGAGGTCGTTTTGATAAGGACCTGCCTCGCATGGGCCAGTAGGCCTTCTGCAGTGTTCCTACATTCTTATGTTCTTATGTTCTTATGTCAAGAAGCATTTCTTCAGCTATAGAGTTGTCAGGAGTTGGACCAATCTGGATGCAGGATCCTAACATAGCTTTAAGAGAATCATAAATCTCATGGAGCTGGTAGAGAGTGACATAGGAGGGACTAACAAGGAGGAAGAACCAAGAGCTGTGACTCGAGCCTTGCAACCACGTATAAGTGAGTACACACACCCTACCTGCGACAATCCTTTCCATCCACAGAATACAGCACTGGAAAGGAAGTTGAAGGTAAGGTACACTAACGCAGATGGAATAAATAGAGAAGAGTGAAAAAACGATTCGTGGAAGTATTCCAGGATATCATAGCACTCACACATACAAAGCTCAAGTTATGCAATAACGTTAGAAAGAAGGAACTCTGCAGCATGTCTACTGGCCCATGCGGGAAAGGTCCAAGTATGCGATTTTCCAAACTGGATATCAGATCCTGTGGAAAGAAAGAGAATGAGGAGAAGTTGCACTGATCATCAAAAGCCAATGGAGCTTTGAGGAGATGGGAGGAATGGACAAAGGTGAAGCAGATGACTACAAAGTAGGAACGCTTCAGACTGGGGGTCCAAAAGTGATAATAGCAGTGATTATATTAGTCACTTTTTTAAGACGATTGAATGTACCATGATGGACGGGTACCATGAGTTGAGATTCACTGGCTGGCTACTGAACAGAAAGATATCAGTACAAGAGTACGATGAAAGCAACAGAACAATGGTGGCCAGAAGGACCCACACGAGCAAGAAAAAGTTACTTGTTATGAAGAATTTCAACACGACTGAAGAAGCCTACTGTGTAGGCGAAACGTTTCGGATTTTTTTTTTATTTTATTTAAAACATTGCTACAATACAAGCGATGATAAATTATAATAAAATGGCTATGATACATGTATGTGCTAAGAACAAACTAAAAAAAAAAACATCCCCAGTTACAGAAAATAATACATCGAAAGTAATTACGATCTTACATCAAACAAACCTGCTTATACAATTTAAATATTGAAAGTTAAGACACATGTGCAACATCTGGATATCTTTATTGTAGACGTTTCGCCATCCAGTGGCTTTATCAATACAGATTCTAGGACATAATAGGAAGACAGTAGAACTATATACAAAAGATGAGGTAATCAGTCCCTCGGCTTTGGAGTTAGTGTTCACAGCATCGTGGTGGAGGAGAATCTGGAGCAAAGGCAAGAAGACTGACGTTTATATAGGCGTCAGTGGAAGGGACGGGCAGCAGACGAGGGCAGTCACTGGTAGGCGGGATTCCCCAGTGGAAGTAGGTCCTTCCCAAAGAGATGGGTTAGTTGCAGCAGCCGTGAAGAAGGTCTTGTAGATGTCCTCTGAACCAAGATTCCATGATGTTGCAGTGTCTGACAAGTTGTGTAAGAAAGGTATAAAATACCGACAATATGAAAGTTAAGACACATGTGCAACATCTGGATATCTTTATTGTAGACGTTTCGCCATCCAGTGGCTTTATCAATACAGATTCTAGGACATAATAGGAAGACAGTAGAACTATATACAAAAGATGAGGTAATCAGTCCCTCGGCTTTGGAGTTAGTGTTCACAGCATCGTGGTGGAGGAGAATCTGGAGCAAAGGCAAGAAGACTGACGTTTATATAGGCGTCAGTGGAAGGGACGGGCAGCAGACGAGGGCAGTCACTGGTAGGCGGGATTCCCCAGTGGAAGTAGGTCCTTCCCAAAGAGATGGGTTAGTTGCAGCAGCCGTGAAGAAGGTCTTGTAGATGTCCTCTGAACCAAGATTCCATGATGTTGCAGTGTCTGACAAGTTGTGTCCTAGAATCTGTATTGATAAAGCCACTGGATGGCGAAACGTCTACAATAAAGATATCCAGATGTTGCACATGTGTCTTAACTTTCATATTGTCGGTATTTTATACCTTTCTTACACAACTTGTCAGACACTGCAACATCATGGAATCTTGGTTCAGAGGACATCTACAAGACCTTCTTCACGGCTGCTGCAACTAACCCATCTCTTTGGGAAGGACCTACTTCCACTGGGGAATCCCGCCTACCAGTGACTGCCCTCGTCTGCTGCCCGTCCCTTCCACTGACGCCTATATAAACGTCAGTCTTCTTGCCTTTGCTCCAGATTCTCCTCCACCACGATGCTGTGAACACTAACTCCAAGGCCGAGGGACTGATTACCTCATCTTTTGTATATAGTTCTACTGTCTTCCTATTATGTCCTAGAATCTGTATTGATAAAGCCACTGGATGGCGAAACGTCTACAATAAAGATATCCAGATGTTGCACATGTGTCTTAACTTTCATATTGTCGGTATTTTATACCTTTCTTACACAATTTAAATATTGCCAGTGTTGCTACACAGCTGACGCATTCCCCCCCACGCCCACACACAGCTGACGCATCCCCCCCACGCCCACACACACATTGATAAGAACTCATATTCATTCATTTCAATAAACTTGATATATAACCTCAATTTTGGACGTATCCTAACTCATCTTGTCACTGCAGGATAAGTAAGTACAATCATGCAAGGTACAAGAAAACTGGATACACAATACCTTAAATAAGACAAACACATTTCACAAGATACATTTTGAAACACTTGTATACAATACCATAAAGGTGTTAATACCTTAAGCAACAGAAACTTTTCACACTTAATATATCCCCCCCCCAAAACACCATAACCGCTATCACCAACATGCTTACGTACATCCTTACAGTTCATTAAGGAATAACCTTAAGTATATAATCATCGGTGTTCACAATAACACCAAGACATAGTACATTGAATATTAAATATTAACATAAGTGTGTTATAAACTAGTCTAACACAATGTCACCTCAACCAGGTGATAATAACTGCCAGTGATAAATATTTATAGGAACGTTACAACAGTGACGTTCACCCTAAGCAATGTATATGTAAACTTTTACTTGTAACCCTACCATTTCTACAGTAAATAACTAAATAAAAGAGTACTCCCCATGATGACAGTCTCGTGTCCCGCTTACATGTGGACATCTTCCATCATGTAAAAAGTGTCTATGAATACACATGTGGTACATGAGAAAACACAGTTTACACTCGTACTGGCCGCTGGCACAGACAGTCACAATTTTGACATGCCTTTACCCATCCTATAACACATGTGCGATACACATCAGAGAAAGTAAGTTATTCCAACACACTCGCACTCCCAACAAATCACACACATTCTTTGCAACTGTCAACCCCAAGGAGGCGACCCCGTTTCAAACCCCTGACATCCTTTCTCACAGAAGCATATACCATCCCTATCCTACCCCTCCCTCCTGATTTACAATTCCAATAATACCCCTAACGTAAGTTGTCTGTATCCCACTGGAAAATCCCACTCCCACCTCCGCCCATAAATATCCCTGTTTCGACACAACGTTTTATAAAACGTAGCCGCTAATACCCGCCGCTTCACCTCGCTAACCCCTTTTCCCCGCATTCCCCACGATATGTATATATAATCTACCATAATGTACCCCATAGCCCTAATGATACTCTCATCCATACCCCCCACGTCAAGACTTAATGCCCGCAGAACAGAAATGCCTTTATCCCCTATCCTATGCAGCACCCTGCACAACCATCCCCTGATACTCTCCATCCCCTTACAAAAATATACCACGTGGAATGCGGAATCCTTCCCTTCATATATTCCACAGACCCACCCGTCTATCCCGTAAAACCACACAACGGTAAAATCCCATGCCAAAAACGATACATCACTTCATGCCCACGGGGTTGTAACCTCAACCTACTGAACCTACCCCATACATTTCCCCAGTCATAAATGGGGAAAATCCCCTCCACCGGTGCCACTACCCTCCCCACTAACATCCTACACAGCCTACCTACTTTTACCTTCCCCAGATCCCTAGCCAACACCAGAGCCCTTAAAGCAGTTTCACACTCACTCAACTCTACCCCAGTATACATATGTTTCAATCTACTGTGTATCTTGACCAAACCCCCCTCACCCACACCTTCAATAATCACCTCACTCTAATGAAGATGCATTTGACCCTCCACTTTAAATCCATCAAACTCAACCCCCCCGACACACAGGTAAGATTACCACATCCCTATTAACCCAATCACAGCCCAAACCCCACAAGAATTTAAAAACCCTTCTAAGTACATTCGCAATTGCCGTCCCAGTTAAAGGGAGCACAGCTGCCACGTGCCATACCTTACTATATAATATGACGTTAATAACAATGGCACGTTGCACAAGGGTCAAATGATAAGGCCGCAATGCTTCCAAGCAACCCAGAATCCTGTCTACCAACCTAACCGAGTTTTCCACACGTGCAACATCCAGATCGTCTGCATAGATAAGACCACAAATTTTTAACAAATTCACCCGCCTCTACACGACTGCACTACCCCACTCAACCCTCCCCGCCAAGCTCCTAACCCAATGACCATGGACTTTTCTAAGTTCACTCTCATTAAATAACAAAAAAAGGCACAATACCGTGACTGGAACGATACAAAAATAACCCGCACATAAAAGAAAGAAGCTTACGACGACGTTTCGGTCAGACTTGGACCATTGACAAAGTCACAGTGTGACTTTGTCAATGGTTCAAGTCGGACCGAAACGTCGTCGTAAGCTTCTCTCTTCTATGTGCGGGTTATTTTTGTTTCACTCTCATTCCAGTTGCACCTGCGAACATGTTTACTACCCCATCTAAGGTGTCCATTGACATCCTCTCCCTAACCAGAACAGTAGTATCATCTACATACCCTATTAGAACTGGCCAAGCCCTCCCAACTCCACTCCCTTCTCCCTCACTAATGCACATTTGCTGCTCCACTATTCTATAAAAGGGGTCCTGTATGCATGCAAACAATAGCTGTGACATAGGACACCCCTGGCGAAGTCCCCTACTCATTACAATCCTTTCCCCCAGTCTTCCATCATTCTGTACCGTCGCCGTTGCTCCACGATGTAATGCATCTACCCATCCCACTATTTCTTCCCCAAAACCCTGTCCCCTAAGGATAGCTCTCAATGCATCTCGCTCCACTCTGTCATATGCTCCTTGCCAGTCTAGTCCCACTAAGCCCCCCCTTCTCCCCTTTTTCTTCCACGAAATATCGTAGTAGCCCATGCCCCTCCACCATAGACCTCCCTGGCAACCCAAACTGAGTTTTCGATACGACCCACCCTACTACGCACTTAAACCTATTTCCTAAAATCTTAGCAAACAACTTATGATCCGTGCATAACAACGACATTGCCCGGTCGTCCCTAAGCGTATGCTGCCCCTTACCCTTCGGTACCAAGACTACTACAGCCGTTGCCTGCTTTTCTCCCAATTTTCCCCTCTCCTTCATTAAATTTAATAACCTACACAAAAAACTCCTCATTAGCTCCCAATGCTGTTGATAGAACTCTGCTGGTAGTCCAACGATTCCTGGGACTTTGCCCTTTCGCATTTCACTTAAAGCCCTCCATATTTCCCCCTAAGTTATTTCCCCACCCAATGCTTCCCTATCACTGTTTCCCAACCTACACATCACACTCCCATACACCTGTTCTAAATCCACAGCTCCTACCCCTTCCCTTTGCCAATACTGCTCATACCACTTATCTGCAAATGCCCCCATCCCATTTGTAGCTTGTATAACCTGACCCACCCTATACCCACCCACTGACTCATGAACCTCCAACCATGGAATAGCCATTGCCTGCTGTCGTTGTTTTTGCCTACGCAATACACACGACGACGGCCAATCGCCCCATAACACCTCTTCCACCCCCGCCACTACCTCACCGCTTGGAGCCTCTCGTCCTGGATTTTGCACAACCTCCCCTTAATTACCATAATGTCATCCATACGATAAGTACCCACCACTGCCCCCTTACATAACAACCCCTTAACCTGTCCTCCAAATAGTTAACAAGCCCATATTTTAAAGAATTGATTCGTTTCCCTTCTCGCATGTAATAATGCTGAATCCATTCCTTAGCCACATCATCCCACCACGTCACCACATTCTCCACCCCTTTTACCTCACTTAACCTCTCCCACAGTGCTGTAAAATCCTCCAACCCCTCCTCATCTCCTAACACACTCGTATTTAACTTCCAACTTCCAGTATCCCCTAGAGCAGTGTTTCCCAAACTTTTTCAGCTTGTTACCCAATTTAACATGCCACATAAAGCATGTTACCCCTTTCATAAAATGTTGTTATTATTGATATATATGGCTAAACGTGAACGTATACAGCCTCGCATACTCTGTTAATCCTAGCAAAACCATTGAAAACGTAATAACCACACATACATTATATATAAAATTAATAATAGCTACAAATTCACAGTAACAGTGGGTAAATACTAACTATATACTGCACAGGGCAGTACACATACATACCAGCTTATGTCTACCTCGGCTGATGCTCACAGATAAACTGACAGTGTGAAATAGAGGCAGCCTCAGGAAGTGAGTGACGCATACAGGACAGGTCGATCTGGGCTACTGAATGACTTTTGTCCTGAAGCATACTTGTCAAAATACTTTTGGGTTTCCACACACTTAGCTATATATTTCTTCTTTTCTAATACTGTATATTAGTTTTTGATGTTTATTGTTATTTGGTTTAACTTTATTACTTACTTATAATAGGTTTACTTTACAACTTTATATACTAAGACAAAGTTAACAATAATCCTCATACCGGGTACCGCATTGTTTTCTTGATTTTCAGAATTCATAACTTTTTTCTGTCACCCCTCCATTACCCCCCAAAAATGGTTAAATTACCCCCAGGGGGTAATTTACCCCCAGTTTGGGAACCACTGCCCTAGAGATACAAGCTAGTGACTCCCACTCCACCTCTGTCACTACCGCCCGATGATCTGAAAAAGCTACTTCTATTATACGGACAAACTTCGACGAAACCCCGTGAGATATGTACAGTCTATCTAACCTAGCCATGCAACCCCTCCTTACGAAAGTATGCTCTGCCTCCCACGCCCCCCCACTTACCACATCCCTCAACTGAACATCCACCAAGAGATTTCGTAAGGCTGCCGACATGTGCCCCGCCCCTTGTGGTTCCACATCAGCCCTCCTAATAACACAATTCCAGTCCCCACCAACGATAGCCACCGCAGGTAAACCACATAAGGAGAAAAATAGGTCATATACAAAATCCCGCTTTACTTTCACATCGTTTTCCGCTGGTGCATACACACTTACAAAGGTTACCCTCTGCCCCATCCACCACCCGTCCACATGCAACACCCTCGCCCCTCACTTCGTGTCAACACAAACGGGCTTATCTCCTTTATCAATAGACCCACACCACCTTTCAGACGTGCAGATGGCAGAGTCATAACCTTAAACCCTGCCATCTCCAGCACTCTTCCCTCCCTGAAATTATGTTCCTGTAGAAACACTACATCCACTCTATATATATATATAGAAGCATACAAAAGCATTCCCTCTTCACGCTATTACACAGTCCATTCACATTCAGTCATACATCTAAGGCCTTAAAATTTCCAACCCTTCCTCCTCTCCTCTCCTTCCCGGGGCCTCCTGCCCCAGAGCCAACACATGATTTCACACCATCCACCCTGCCACCGTTCTTTCGATGCCTCTTATCCTGGCTACCTCGAGAATATTCGTCCTTCCTCCCAGACCTCTGCGCAGGCGTCAGGATGCCGTCTGAGTCTGCCGCTGCTGCTCTCTTCCTCATGACGCCCTCCACTGCCATGTTGTCTTCCGAGGATCCCTCACAATGAACCTCAACCTCCACCATTTCATGTTGCACAGAACACGGCGACGCCTCTCTGTGCCTGCTGATCTCCTCCTTCCTTCCTATGCATGTCCCGACACTCTTTTCTTGCAACTCAGAGACGTTCCCCTGTACAGAGACGTCATCCTCCCCAGGCGGAGTTAAAGTTTCCAAAACCTCGTCCAGCTCTTCCTCCAGCGCCATCACCTTCTGCTGCACAAGCACTTCCACCCCTGACAAAGTGGCCATTTCTGGCTCAACAAAACAAGGGTATCTTCAACGGAGTCCACACCTGTAACTGGTGCTCCACCAGTCTGCACCATCCCCCTGCTCTGTTGCACACATGTCGCCGACATGTGATCATACTCTCCACACAACCTGCACATACGTCGTTGACCAGCATAAGACACAAGAATCTGGGTCTGGAACTCCATCACAACGTAAGACAAGATTGGATGCCTCAGAGTCATTTTGAGGGAGAACATATCCTCCAGACATCCCATGTATGCACCTGCCACCCACTTGCCTTGGGTTGCCAGATGCACGGTACCATACGCCTCAAACACGATCCTTATGTTAGCCTCATCTGCCTCAAAGGGTACGTTGCACAACTTTACCCACGTAAAATGTCGAGAGACGTCTATGAGACGCACCCTTACAGCAGAAGTTGCATCTAGACTCACATCCTGGAATCTTGTCACCAACGACTCATACACAGCCGTCGAATTCGACTTAACGAAGATTCTGAAGGCCCCATTCAGGGCCTTTCATACGTATTTCATACGTCTCTCTGATGATCGTTGGTAACAACACTTTGCTGTTTGGGGGGGGAAATCGCCCCACGAAGCAGCTCAATACCGATGGTATTCACCCTACACCGTACACTCAGTGCCATGTTGTTGCTATGAGAGCTCGCCTGAAAACAGTAGAGGGGTGCAGAGCACAAACGCGCTCCACCGCAGTCAGGCAGCGAATGACGTTTTGGATTAAAGTTGTCTGCGTGTTACATATGTGTCTTACCAAACAAGAATTTCAATCACAAGGAGATTGATTGGGAAAACCTTGAGCATTGAACAGTGCAGATACAGGGAATAATTCACTTGAAAGGCGCGTCGGCGCTAGTGATCATATGGTCTTGAATTTCGAATAGTCATCACTGAAGAGTTAAGCAGCACGAGAAGAACGCATGAAAGCTAAACTTCAAGAAAGCGGTTGTTGCAGCCTCCTACCACACCGGTGGTTGGGTAGTTGACCTGCCGGCTGGCAGTACCACAATGTATGTCAGACCCAATGTGGGGACTGCTGAGCCGGCCTGAATGTCAGTAGTCACCAGACTTCCTCACGGAATACACCTGATGGTGAATGTCAGCATTCACCAAACTCTCATGGACTACACTTGCTGGTGACGGCCTATGTCAGTATTCAGCGGACTCTACACCTGCTGGTGATTGTGTTCACCAGACTGCCTCGGAGCAGATACCTGGTGACTTAGGCTTCAGTGGACCTCACGGACATCTGGGTCTCTGTAGAGGACGGACGTGGAACACCAGGGTAACTCGGTGAGCGTGTGTCATGTGACACTAACAGAAGTATGAGCCAGGGTACTGTAACCGGTGAGCGTTGTGTGTCGGGTGACACAGACAAGTACTGTGGAAAGCCAGGGTGTGTTGTACCCTGTGAGCTTTGTGTGTCAGGTGAGACGACACACAAGTAAAGGGTCGTGTAATTCGGAGTGTTGAAGTGTCAGATGCCGTGAAGAAAAGGAAATACAGAGACAGAGTGTTATGACAAGGGGATAATGCGGTGTCGTGTGACAGGGTAGAGAAGGAGCGTCAGTACAAAGACAAGGGTGTCTTGTGACACGGAGAAGTAGGCGTCATGACATCAGGATTGGTAGTGCCGTAAAACACTCGAAGATAGCAGTGACGTGTGAAACTGAGGCATTAGGATTTTTGTTGATTGTTACTCTTTACTTATTTGATGTTTCTGACTTTGATATAGCTACATATTTTATATACAAAGATACTGATTCTTTGTTTTTATACAGAATATATTTATAGTAGAGTATAAACTGTAGTGTTATTTATAATTCTGAACTCCCATATTACCACACTATTAACAGGCTGACGTAAACAAACCTCTAGACAAGTAGTGTGTGTTTATGTTAAAACAGTGCTTTGTAATAGTGGTCTATATAAGTAGGAGGCAATTCCTGCATGAGGTGTAGTGGGAAAGAGAGCTAGAGGAAAAAGTTGTAAATGAGATGATGAAACCACAAAGCGTAGGGGATGGCAGAGGAAAAGTTCGTGCCAGGGAGCAACAGAAACAATGGGAAGACCAGAATGCAAAAGACTCAGGAAAACAAGGGGTTGAGCCGAAGAACCAGAAACAAATATGCATGGATAAAGGGACAGGCTCAGTAGCGATAGCAGTTAGTCACCTCAGGAGGAAAACAACAGTCAAGAACCAGGTAATCAAGTTGAGGAAGGTAAAAGGGAGCTCACAGAGGCTCCCATACAGAAAGGCTTCCAGCATATTGAGGCAGAATGTTGTGTGCAGTGTGTCCAGCAAAACTTAACGCTAAACCACTAGGGTTAAACAGCGCTGCAGGGTAGAGGTTGTGAGGTCGGTGAAGAGTACTAGAGTATAATACATGAATGTGCAATAAATCTGTTGCTGTCAAAGAGGGAGTCTCTGTCTAAGGTGGGGCCGTCAACGAATGTGAGGGAAAAGTTCAAAAGATAGGAGTAGCAAGCGAGTATATGGTGACGATAGTTTGATTGCCCGTCTGCTTCTTAAGGCAGGGTCACTCTACCTCCCGCTATCCCCCTCATCCTTTTTCTCCACCCGGAAAGGTGACGTGTGGGGCTCCGACCAAATGGTAATCACTTGACTCACAGCTCCCAACACAACTGTAAGTAAAAGCCTCTGCTCCTGTTTTTAATGGATATATTGGTTAAAAGCTTCACTTTTAACCAATTCTAAGACGTAGTTCATTCTGTCTTGATTTCCAGGTTTTGCATTTCAATCTTCACCAGTCTTTTAAATGTTTTACTTATCATGGAGAGTGATTTCTTAAGCAGTGCGTAACTTTTGTCTCCTAGGTTGGAATGTCAGCTTGGGTCATCTGGCAACCAAAGAAACAATGTTGAAGGAGACAAACTTCACATGAGTTCTGGGACGTCACTTCTTATCTATGTACCTGATAAGTGCAGCCAACCCCAGGCAACTACCCCTCATCTTTGCAGTGGTGAAAGACCTGCACTCCTTTCATCTTGATGGATTATTCAAGGCTAGACACACTGTGACGAACTAGTCGTTGGGTTGTCACTCACCAACTGTGACCCCCCCCCATCATCAGCAATGGCTACAATTTCTACAAAGTGCGGTGTCAACAACAACAGACACCCCAGTCTAACTGTACATATTAGCGTTGAAAAAAAAACATACCATGGGTGGGGATAGAACCCGCGATCAGAGAGTCTCAAAACTCCAGACCGTCGTGTTAGCCACTGGACCAGCTAGCCACGATAAGATTCGTCCAACTAGGTATATTTCTACACCATAGGAAGGTTAGCATAGGCACCACTGTGAGCACAAATGCAAGTTTTTACAGACGAATCTCCAGCTAGCGTGGCTATGATCGGCTAAGAGAGGTAACAGTAATATTTTGCAGGTGTCTGTGGACTAGGAGGGTCAGTAAAGTTAACATGCGGAGGCAGTGGGTAATTAGTAAGGAGTGAAGTATTGTGATGACGTGAAGGTGAGAATGTGAAGTGTTTGGGATTAATCGGTGCCCATCATAGGTGTTTTTCCTCGATAAAAGTGTACATGGCATCAGTATTCCTATATGAGAGAGAAGGCGGAGAAAGCTTGGCGGCGGAGGGAGAAGATATAGTTTGGGTAAGACATAGAGACAACGGAAGACACCAAAGGAAGAGTAGAGATGACTTGGCAGGCAGAAATTTCAGGAGGGATAGACGAGGGAGCAACTGTACTTTAGGGGGGGTGGATGAACCTCCACAACAGTATTAGATGCATCTAGATTAATGATACTTGATTAATGATACTCAGCATGGATTCACAAGAGGCCGGTCTTGTCTAACTAATTTATTAACTTTCTTCAGTAAAGCTTTTGAGGCTGTTGACCACAATAAAGAATTTCATATTATTTACTTAGATTTTAGTAAGGCTTTTGATAGAGTTCCGCACCATAGACTGTTAAAGAAAGTGGCAGCTCATGGCATTGGGGGAAAAGTGCTCTCGTGGATCGAGTCATGGCTCACTGACAGGAAGCAGAGAGTGTCCATAAATGGGGTTAAATCCGAGTGGGGATCTGTAACAAGTGGCGTTCCACAGGGATCAGTCTCGGGCCCGTTGTTGTTTATAATATATATCAATGATCTTGATGAGGGAATTACTAGTGATATAAGCAAATTCGCCGATGACACAAAGTTAGGTAGGATATTTGATTCAAACGTAGATGTTATGGAACTTCAGGAGGATTTAAACAAACTCTATTCTTGGTCAGAAAAGTGGCAGATGCAGTTCAATGTAGATAAATGCAAGGTTCTGAAGCTTGGGAGTGCCCATAACCCTAGTACTTATAAGTTAAATGATGTAGAACTTAGCCATACAGATTGCGAAAAGGACTTGGGGGTTATGGTGAGCAGCAACCTTAAACCAAGACAGCAATGCCTAAGCGTACGTAATAAGGCAAATAGATTACTGGGATTTATATCAAGAAGTGTAAGCAACAGAAGTCCAGAGGTCATACTGCAGCTTTATACATCATTAGTAAGGCCTCACCTAGATTATGCAGCTCAGTTCTGGTCTCCGTATTACAAAATGGACATAAATTCGTTAGAAAACATTCAGCGTAGGATGACTAAATTAATACATAGCATTAGAAATCTTCCTTCCTTGTTAGACGAAGAATGAGGGGAGACCTGATCGAAGTGTATAAGTGGAAGATAGGTATTAATAAAGGGGATATTAATAAGGTCTTGAGGATGTCTCTCCAAGAGAGAACCCGCAGTAATGGATTTAAATTAGATAAGTTTAGATTTAGAAAGGACATAGGAAAATATTGGTTTGGAAATAGGGTAGTTGATGAGTGGAACAGTCTACCTAATTGTGTTATTGAGGCTGGGACTTTGGGTAGTTTCAAATTTAGGTTGGATAAGTACATGAGTGGGAGGGGTTGGATTTGAGAGGGACTTTCACATAAGAGCTTATTTCTTGGGTGGCATTGAAAATTGGGTTGGGCAAATGTTTTGTTAGTGGGATGAATTGTAAAGGACCTGCCTAGTATGGGCCAGCAGGCCTCCTGCAGTGTTCCTCCTTTCTTATGTTCTTATGTAAAGGCCTAGTCTTAGAGATAGGGAGAGAAGAACGTTTGGGAATGTTATGTGGTTTGGGGGTTTATGAAGATTTGGACGTAAATAAAGGTGTAGATTTTGGAGAAGAAGGGACATATGGCGTCGGGTTAGATTGGAGGGGGTGCGCTGAGACCTTGGTACGGTAAGAGATGATAAGGTTGGAACCTCAGAGCGCAGGGCCGTAGTTGGGTTGGACACCGAGATGACTGCGGAAGTAAAGGGCACAGAGACACTTGTGGAAGCAGGCACCACCGAAGTCTGGGGCCGTCTAGCGACCCTGGAATAAGAGAAGCATGGGAGCCTTCTTTGGAGGAGATGGGAAACTGCCAAGGCGTAAAAGAGGCACTCTTTCTCTTTTTGAAAACAGATCTCATTTTCTCTTAAGAAAATCTGGGAATGGCAAGAATAGACCGGGTGCGCCTCTTTACAGTTAAGGCAAGAGGAAGGTTGACTGCAGGATGCACTGCTATGGTCAGCATCACCACAGACAGGACATTCTGCCTCTTGACCTGCAATATTTCACCGGGCCTCCGAAGCGCCGGCATTTTCGACATTGTGGGGTATTGACCAACACCTGCATAAGTCGGCATTGTCCACCTACATAAACAGATGGTGGCAGTGAACTGCCACAATCTGTCGTTATTACACGCCAGAGAGTCGCATTGTACGATCGTATGTGAAAGTATAATAGCTCCACAGCAAGAATTTAGGAAGAGGTGCTTGCAAGTCGTAAGTCGTGTGTTGTCAAAAACATCATGAGGCGGATGATGATGTACCTGGTCTACATTTTCAGCTGTGACATTGGGTATACCACTCTTAAGAATGTGGAAGGAATTGGGTATACCACTCTTAAGAATGTGGAAGGAAATGTTCTGCCAAAGATAGCTGTTGATGCTGTTGTCAGAAAGATAGTAGAAGTTGCTTGGAGCATAAAGATTTTTATCCAAAATGGACTTTGAAACAAAGCATAAAGGGAGGAATTGCTTAGTCGGATGTTTCTTAGAAGCGTAAGAGGAAACTAAGGTAAAGTCATCAGTAACAGGTCGAGGTCGTATGGACGGAAGGTTAAAGGCAGGCCATCCAGAGTCGTGTGTATGATCAGAAAATCGATGCACTGTATGTGGAGAAGCCATAATAATCAAAGCCGTGCAGAGGTCATAAGTGCCTAAATTTAGGGTCGGTCGGAACCAGGGTGCCAGATGAGGGTGACGGATTGTGACATGGAGGAGGTACTGGGTTGGAAGAGGGGTCCAAAAAATGGTCCGAAGGAGTGTCATGGTCCCTATGGGATGAATATGAAATTGGTATACAGTACTGACATGTTGATAACATGTCGGTACTCTATACCAATTTCACATTCACTCTGTCAGACATTGCAGAACAATTGTATTATGGTACAGAAAACAGCTTGGACAACTTTTTCGGGTGAGAAGGGATGGATATGAAAGGGCCTGCCCAGTCACTGATTACCTACTTTCTACTACTATTGGACTACATATCACCTTCTGACAATGTATAAGTATCCAAACTGTCTTTTTTCCAGGCTGTATGACTGACCATCTCAAACCACATTTTTTAAGGGTGATGGACTGATTACATAGTCTAGACAACTCTACTTCTTCTGTAATTCCTCTGTTCTTAACTGAAGAAGCCTACTGGGTATGCAAAACGTTTTGGAATAAAGATACTTAACTGTTGCACATGTGTCTTACTTGTGAACATGTCAGTAGGGGATACTACCGGAAACGGCCCAGGATGAGGCAAGTTATGATTATGGGTCTCAATGATAAGTTTTCCCTTTTTATTTAAAAAGAGAAGTGGAGAAAAAAAGAGTGAAGGGGGGGGGGAGGTAATGTGGAGGGATAGATCCAGGGAGGAGAGGAACTGTATAACCACCTCCACGTCCAAAAAGACCCACAGAGCATCCAGCAGAACAGATGCTACGTGGAACCAATACTATACGCTACCCTTCATACCAGTAAATTGGTAGTCCAAGATAGAAACCTCACATCCGTCGAGCCAACTCAGTGGACTAAAGGAAAGGCGGCCGCAAATCAGCCACAATGCATACTTCAATTGGCTATCACCTCCCAGAACCGACAGTCAGCCTCCATTGATACACCCATCACCTGATGAAAACCCTAAGCCACCCATGGAACTACAGAGAGGGAACGGGACAGCCCAAGATAATCCAGATTCCGTGGCGACACCACTAAGAAAGTCAATAAAGTTTTCCCCACCCTTGACAAAGCTTTCCCCAATCTAGGAGCTAGAATTTCAGAAGGAAAAAACCCAAAGGCTAAAAGCAGGGAAGGAAGAGAAGAGATGGATAGGGAAACGACAGGGAAGGACAAGGAAGGATGGAAAGGATGAGATAGGGAAGGGGGTATTGGGGGTAATTAGGTTCGATAGGAGGAAGACCAAAGGGTCCAATTCCTCAGAACAAAAGTCTCATCAATGTGCTGAGGAGCCCATCTTGAAGAGGAGGAGGAGGCGAGGAAACTGCTAGGTGAACTACATACCTTGATAGATTTGGGCCCAGAAAACATCTTTCTTTGGCTCCTGAGACAGAGAGAGAGCAGAAGCACTGTGTGCACAGTTAGCAATAATGAATAATATATCAATCGAAACATGGCAATTCCCAATTTTAAGGAGACAAACAGGTAGCATTCAACTTCAGATTAGTTTTGCTGGCATGTATATTATGTAAAGTAAGGTTAAGAGTGGCGGAGCAGCTAGAAAGGAACGTTCATATTCATGACAACCAGCACTGCGGCAGGGAAGGGAAATCCTGCATCACAAAACCACTAGAATTCTACGGCAGGGAAATGAAAGTAAGACAGGAGAAAGAGTAATGTGTAGACCACATCTTCATGGGCTGTAAGAAGGCACCACAAAAGAGACTAGTTGAAAAGACAGAGGAGCTGGCAGAAATAGCAGGGACAGAACTGCGATGCATCAATGAATACCTAACAGGAACGAAACAACGTGTATTAGTACATAGTGAGGTATCAGACTGGAGACATGTGTCGAGTGGGGTGCCACAAGTCTCAGTCGTTGGTCCAGGAATGTTTCTTGTATGTGTGAATGTCATGACAGAAAGGATAGATTCTGAGGTGCCCCTGCTTGCAGATGATGTGAAAATAATGAGGAGAATACAAGTGGACCAGGATCAAGTAGCACTACAAGGGGATCTGGACAAGCTGCAAGCCTTGTCTGACAAATGGCTTCTGGAGTTTAACCACCAAGTGTTAGTTAAGCATGAAGCCTGGGGATGGACAAAGAAGACTGCAGGAGTAGTACAGCCTAGGGGGAGGATGGGGGGCTGAAAGGCTTACTCAAGTCGTAATAAAGTTGGTAGAATTACCGACAATATGTAAAGTAAAAGGACACAAGTGCAACTAATGTGACATTTATTGTGGCAACGTTTCGCTCTCCAGGAGCTTTATCAAGCAATTACAAACAATACATGGACACAGAGGGTATATAAAGGCTCAGAGTGAGGTGAATACTAGTGAGGTACCATTTCGATGTTCACTAGTGGTAGTAGTAGTAGTAGTAGTAGTGGTAGTGACAAAAGTAATACAATATGGTAGAGCAATTAATTCGTACATGAGTAAAAGGATATAAAAGCTATTACTTGGGTAACATAAAAATAGGTTGGACAAATATAAACTGGAATGAGGCAGCTTGTTTCAGTGTTCACACTGAAACAAGCTGCCTCATTCCAGTTTATATTTGTCCAACCTATTTTTATGTTACCCAAGTAATAGCTTTTATATCCTTTTACTCATGTACGAATTAATTGCTCTACCATATTGTATTACTTTTGTCACTACCACTACTACTACTACTACTACTACTACTACTACCACTAGTGAACATCGAAATGGTACCTCACTAGTATTCACCTCACTCTGAGCCTTTATATACCCTCTGTGTCCATGTATTGTTTGTAATGGCTTGATAAAGCTCCTGGAGAGCGAAACGTTGCCACAATAAATGTCACATTAGTTGCACTTGTGTCCTTTTACTTTACATACTTACTCAAGTCAAAGGATCTTGGTGTGAGTATCACACTGAGGACATCTCCTGAGGTGCACATCAACCAAATAAACATTGCGGTATGTAGCGCCTAGAAAACCCAAGAATAGCATTTCGGTATCTAAGAAAGGAATCATTCAAGACACTGTACACCGTGTACGTCAGGCCTATATTGAAGTGCGGCGCCAATATGGAATCCACACCTGGTCAAACACGTCAAGGAATTGGAGAAAGTGGAAAATTTTGCAACAGAACTAGTCCTGAAACTAGGGAATATCCTACAAGGAGTGGTTAAGGAAGCCCAACTTAACGGCACTGTAGAACAGGAGGGATAGTGAAGACATGAAAACAATGTAGGAAAAAATGTCACAACCGGAGTATTATTATAATCAAAGAAAACACTAAAACGACAATGATCGTGAAGCGCTGCGGGGCAGAAAATAGAGCTGGGGCTATAAACAACAAGATGGAGAGGGATCAGAGGTGAGGGGAGAAAAAAGCTGGAAGGTATGCTAAGGGCTATGTGTCGATGTTTGTACAGTAAAGCAGTTGCTGACAAAAAGTCAAAAAATGATTGTAAGTCAAAGGCAGAACTGTCTGCAAAGAGGGAAGATAAAGTAAGAGCAGTAGGGTGGCGGCATCGTTGGAGGTAAATCCATGAAGCTCGCTGGTAAGCCGGTCAATCCATAAGAAGGTGAGGAACCGAAATATGGACAAACATCACAGAGAGGAATGTGGTGCCATTCCATGAGACACCCATGGGTAAGGCGGGTATGGCCGTTGCGGAGAGGAAAGAGCACTTCTTACCACTGTTGCCGAGTACGGCAGCAGCGGTAAGAAGCTGGCCACAAACCGAAAAGTGATTGTGAGGGAAAAGTTCAATAGATAGGAGTAGAGAGGGAATATATATATATATTAACAATAGTTTCATTGCCGGCTACTCGTTAAGGTAGGGTCAGTCTAGCTCCCGTTTTTCCCGCCTTTTTCTCCCCCTCCCTGAAAGTGATAGTTTGACTGCCGGCTGCTTGTTAAGGTAGGGTCAGTCTAGCTCCCGCTATCCCTTCCCCTCCCTCTTCCTCCCCCCCCCCGAAAGGTGACGTGTGGGGCTCTGGTTAAACAGTAAATCACTAGACTCACAGCTCCCAACTCTACTGTAAGTACATGCCTGCCTTGTATTCTAGTGAATTTATTGGTTGAAAGCTTCACTTTTGATCAATAATAAATTTAATCTTTTCAGCCTTGCTCTATGTTGACTGTTGTAATAATCACCACATCTTTTAAGTATCACTTACCATGGAGAGTGATTATTTAAGCAGTGGGTAACCTGTCTATCTTTCCAGCTTGGATGTCAGAGAGGGTCACCTGGCAATCAACGAGTAGAACAGGAGAAGGACTAACGTCCAGAGACTTCTCCAGGTTGTATTGAAGTACCTGTGCACCTGTATGAAATTGCAGGACGTAACTCCACAGCATTGCAGCAGTAAAGAACCTGCTTTCCTGTCTTCGGGATAGAATACTCACTGGTATACTGTGAACAACTAGCCAGTGGTGGTCACCAACACCTGCGACCCATCCCCCCCATCATCAGTAACGGCTACGATTTCAACAACAGTGTCACCAACACCAGACACCCACGTTTTATATACATTTAAATTAGTGTTGAATTCAGTTATCATTTATATTTTTCATTTTTCATTTTTTTAATGTAGGATTAATATTTCATATTTAAGTGTTTTACATTTTATATTTTCTATATAATAAAGTGTTTATGTTTGTCTGTTATTATTTCTTTTTCTATTCACTAATTTTCCTGAGGAGGAGCCAGCCTGAGTAATACTGACTGAAGTTGTTACAGGGCTGAGTAAGCCTTCACAGTGATTTAATAGAGTGCAATTTATTACGGTGCATGTCTGACCACCATTGTTGCCAACGGCCACGAAGACGGGTAGAGATGACTGTAAAATAATCCACGAGCGCAATACCTCCATTGGAAACCGGAAGATCATGTAACGCTGACCGTGCAGCAGCATTTGCCTGTTCATTGCCCTGCACATCAACGCGTCCAGGGTCCAAAGAGAAAACGGCGTCTTTGTTTTTGCTAGCCCCACTGTGCAACCATAACTGAATATGAAAGCCCAATGGATGATGGGAATCAAATTGTTTAATGGCTTGTAAAGCAATGAGGGAATCTGAAATGATCACAAACGTCGAAGGAGACATATATGTAATACGGAGAAGCACTATGAGGATGGAATGCAACTCGGCGGTGAAAACACTACCCGAGTCTAACAAATGATCTCGGACAACATCGTCAGGGAACACCGCCGCGAACCCAATACTGTCAGAAGATTTAGAACCATCCGTATAAACAACGACGGCAAGAGCATGCGACCGGAAGTGATCGAGAAAAAGAGAGCGAGTAGTAGTTGTAGGCAGGAGAGCTTTGGCGCTCGGAAGTAGGGAAAAAACAGACATGAACCATAGAAACCTCCCGAGGGGAAAGGAAAAGGCAAGCTCTAAACGAACATACAAGGGAGGCAACTGGAGAGAAGACCGGAGTAAGTGAATATGAAGAGGAAACGGTTGGAGTAAGCAGGGGGACCGAACAAATAATAGGCTTGTACTAACGTCTGAGACCATCCCCTACGTGTAAGGAACGTGAAGGTCATGAACGTCGACAAAGTAACGGAGACAATTAGTATCATGACGATCAGCTAAGGGACATTTGCCTCTGCATAGAGGCTTTCAACAGGGGATGAACGAAAGTCACCTAGGCATAAACGTAGACCTTGATGATGAAGGGGATCTAACTTAGAAAGAGTTGCAGATCGCCATAATCCAACTTGGACAAGACTAGGGTGGAATGCCAACGGAGGAAAGTTCGGCAATCTGCTCCCTATGAAAGACGTGCAAGAATTTTAAAGAGATTCAGCCAACCATGGCAAGCTGCGTTCAAAGAGGAAATGTGAGGTTTCCATGTCAACAGGCGATCGAAGAGTAGGCCATGAAACTTGACCATATCACATTCCTGAATACGTGAGACGTGTAACTACAATGGAATATCTGGGATAAGAGGACATCTAGTGAAGGTAATGAAGTGGGTTTTCGCACTAGAAAATTTAAATCCAGGAGTAGTGGCCCAATGAGACACTCGGTCGATCGCATCCTGAAAGGAGGCTGCTACCAGTCGACAGTCAGCGCCTGCATAAGCTATAGTGAAGTCATCAGCATAAAGTGACGACCAGATATGGTATAGATGAACGGAAGGAAGGTCATTTATAGCCAAGAGAAAAAGGGTAGTGCTAAGGACACAACCTTGTGGGACTTCCTTGGCCTGAACAAAGTCTGAGGAAAGTGAGGTGCAAACACATTCGCAAAAATGTCTGTCAGATAAGCAGCAAGGAAAGTTGGTAGATTACCGCGGAGGCCTAATGAGTGGGTTTGGGCTAAATTGTTATACCTCCAAGTGGTGTCATATGCTTTCTCAAGATCAAAAATGAGTGCTAGGACGGAGCGTTTGTTAGTAAAGGCATTTTGCAGAACTAATCTAAGTGGAGCAAGGGGTCCCAAGTACAGTGGCCATTGCAAAAGCCATATTGGCATGGAGAAAAACTATTGTGAGTTTGGGTCCCAAGTACAGTGGCCATTGCAAAAGCCATATTGGCATGGAGAAAGACTATTGTGAGTTTCCAGATACTATATCAAATGTCTATTCATCATTCGTTCCATCACCTTCCAGACTACACTGGTCAGAACAATTGAGCGATAGTGAGATATATCAAGCACCAAGGTGCCTGGTTGCAAAACGGTAGGGCAATGGCAGATTTCCATTGTTAAGGGAGAACCCATCGCGTCCAAATAAGATTGAAAAGACGTAAAAGAACTGAAGGGGCTGTAGAATGAAGATGTTGTAGCATACTGATATGAATATCATCAGGTCCGGCTGCCGATGACTGGCAAGCAGAAAGTGTGGATTCTAGCTCTAGGAGAGTGAAAGGTTCGTTATATGGCTCCATTCCATTAGAAGAGAAATCCAATTACTCCTTGATCGACTTAGATGCAAGAAATGAGGGACAAAGGTGAAGCCCTTGGGAGGCATGGACAAAATAGTTCCCGATTTCCATGGCAACTTCGAGGGGTTCCACAACACTAACACCAGCAACCCTGCAAAATGGGAGCTGGGTCAGGAGTGTACGTGCCACACAACTTCCGAACAGTACACATGGGGGAAGTCGAGGTAATGGTAGACACGTAGTCTTGCCAACAAGTGTGTTTAGCGCCACGTATGACGTGGTGAGCGACTGCCCTTGCCTGCTTGAAATCCAAAAGACGATCTGAGGTCTGATTATATTTATAATGGCCCCATACAGAAGTTTCAAATACACTGCACGGGCACATGCAGGAGACCACCAAGGCACGCATGTCTGAGAATACCTGCCTGAGGTTTAAGGAACAGAACATGTCACTACAATCAAAACTAAGGTCGAAAACTGGTGCACCAGCTCATGAATAGAGGACGAAGGATGGTCCACACACAAGGCGGTAAGATGACAGTATAAGTCCCAATTCGCTAGTTTGAATTGCTAACGTGGGCTACGAGGCGGTCGGGAATACGTAATAGAAGTAAGAAGAATATGAAAGTGATCACTCGTGCAAATTTGGGAGAAGAGATCAAGCATAATCAAGTGCAACTGATGAGATCAATGTAAGAGGGAGAGACTGAGTGTATCACCACGAGAGTTACAGTGGCACCCTCCCCAAAGATGATGGAGAGCATTAAAATCACCTAACAAGATCGGCGCGGTAGAGAAGAGATCAAGAACGCATTATCCGAGAAACAGAATGCGCTGGACGGGGAGAGATATAGAGAGCAAACTATATACCATCTGTGCAAATAAATAGGGGCTGCAGTATAATGCAGCAGAGAACGAACAAAGAGCTGTTCATATGGTATACCAGCGCTCACAAGTAGCACAATTTCATTAAATGATTTACCAGGAAAGGGATCAGAAGAATACAACAGCACATAGCCCGAAATAGGAAGAATAACGGCTGAACAAATTTTGGGCTCTCCCTGATTACCCCTGAGGCCACGAATATTCCACTGTAAATAAATCATTATTCACAAAGACAGGTATGCTGATGACAAGAAGAGATAAAATCTATGAGCTATTAGGGTCAGTGAAGTCAATGTGTGGAGGCAACACAAAGCGAGTAAGCAACGAAGAATGAGAATGCTGAGCAAGAAAAGATTGCTGGGAGGGTCGTGAAGTAGAAGGAGGCGCGCTGGTGACCATCGAGGGTTTTGTCTCCGCAATATAGTCGGAGATAGCATCATGTGTCTCACCGTATAAGAAAGATGCCGATACCATGACTTCAGAGCAGAGACAGGTAACTGGGAAAGAGAAGAAGAGGGGACTACACGAGGGAGGTGGACCTCCACCTTCATGTGAGAGTTAAAAAGGGGGTGAGAATTAGGCACCAAGGCCGAAAAGGAAAACTGTTGGGGAATTGTAAGCACCGGAGGAATGCGAAGAAACATGGGCTTATGAGACAGGTTCAACTTCGCAGATGATAGGCGCAAAGAAGATGCAGGCATGCAAGGCAATGCAGACCGAGAAACTAGCGGGCGAGAAGAAGTAGAAGAAGGAATAGGTAAGGAGGTGTGGGTTTCAGAGCGAAAAACCACTAAAGAATTAGAGACGGGGGTGACACCGGAAGACACGATACTGGAGGAGCTAGTAGGTGGGGGGAACTGCCAACGATGGAGGTCTCCTAGCTACTCAAGAATAAGGGACATGAGGAAGAGTTACTTGAAGGTGGAGCCGAGAGACAGCTATAGCATAAGGAATTTCTCGTTCATTAAGATAGACCTGATATCAGCGGGAAAAAGAAGGATGAGGTTCATTGCAACTGAGACGTGGGGGAAGACTGCAAGATATATCGGCATGATCCGCGGCACCACACATCGGGCACTCTGCCACAGATCTGCAGTATTTAGTGGGGTTTCCTAAGCGTCAGCAATTTCGACACTGTTGGGGAGTAGGGACCACTTTACGGACCTTTGACGATGGCCAACGATTTAAAAAGAGGACGGGAGTTCACGGCAGTCAAAGGTTAAGCGGCCGATGTTACTGGGAAAGTTCCTCTGCCCACGAGTGGGCAGGACATTTACATCCACTTGAGAACTGGAAGGTCTTGAACGGCTAATTGCTCCAAAATACCATTACCGCCAGACGGAAAATCACTGTACGTTGGTACACAGTAAAACCACCGTATCACATGAAGAATTGAGAGTAGCATACTTCTGAACTGTGGAATGTTATCAGTGGAAGTAAGATTGGAAAGATCATGAGTTTCTTCTGCATTCTTTTCTGTAATAATGCGTGCACCACTTCGAAGAGTGTGAAAGGATATATTTTGCCCAACGTGTCGTAAAACAGTTTTACCAATACTGTGGTCAGAAAGATAATCAGTTTGAGATGTTGGCTGTAGGGAAAAGAATTTTCGTCCACTGTGCACTTGTAAACAAGGTGCATAAAGTAAATGGATGTAACATAGGTCGTTTTTGAATGGAATGAGCAGGCACCAAAGAATCGTCGTCAGGAAATGGTCTTGAACATTTAGGTGTATTACCGTGGGTGGCCTAACTTGAGGTAGGTTGGCGATCCAAAGACCGTTGCCAGACTCAGAGGTACAGGTGAGCAAGAGGGAGAGGCACTAGCAGAAACGGGCGGAGCCTCAGCACCTGGAGCAGGTGACAAAGCATCACCAGCAGAAGGTATAGGGGTCAGAACAGGATGCGGTAACAAAAAGGGGCCTGGGAGGCATGAAAGGACCATAAGTTCCCTTTCTCGTTCGAGAGGACGCCGAGACCGCAAGCAGTGCAGATCCAGCATGAAGCATGTGCCATACTCTATCATTCGTGCCCGAAAACCAGTGCTTTGGGATAGCAACCTCACATCTACCGAGCCACCTTAGCGGACAAAAGAGAGGGCGGTCGGAAACCTGCCACAAAGCATACCTCATTCAGTTGCCACCTCTCAGAACCGACAGGTAGCCTCTGGAGATACACCTGTCACCTACAGGACACCTCGTCCATTTCTCGAAAATCCGGGAAGCAGGGCCCCTCCAGATAATTCAGATTCCACAGTAAACTACACCACACCCGAGGAACCTGATGAAGCAGGATGAACCCCAGCACACTTCCCCTTACCTAGAAACCGTAATGCCAGTGGGAAGCACCTCAGAGGCTACTAATGGGATGGGAAAAAGGGAGGATTGAGTGGGGACAGAAAGGGAAAAAAGGGAGAATGGGGAGGATGACATAGGGAATTGAGGATTGGGGAATAATTAGATTCTCTCTGAGGAAGGAGATCAAAGGGTCTAATTCCTTGAACCAAGAGCCTCTTTGCCGCACAATTAGAGTAACATTTACTCTTCTTATAAGAACAAATTACCTATCGAAAGTGGGTAAATGTTGATATTCCCCTGAAGGGTTGTATTACAACCCAGGAATTCAAAGGCCTGTTATCCTGGGTATAAAGGGAGCAAAATAAAGACAGCAGAAAACGTTTGACTTACATTATCCTTTCACCAAGTAAGAACAGAAGAATGTACACTATATACACTTTATACTATAATAGGTATTAGTGCACGCCACGGTAAGCAAGGCAGAACAGATGCCACTAGAGAGCAGACCGTGCTTCAGCCAGCTCAAGAATGAAAATGACAAGGGCAGACAGGTGGGTGGTGCCCACAACACTTCAGCGATTGCCAGAACAGGGCCCCATCGTCCGATCCTTAGTACTGGTTCGCTGGATGGGTGTGTACATGCGCCAAATGAAGGTTATGTACTCTTTGCATGCCACAGGTTGTTTCCAAGAAGTTGTCGGAAAAATTTTTTTTCTTTCTACTTTTCGATTTTATTTTGTACCCAACTCAAAAACGACATATCCAATTAGCATTTTCATGTGCCCTCTAAGCAAAGTTCTTAAACCCATTCATAGCATCATTAAATGATTGTGATAACTTCCAACCTTAATGCAATTTTTCATAATATATGTGTAGGTGCATTAACGATTTTGTGTGTAAAATAGTGGGAAATGTGTATTTCGCTCAATTTAGTAATAAAAATTAAATACTACTAAGTTTCAACTGCGTGGAGACAAATTTGTTAACGTAGAAAAATAGAAAAATTAGAAAGATAGAATCCCTGCAATAACTAGAGAATGATTCATGTAATCGGTTTCTCACTTTCACCGTTGGTGTAGTTTCCAGAGCACAGGATTGACGCTGCCATTATATAGCATAAGTTCTAACTTGCCACTTGTATTGGAAAAACAGTAAAATTCGTTTTTTGTTCAATAAGGAATGCTTCTGTTTATCTTCAAAATAATATAGATGATGCATTCTAAAATAAGGCTGATAACCCAACCTTTGGCCGAATAGGCACAAATTTAATGTCTTGCTGAAATAGTTATTAAGCTGGTAATCTATGTAATCAGATTAATTACCCCAGAACGTTTTTTTAATGACTTCAAACTTGTATTACTGATGGACTTTATTAAAACACAGCTTTGCTAGTTTAATTAGGCAAATTGCTTACCATATAATACCTAGTGAATGTCTCTTTTGACCAGCTTCAAACCCTCAAGAGTTGTGAATCTTTATAAGTAATTATGTTTTAATTTTGAGTTTTGTGGGCTTAAAATTTGTCCATTTTTGGGGCAAATTTTCTGGAATTCTCTTTACAACAAAGTCAACATAAGGTAGTTTTTCTTACAGCATTGTAGGGAATTTCATAGAAAAAGTAAATGTGAAAAGAATACTGGAAAAAAAAATTGGGTGATATATGGTATTTTTAAGATTAACGATGGGAGACTTTCCTTTTTATAGAACACTTTTGATAACATTTTTTGCTTTATCATAAATTTTGATTACTAGAGAACGTATTATTCAATAGGCTGGAAGATTTCAACTTACGTTAAATATATTTTGATCAAGATTCATGGGACTATTTCTGTGAGTGGGTGACCTTAATTAACTGTGATACAAAGGCGATTTTCATTTTCCGTGTTTATGTGTATGTGTGTGTGTACTCACCTAATTGTGGTTGCAGGGGTCGATACACACCTCCTCGCCGCGCCTCTTCACTGGCCGCTACTAGGTCCTCTCTCTATCTGCTTCCAGAGCTTTGTCATACCTCGTCTTAAAGCTATGTATGGTTCCTGCCTCCACTACATCACTTGTTAGGCTATTCAATTTCCTGACTACTCTATGACTGAAGAAATACTTCCTAACATCCGTATGACTTTTCTGAGTCTTCAGCTTCCAATTGTGACCCCTTGTTTCTGTGTCCCCTCTTTGAAACAACCTGTCTCTGTCTACCTTATCTATTCCACGCAGTATTTTGTATGTAGCTGTCATGTCTCCCCTGACCCGCCTGTCCTCCAATGTCGTCAGTCCGATTTCCTTCAATCTTTCTTCGTAGGATATACCCCTGAGCTCCGGAACTAGCCTTGTTGCAAACCTTTGCACTTTCTCTATTTTCTTGACGTGTTTGCCCAAATGTGGGTTCCAAACTGGAGCTGCATACTCCAGTATGGGCCTGATGTACACAGAGTACAGTGTTTTGAACGATTCGTTATCGGAACGCTATTCTCAGGTTTGCCAGGCGCCCGTATGCTGCAGCAGTTATCTGGTTCATGTGTGCCTCCGGGGACATGCTCGGTGTTATGGTCACCCCAAGATCTTTCTCCTTGAACGAGGTTTGCAGTCCTTGGCCACCTATTCTATACTCTGCGGTCTTCTTTGCCCTTCTCCGATCTTCATGACTTTGCACTTGGCAGGGTTGAATTCAAGAAGCCAGTTGCTGGACCACGTATATAGCATGTCCAGGTCTCTTTGAAGTCCTGCCTGGTCCTCATCTGTTTTAATTATCCTCATTAACTTCACATCATCTGCGAACAGGGACACCTCTGAGTCTATCCCTTCCATCATGTCATTCACATATACCAGAAATAGCACTGGTCCTAGGACCGACCCCTGTGGGACCCCGCTCGTCAGAGGTACCCACTGTGATACCTCATCCCATACCATGACTCGTTGTTGCCTCCCTGTCAGGTATTCTCTGATCCATTGCAGTGCCCTTCCTGTTATATGCGCCAGATCCTCTAGTTTCTACACTAGTCTCTTGTGAGGAACTGTGTCGAAGGCCTTCTTGCAGTCCAAGAAAATGCAATCAACCCACCCTCTCGTGTCGCACTTCTGTAACTTTGTCATAGAACCCCAGAAGATTTGTGAGACAAGATTTACCTTCCATGAATCCGTGCTGGTTATCGTTTATAATCTTGTTCCATTTCAGGTGCTCCACTACTCTCCTCCTGATAATCTTCTCCATGACTTTGCATACTATACAGGTCAGTGACACTGGTCTGTAATTTAGTGCCTCTTTTCTGTCTCCTTTTTTAAAAATGGAACTACATTTGCGGTCTTCCATACCTCAGGTAGTTGCCCAGTTTCAAGGAATGTCTTGAAGATTGTGGTTAATGGCACACACAGTATATTTGCTCCCTCCCTGAGGACCCACGGAGATACATCACAGGCCTGTGATGTATCAAGGTCACTTAGCAACTTCTTCCCCTCCTCCTCAGTTGTGTGCATATCGTCCAGCACCTGTTGGTCTATTCCCTGTTGGTGTCCCCCTCTGTCTTGTCTTCCCAGAGTCCTTCCTGTCTCCACTGTGAATATTTCCTTAAATCTCCTGCTGAGCTCCTCGCATACCACTTGATCGTTTCTTGTGAGTTCCCCACATTCTTTCCTCAGCCTGATCACCTGGTCTTTGACTGTCGTCTTTCTCCTAATGTGGCTAAACAGCAGTTTCGGGTCAGACTTGGTTTCGATGCTATGTCAATTTCGTACTGTCACTGGGCCTCCCTCCTTATCTGTGCATATTCGTTTCTGGCTCCTCGATTGATCTCCTTGTTTTCCTGGGTCCTTTGTCTTCTATACCTTTTCTTTTCTCTAATGCACTTAGGTTTTGCCTCCCTGCACCTTTGGGTAAACCAAGGACTCGCTTTGGCCTTCCCATTGCTTCTGTTGCCCTTGGGAGCAAACCTTTCCTTTGCCTCCTTGCATTTTGTTGCTACATACTCCATCATTTCATTTACTGTCTTTCCTACCATTTCTCTGTCCCACTGCACCTCCCACAGGAAGTTCCTCATAGTTTGGCTTTTCCCATTCGACTCCTGTTATTCTCTCCACCTGTAACTCTACTATGTAATCAAAACTCGGGACTGCATGGTCACTAGCTCCGAGGGGCCTCTCATACGTGATGTCATCAATGTCTGAGCTAGTCAGGGTGAACACAAGTCCAGTCTTGTTGGTTCATTCTCTCCTCGCTCTCTGGTAGTGTCCCTGTGTTGATGCATGAGGTTTTCCAGTACCACATCCATCATCTTGGCTCTCCAAGTGTCGGGTCCCCCATGAGGCTCCAGGTTTTCCCAATCGATTTCCTTGTGGTTGAAATCACCCATAATCAGTAACTCTGCTCTGCACGTTTGAGCTCTCCGTACCACCTCAGCCAGTGTGTCCACCATCGCTCCGTTGTTCTCATCATATTCCTCTATTGGCCTCCTGCAGTTCTGTGATGGGTTATTCATCACTGCAATGACTACCTTATGTTCGCCAGATTGAATTTTGCCTGCTATGTAGTCCCTTTCTCCAATCTCATTCATTCCCTCCATTTACTCGAAACTCCATCGGTTTTTTATGAGCAGTGCAACCCCTTCCCCTCTGCTCCTTCTATCTTTCCTCAGGATCGGATATCCAGGTGGGAAGACTGTGTCTGTTATTGTCTCAATGAGTTTCGTTTCTGTGGCTGCTATGATGTCCGGGGATTTCTCGTTGATTCTTTCGTGCCATTCCTCATATTTATTTGCTATTCCATCTGCATTTGTGTACCACACCTTCAGCTTCATGTCTATCAAGGTGGACCTGGAAGAGCATTGGAGTTGGGGGGTGGGAGCCCTGGGGGGGTTATGGGGGTTTTTGGTGTGGGTGGGTTTTGTGGTGGGGAGGGGGCAGAGTGCCCGTAGGGAGCTGCTGTGGCAGTGGGGTTTGTGATGAGGTGTGTGTGTGTGTGTGTGTGTGTGTATCCTTGTGTGTGTGTGTGTGTGTGTGTGTGTGTGTGTGTGTGTGTGTGTGTGTGTGTGTGTTTGTGTGCGTGTGTGTGTGTGTGCGTGTGCTTGTATGTGTGTGTGTGTGTGTGTGTGTGCTTGTGTGTGTGTGTGCGTGCTTGTGCGTGTGTGTGTGTGCTTGTGTGTTTGTGTGTGTGCTTGTGTGTTTGTGTGTGTGTGCTTGTGTGTGTGCGTGTGTGTGTGTGTACTCACCTAGTTGTACTCACCTAGTTGAGGTTGCGGGGGTCGAGTCCGAGCTCCTGGCCCCGCCTCTTCACTGATCGCTACTAGGTGTGTGTGAGTGTGAGTGTGTGTGTGTGTGTGTGTGTGTGTGTGTGTGTGTGTGTGTGTGTGTGTGTGTATACTCACCTAGTTGTACTCACCTAGTTGAGGTTGCGGGGGTCGAGTCCGAGCTCCTGGCCCCGCCTCTTCACTGATCGCTACTAGGTCACTCTCCCTGAACCGTGACCTTTATCATACCTCTGCTTAAAGCTATGCGTGGATCCTGCCTCCACTACATCGCTTCCCAAACTATTCCACTTACTGACTACTCTGTGGCTGAAGAAATACTTCCTAACATCCCTGTGATTCATCTGTGTCTTCAACTTCCAACTGTGTCCCCTTGTTATTGTGTCCAATCTCTGGAACATCCTGTCTTTGTCCACCTTGTCAATTCCTCTCAGTATTTTGTATGTCGTTATCATGTCCTCCCTATCTCTCCTGTCCTCCAGTGTCGTCAGTTTGATTCCCCTTAACCCCTCCTCGTAGGACATACCTCTTAGCTCTTGGACTAGTCTTGTTGCAAACCTTTGCACTTTCTCTAGTTTCTTTACGTGCTTGGCTAGGTGTGGGTTCCAAACTGGTGCCGCACACTCCAATTTGGGCCTAACGTACACGGTGTACAGGGTCCTGAACGATTCCTTATTAAGATGTCGGAATGCTGTTCTGAGGTTTGCTAGGCGCCCATATGCTGCAGCAGTTATTTGGTTGATGTGCGCTTCAGGAGATGTGCCTGGTGTTATACTCACCCCAAGATCTTTTTCCTTAAGTGAGGTTTGTAGTCTCTGGCCCCCCTAGAATGTACTCCGTCTGCGGTCTTCTTTGCCCTTTCCCAATCTTCATGACTTTGCACTTGGTGGGATTGAACTCCAGGAGCCAATTGCTGGACCAGGTCTGCAGCCTGTCCAGATCCCTTTGTAGTTCTGCCTGGTCTTCGATCGAGTGAATTCTTCTCATCAACTTCACATCATCTGCAAACAGGGACACCTCAGAGTCTATTCCTTCCGTCATGTCGTTCACAAATACCAGAAACAGCACTGGTCCTAGGACTGACCCCTGTGGGACCCCGCTGGTCACAGGTGCCCACTCTGACACCTCGCCACGTACCATGACTCGCTGCTGTCTTCCTGACAAGTATTCCCTGATCCATTGTAGTGCCTTCCCTGTTATCCCTGCTTGGTCCTCCAGTTTTTGCACCAATCTCTTGTGTGGAACTGTGTCAAACGCCTTCTTGCAGTCCAAGAATATGCAATCCACCCACCCCTCTCTCTCTTGTCTTACTGCTGTCACCATGTCATAGAACTCCAGTAGGTTTTTGACACAGGATTTCCCGTCCCTGAAACCATGTTGGCTGCTGTTGATGAGATCATTCCTTTCTAGGTGTTCCACCACTCTTCTGATAATCTTCTCCATGATTTTGCATACTATACATGTCAATGACACTGGTCTGTAGTTTAATGCTTCATGTCTGTCTCCTTTTTTAAAGATTGGGACTACATTTGCTGTCTTCCATGCCTCAGGCAATCTCCCTGTTTCGATAGATGTATTGAATATTGTTAGGGGTACACATAGCGCCTCTGCTCCCTCTCTCAGGACCCATGGGGAGATGTTATTTGGCCCCATTGCCTTTGAGGTATCTAGCTCACTCAGAAGCCTCTTCACTTCTTCCTCGGTTGTGTGCACTGTGTCCAGCACATGGTGATGTGCCCCACCTCTCCGTCTTTCTGGAGCCCCTTCTGTCTCCTCTGTGAACACTTCTTTGAATCTCTTGTTGAGTTCCTCACTGCACGGTCATTTCTTGTCTCTCCTCCTTCCTTCCTTCCTTAGCCTGATTACCTGGTCGTTGACAGTTGTTATCCTCCTGATGTGGCTGTACAACAGTTTCGAGTCAGATTTGGCTTTCGCTGCTATGTCATTTTCATGTTGTCTTTGGGCCTCCCTTATCTGTGCATATTCGTTTCTGGCTCTACGACTGCTCTCCTTATTCTCCTGGGTCCTTTGCCTTCTATATTTCTTCCATTCCCTAGCACACTTGGTTTTTGCCTCCCTGCACCTTTGGGTAAACCATGGGCTCATCCTGGCTTTTTCATTATTCCTGTTACCCTTGGGTACAAACCTCTCCTCAGCCTCCTTGCATTTTGTTGCTACATATTCCATCATCTCATTAACTGGCTTCCCTGCCAGTTCTCTGTCCCACTGAACCCCGTTCAGGAAGTTCCTCATTCCTGTGTAGTCCCCTTTCTTGTAGTTTGGCTTCATTCGTCCTGGCCTTCCTGCTTCTCCCTCCACTTGTAGCTCTACTGTGTATTCGAAGCTTAAAACCACATGGTCACTGGCCCCAAGGGGTCTTTCATATGTGATGTCCTCGCTATCTGCACTACTCAAGGTGAATACTAAGTCCAGCCTTGCTGGTTCATCCTCTCCTCTCTCTCTTGAAGTGTCCCTTACGTGTTGGTACATGAAGTTTTCCAGTACCACCTCCATCATCTTAGCCCTCCATGTATCTTGGCCCCCATGAGGGTCCAAGTTTTCCCAATCGATCTCCTTGTGGTTAAAGTCACCCCCATGATCAGGAGCTTTGCCCTGCATGCATGAGCACTTCTGGCTATTGTAGCCAGTGTGTCAATCATCGCTCTATTGCTCTCGTCGTACACTTGCCTTGGCCTCCTCCTGTTCTGTGGTGGATTATACATCACTGCTATTACCACCTTTAGACCTCCAGAGTGAAGCGTTCCCTCTATGTAATCACTTTCTTCTCCGCTGTCTCCTCTCTCCAGCTCATCAAAATTCCAGCGATTTTTGATCAGCAATGCCACTCCTCCACCCCCCCTGTTCCCTCTGTCTTTCCTCAGGATTTGGTATCCCGTTGGAAAGATGGCATCTGCTATCATACCTGTAAGCTTGGTTTCTGTGAGAGCTATGATGTCCGGTGATGCCTCTTTGACTCTTTCATGCCACTCCTCCCACTTATTTGTTATTCCATCAGCGTTTGTGTACCATACCTTCAGTTTCCTTTCCAACACTGTGGTTTGGGGGGCCTGTGAGGGTGGTCAACCTGGTAGCATACTGTGGGATTCTATGGTTGGGTGTTGGGTGGAGTCTGTGGGTATGGATTGTAGTGTGTGTTGGGATGGTGTGATAGGTTGTATGGTTCTGAGAATAGTTGTGTGTGCGCTTGCCCTTGCTGTTCTGTTCTGCTCTGACTGACCTCTGCTGGTTCCATCCTTGTCTCTTTTCCTAGCTCCTTTCGCTTTTTTGTCCTCTCCCTCAGCTGCTGTTGTTCTGATTGTGTTCTGTCTCTGTCTAGGAACACCTTCTTGTACTCTTCCGAGTATTTCAACTGTGGTTGCTCTTGGAGGATCCTGTTCCGCACTGTTTCCGTCCTGAGAATCAGCTTGATTGGTCGGTTTCTCCCCTTCGAGTACCCCCCTATTCTCTGAAAATTTACAATCTCGTCCTTCTCTTCACCTATTTCCGTGATGATTTTCTCAATCTCCTTTCTTTCTTCCTGCTGCCTTTCAGTGTGTGTCCTTTTCCTCTCTCCTGAAGCCCATGGATAAACACTGATTTTGCCCTTTCCTCCTCCCATTGCCTCACCCTCTTTGACTCTGAATCCTGCCTGTATGTGGTCAGTTTCTCCCTTGATTTTTCCAGTGGCTCTTGATAGCATGGTTGTGCCTCAGCATTCGACCTATCACCCGCTCCATCTGCACCCAGCTGCTCTTCCCTTTCACTCCTTGGCCCTCCTTGGCAGGCTAATATGACCTTAGCATAATTCATAATTCCTTCCTTCCTGTTTGGCCTCGCAGCTTCATATGCTGTGTCTTCTCTGGTCACTGTCCCTGTAACTCGCTTCAGCCTATTTATCTCAACTTCTAGGACCCTTATCTTGGCTACTGCAGTTTCGACTTGTGCCTCCCAATTCTTTGTCTCCTTCTCCAACCTCTTTTCCAATTTCACAGAGAGCTCTTTCTCCATTTTTTCAGAAAGCTCTCCTAATTTTCTCTCCCACTCTTGTTCCATCCTTTTCCATTGCTCCTCCATCCACTCCTCCCAACCAGAACCATTCTCATCTGATCCTTGGTTCCTGCGAGTCCCCACCATTTTTTTTTTTTTTTGTGAGAGAAGAGAGAAGGGAAAGGTAGAAGGAGAGAGAGAGGGGAAGAGTGAGAAGGGAAAGGGGGAGAGAGAGTGGGAGAGGGGGAAAGAGAAAGAAGGGAAGGGAAGGAGAGGGGGAGAGTGAGAAGGGAAAAATGGGGAAGAGATGGAGAGAGAGAGAGAGAGAGAGAGAGAGAGAGAGAGAGAGAGAGAGAGAGAGAGAGAGAGAGAGAAAGAAGGGAAGGTAGAAAGAAGGGGATAGTGAGAAGGAAAAAGGGGAAGAGAGAGTGAGAGTGAGAGAGAGAGGGGGGGAGAGAGAGTGAAGAGAAGGAAAAATGGGGAAGAGAGAGAGCAAGAGAGAGAGAGACAGAGGGAGAGAGGGAGAGAGAGAGAGAAGGCAAAGAGAGGGGGAGAGAGAGGGGGAGAGAGGGGGAGAAGGGGGAAAGAGGGGGAGATGGAAGAGCGAGAGGGGAGAGAGATGGGAGGAGGGGAGAGAGATGGGAAAAGGGAGAGGGGAGAGATAATGGGAGGGGAGAGATGTTAGAGGGGGAGAGATATTAGAGGGGGAGAGATGTTAGAGGGGGGGAGGTGTTAGAGGGAAGAGATGTTAGAGGGGAGAGATGGGAGATGGAAGAGAGAGAGAGATAATGGGAGGGGAGAGATGTTAGAGGGGGAGATATGTTAGAGGGGGGGAGGTGTTAGAGGGTAGAGAGTGATAGTTAGAGAGAGAGATATAGGTAAAGAGTGAGATAGGTAGAGAGATAGATAGAGAGAGAGAGAGAGAGATAGGTCTCTACCCAGGATAGGAAGAGAGGGAGAGAGAAGGAGGGAGGTTCAGATGGTCAGTTCACAGGACGGTGTGAAATCCTGTGTGTGTGTGTTTGCGTGTGTACTACAGGTTACAAGTGCTTGTTCCTGTGTGTGTGTGTGTGTGTGTGTGTGTGTGTATGGGTGTATGTGTGTGAGTCTGTATGTGTATGTATGTGAGTGTTTGAATGTGTGTGTGTGTATGTGTGTGTGTGTGTGTGTGTGTGTGTGTGTGTGTGTATGTGTACTCACCTAGTTGTACTCACCTAGTTGAGGTTGCGGGGGTCGAGTCCGAGATCCTGGCCCCGCCTCTTCACTGATCGCTACTAGGTCACTCTCTCTGAGCCGTGAGCTTTATCATACCTCTGCTTAAAGCTATGTATGGATCCTGCCTCCACTACATTGCTTCCCAAACTATTCCACTTACTGACTACTCTGTGGCTGAAGAAATACTTCCTAACATCCCTGTGATTCATCTGTGTCTTCAGCTTCCAACTGTGTCCCCTTGTTACTGTGTCCAATCTCTGGAACATCCTGTCTTTGTCCACCTTGTAAATTCCTCTCAGTATTTTGTATGTCGTTATCATGTCCCCCCTATCTCTCCTGTCCTCCAGTGTCGTCAGGTTGATTTCCCTTAACCTCTCCTCGTAGGACATACCTCTTAGCTCTGGGACTAGTCTTGTTGCAAACCTTTGCACTTTCTCTAGTTTCTTTACGTGCTTGGCTAGGTGTGGGTTCCAAACTGGTGCCGCATACTCCAATGTGAGCCTAACGTACACGGTGTACAGGGTCCTGAATGATTCCTTATTAAGATGTCGGAATGCTGTTCTGAGGTTTGCTAGGCGCCCATATGCTGCAGCAGTTATTTGGTTGATGTGCGCTTCAGGAGATGTGCCTGGTGTTATATTCACCCCAAGATCTTTTTCCTTGAGTGAGGTTTGTAGTCTCTGACCCCCTAGACTGTACTCCGTCTGCGGTCTTCTTTGCCCTTCTCCAATCTTCATGACTTTGTACTTGGTGGGATTGAACTCCAGGAGCCAATTGCTGGACCAGGTCTGCAGCCTGTCCAGATCCCTTTGTAGTTCTGCCTGGTCTTCGATCGAGTGAATTCTTTTCATCAACTTCACGTCATCTGCAAACAGTGACACCTCAGAGTCTACTCCTTCCGTCATGTCGTTCACAAATACCAGAAACAGCACTGGTCCTAGGACTGACCCCTGTGGGACCCCGCTGGTCACAGGTGCCCACTCTGACTCCTCGCCACGTACCATGACTCGCTGCTGTCTTCCTGACAAGTATTCCCTGATCCATTGTAGTGCCTTCCCTGTTATCCCTGCTTGGTCCTCCAGTTTTTGCACCAATCTCTTGTGTGGAACTGTGTCAAACGCCTTCTTGCAGTCCAAGAAAATGCAATCCACCCACCCCTCTCTCTCTTGTCTTACTGCTGTCACCATGTCATAGAACTGTGTGTGTGTGTGTGTGTGTGTGTGTGTGTTTGTGTGTTTGTGTGTGTGTGTGTATGTGTGTGTTTGTGTATTTGTGTGTGTGTGTGTATGTGTGTGTATGTGTGTGTGTGTGTATGTGTATGTGTGTGTGTATGTGTATGTGTGTATGTGTGTGTGTGTGTGTACTCACCTGTTTGTGGTTGCAGGGGTCGAGTCCTAGCTCCTGGCAGAGGTGTGTGTGTGTGTGTGTGTGTGTGTGTGTGTGTGTGTGTGTGTGTGTGTGTGTGTGTGTGTGTGTGTACTCACCTATTTGTACTCACCTATTTGTGGTTGCAGGGGTCGATTCACAGCTCCTGGCCCCGCCTCTTCGCTGATTGCTACTAGGTCCTCTCTCTCCCTGCCCCATGAGCTCTATCATACCTCGTCTTAAAACTATGTATGGTTCCCGCCTCCACTACGTCACTTTCTAGGCTATTCCACGGCCTGACTACAATATTACTGAAGAAATGCTTCCTAACATCCCTTTGATTCATCTGAGTCTTCAACTTCCAATTGTGACCTCTTGTGTCTGTGTCCCTTCTTTGGAACATCCCGTCTTTGTCCATCTTGTCTATTCTGCACAGTATTTTATATGTCGTTATCATGTCTCCCTGACCCTCCTGTCCTCCAGTGTCGTCAGGCCGATTTCCCTCAACCTTTCTTCGTAGGACAATCCCCGTAGCTCTGGGACTAGTCTTGTTGCAAACCTTTGCACTTTCTCTAATTTCCTGACGTGCTTGACTAGGTGTGGATTCCAAACTGGTGCTGCATACTCCAGTATGGGCCTGACGTAAATGGTATACAGAGTCTTAAACGAATCCTTACTGAGGTATCGGAACGCTATCCGTAGGTTTGCCAGGCGCCCGTAGATACCAGTAATTCTAAGCTTACCAATACTTGTAACACTTATCGATTCTACTTATAAAATTCAGAATGTAGGCTAGGTTGTAAAATTTAGCTTGTCACAGCTTAAGTGTCTGACGTTATCCCTCACTACCGCTGTGTGCGTGCGCGCGTGTGTGTGTGTGTGTGTGTGTGTGTGTGTGTGTGTGTGTGTGTGTGTGATAAGATAAGATAAGATTTCGTTCGGATTTTTAACCCCGGAGGGTTAGCTACCCAGGATAACCCAAGAAAGTCAGTGCGTCTTCGAGGACTGTCTAACTTATTTCCATTGGGGTCCTCAATCTTGTCCCCCAGGATGTGACCCACACCAGTCGACTAACACCCAGGTACCTATTTGCTGCTAGGTGAACAGGACAATAGGTGTAAGGAAACGTGTCGAAATGTTTCCACCCGCCGGGAATCGAACCCGGGCCCTCCGTGTGTGAAGCGGGAGCTTTAGCCACCAGGCCACCGGTGTGTGTGTGTGTGTGTGTGTGTGTGTGTGTGTGTGTGTGTGTGTGTGTGTGTGTGTGTGTGTGTGTGTGTGCCCCCACTTCTAAGTATTCATACTGCTAATAAATACCGGTAGATACCAGTAATTCTAAGCTTACCAATACTTGTAACACTTATCGATTCTACTTCTAAAATTCAGAAAGTAGCTAGGCTGTAAAATTTAGCTTGTCTCAGCTTAAGTGTCTGACGTTATCCCTCACTACCGCTTTACTCCTTGCACTCTCGTCTATGCTATTTCTACTCTAATTCTGGTAATGGCTTGCAGGAGTGACCAGTATCTATCAGTGATGCAGGACCAGAACTCAACCTTGCAAAATGCAACCTCAACAGGTGAATACTTGCGCTGACAGCTGTGTGATGACAAGTTGCCAGATGCTGATGACGTAGTCGTCGTACATAGGCCTTCTATCACTATTTTGTAGCTCCTTCACCCGTAATGTTTATAACCATATATGCTCATGCATCCCGCGTTTCTCAAGTGATTTCACTTTTCACTTATTAAAGAATACACTTCTCATTCGGTGTTACACTTTATATGAATAATGGCATACAAACTGTTGTGACGTCACTGCTTAGGCAGGCCTACTGCCACCTTTCCTTGTTGTATATTTTATTTTTTCTTTCTCCTTTTGCTTATTAACTTTTTCACTCTCACATTACGATGCCCCACATTTCACTTGTTAACCAAACGCTGGTAATTCTTGATCACCCGTTTCCACACTCACTTTGATCTTTTTATGTTTGTATCTGTGTGGCAACAGTGCCTAGTAGATCCACAACGGTTTGGCACTTTAAAATAAAAATACTGAATTAAGGTTTCTCGATTTTTTTTCAACTAATAACTATAGTTATCACTCGTAGGTTTGTTCACTGACTTTGTCACTACCACTGATTACTGCTAGCGGTTATTGCACGCCTCAAAAACACGAAGGTTCTCGGAGCCTTGTGCACCCACGTCTGCACCCACCGTGTGTACTCACCTAATTGTGGTTGCAGGGGTCGAGACTCAGCTCCTGGCCCCGCGCGCGCGCGCGCGCGTGTGTGTGTGTGTGTGTGTGTGTGTGTGTGTGTGTGTGTGTGTGTGTGTGTGTGTGTGTGTGTGTGTGATTAATGGAGAAATTGTAACATAATTTGAACTTACGGCATAATTTTCTTCTTGATGCTGGTGAGGGACTTTTATTCGAAGAAAAGGCTCGTGGCTTGAATGAAAGTGTGCTCCGCTTACACACCGAGTGTCTGGGATCGATATCTAGCACAGATGAAACATTGACCACGTTTCCCGTTCACCTAGTAGTCAGTAGGTACCTGGGTGTTAGCCGACTCTGGGTCACATCCTCTTAAGCAAGAATAACATAAGTTAACCAGGGGCTTTCTGTGTAGTCTGCTAATGACGCCAGCTAGGTCTATAATACCACTATCAACCAGTTTTTGTGAAATAATTTGAGAATGTCTCTTCTGATCAGTAATAATTCAGTGTTTAACATTACTTAGTCATCCTAAGTTATCGGTTTAATGTTTTATTATGTGACAATAACATCTATATGCCCAGTACATTCTTAAACATTTATATTATGAACGAAAGGCTTAAGTAAAACTTACTTTCTATTTTTGATACTGTAGCGAGTCTGAAACATCAGGACAATCTTGCCCTAATTGCCACCAGAGATGTTCATAGAGCTTTTGATAGCTTATGGCATGATGGTCTTATATACAAACTCATTGACCTACCAGACCATAACTGGACATTTCTCAGATTTATATATAACTTCTTAACTCAAAGAAAAATCATTCCTACCTTTCATGGCAAGTCAATAGAGCCTTTTATACCGACAGCTGGTGTCCCACAAGGTTCTTGTCTTAGTCCAATTCTATTCAATATTTATGTGAATGATCTTCTTCAACCAGAGTTTAATGATACAATTATAACGCAATTTGCAGATGTTATCCATGTCGTCTCGTTAACTCCTGTAACAGGAAAATACAAATATGAAAGAGTCATAGAAAAAATGAATATTGAACTTCGTCGAACATCCAATTGGGAAAAGAAATGGAGAATTACGACTAACCCTGACAAAGTCCTGGTTAGCATGATAGGATGTTTTGCATCAACCATCGAAGATAAAGGGGGTATCTCCTTCAGAGGTGCACCTGTAGCCATTAGAAATCCTAACAAGATCTTGGGATATGAAATAGACAGGCTGCTCCACTCAACATCTCACGTCAATAAAAAGATCAACATAGCCAAAGCCGGTCTTAGTAGTCTCTTTAGATTTAATCAAGCTCCTCCACATGTCAAAAAACATCTGTATAAAATGATGATAAGACCAATACTCGAATACCCATGTGTCCCAATGTCGTTAACAACAAAGACCAACATGCTAAAGTTGCAACGGGTCCAGAATAGAGCTCTCCGCTTTATTACGGGTACCAATAGGAGAGACAGAGTCAAAATGGCAGATTTACACGTACAACAGGATATTACTGCCTTAAGTGTACGCCTTGATACACTGAAGAAGAGACAACTCTATGCAATGCAAGAACTCCAGATAGAGATCATCTCCAAGTTGAAAATACCACTGACTATATCATTAATACTCCTCCTCACAGGACCCAAAGAATGACTCTCCCACAGAGGCTGCGTCGCTTCATCCATAAAGACGATTACCATCGACCAATGATCTTGAGCAATCTCCCTGCAGATGAAGATGATTGGCTAACACCATAAACCTTCTATGTCTACTAAGAAAATTATCGCCCCTAATTAGGGAGATATATTGTATAACATTTCTACTTCCACATCTACTGTTATAAATATGCTACATTTATTATGGCGGGACACCACCTTGAAAGCTAACGTGTCAAGTAATTCTTTACGAACTGTCCAGATTACCGCCTTGTCTTGTCGTTTAAATATTCGTTATGCAATCGCTTGTATATCTACTACCAATAATTCAGAGTCATGTGGGATGGATTGTAAAGGACCTGCCGCGTATGGGCCAACAGGCCTGCTGCAGTGATTCTCCTTTCTTATGTTCTTATATATCTTATAAAGCATTAGGTAAGAACTATTGACCAATAGCTCTGACGTCCCACATCATAAAAATCTTTGAAAGAGTGCTAAGAAGCAGGATTGCAGATCACCTGGATTCCCAAAATCTGCACAATCCAGGGCAACTTGGGTTCAGGGCAGGTCGCTCCTGCCTCTCACAACTACTGGATCACTATGACATGGCCTTGGATGCACTGGAAGAACATCAGAATGCAGATGTAATATACACAGACTTTGCAAAAGCATTTGACAAATGCGATCATGGCGTAATAGCCCATAAAATACGTGCTAAAGGAATAACTGGGAAAGTGGGGAGATAGATCTTCAACTTCCTAACAAATCGAACACAAAGAGTAGTGGTCAACAGAGTTAAATCGGAGGCTGCCATAGTGAAGAGCTCTGTTCCACAAGGCACAGTACTCGCCCCCATCTTATTCCTTATCCTCATATCAGACATAAACAGAGATATACACCACAGCACCGTATCATCCTTTGCGGATGATACTAGGATCTGCATGAGGCTGTCATCTGCTGAGGACGCGGTTAACCTCCAAGAAGATATAAACAAAGTTTTCCAGTGGGCAACGGTAAACAATATGATGTTCAATGAGGACAAATTCCAACTACTCCGTTATGGAAAACTGGAGGAGATAATAACTAGAACAGAGTATACTACTGACTCCGGCCATACAACAGAGCGGAAAAATAATGTAAGAGACCTGGGAGTAGTAATGTCTGAGGATCTCACTTTCAAGGATCACAACAGTGCCACGATCGCACGTGCAAAGAAAATGATAGGATGGATAATGAGAACTTTCAAAACGAGAGATGCCAAGCCCATGATGATCCTTTTCAAATCACTTGTTCTCTCTAGGCTGGAATACTGCTGTACATTAACATCTCCATTCAAAGCAGGTGAAATCGCAGATCTAGAGAGTGTACAGAGATCCTTTACTGCACGTATAAGTTCTGTCAAGCACCTTAGCTACTGGGAACGCTTGGAAGCACTTGACTTGTACTCGTTGGAACGCAGGAGGGAGAGATATATCATAATCTACACTTGGAAAATCTTGGAAGGAATGGTCCCAAATCTGCACACAGAAATCACTCCCTACGAAAGTAAAAGACTGGGCAGGCGATGCAAAATGCCCCCAATAAAAAGTAGGGGCGCCATTGGTACACTAAGGGAAAACACCATAAGTGTCCGGGGCCCAAAACTGTTCAACAGCCTCCCATCAAGCATTAGGGGAATTGCCAATAAACCCCTGGCTGCCTTCAAGAGAGAGCTGGACAGATACCTAAAGTCAGTGCCGGATCAGCCGGGCTGTGGCTCGTACGTTGGACTGCGTGCGGCCAGCAGTAACAGCCTAGTTGATCAGGCCCTGATCCATCGGGAGGCCTGGTCATGGACCGGGCCGCGGGGGCGTTGATCCCCGGAATAACCTCCAGGTAACCTCCAGGTATGTGACTCTGATGGGTTAGTATTATACCCCTTCAAGAATTTTCTATTATTTCACATACACTTTTTAAATTGCACCAAAGTGGTTGGGCCACTTCTCTTTTATATCCTACCTCACTCCCCCTCCCACGCTTATCCAATATTTCTATCCTTACCCATCCTTCTTCCTTACCCATCTTACCAAAGACTCTGGTCATAAGAATCGAATCGAACTTACTTTCTTAAAAGGTGGTCAGTCTTAGAGAAAATTTTAGATTGTTTTTTCATTGCGTAGGTCATAGTACAACTTTTAAGAGGAAATTGAAAACTGATATGCAGTCGTATTTGACTAGCTTCAAGCTTTCCATCCTCGTGACGTGACCATGTAAATTCTGAGCTGCTTAAAGTGGTTATGTATTTTAGGATAATGGTCTGTAAAGTCCCAATTTAAACTTTTAATGAAGAATTTTGGATATTATATTCAATATGGTGACTTGTAATTCCAGTAAATTTCTCAACACTAATAACTAAGTGCATTAGCGATATCATGGGAACGTTTTCCTCTTGATCAGAAAAATGGAAAAATTATAACTAAGAAAAATAGTGAAAAAAATAAAAAGCGTTGAATTATATATAAAAATTGTCATCTGAAGTTTACTTGTGTTCTTGAGACAAGACTTTTAAGTCAGAATGTCTTCTTCAGGTACCAAGAGTATCAGTTTTTTTTATCCTTGGTAAACGGTGGCAGAAGCAGTGGGGAAGTTCCTATCATTACTGGTGTGTAATATCTCACTTGAGATCTTAATGCCGTCACCGTTGAGCTAGCTCCCTAAATATCGAATGTCTGCTGCGGAAGACCACGGCAGTAGCAGAGCTGACAATGACAAAAAACTCTGGCTACAAGATGGTTATCAAGTATAAAATCAAAGAGACAAAAGGTGGTAATTGTAACCAGGTTAAACATAAAAAAAAAATTTAAACAATATTCCTGGAAGATCAACATATGTGATGAGAAGATCACCTTACATGATGAGAGGAGTGGAGATGAAGTGATTATCCCAACTCCCAGCCAAACCAGGTAAGATTAATATTAGCAGGAGTAGAAAATAAGACTCAGACCCGAAGAAATCTGGAGATTTACAGCTGCCCTCTAGATGAAAGAGCAGCCGGAGTCTGAAATGCCATTAACCAATTTGCCGGCTTTTCTCTCACAATCAACTTACGCCGCACTCTGCACTATTCCAATCACATGCATTGAGGCACAAGTGACTGGGATTATAAGATATAAGGATAACTTTCTTGGACGGAGCAGCATTCGAAATACTTTTACTATAAACACTGCACGTCAGCCTTCAAACTACAGTAGGTAATTACTTAAGGCTGATAAGTAATAGCTGCTTGACCCGCATCATTTCTATTATAATATATTTTAAGAGGAGTTCATTAGGATTTTCAACAGAACACTCACTATATATAAATAAATTCTCCATTTAATAAAAAAAACTTATTCATATGCCATAAAATGCTATCTGAAAATAATGTAAAAATCACACATTGTACATTAAAGGTAGTAGAAAAAGAGAAAAATTTTCATTAGAAAATTAATTTTCTTATACCGCTCATAAAAGTTAATGTTGGTCATTGTTAATTCTAAGGAAAGAGTTTTAATTATTACTACCAGTTGGCTGGTGGGCCGCCATATTGCCACACAACTGTAGCACTCCATTAAGACGCTACACTAGCATATACGAACTACTGAGACGTCACTACAACACTTCGCAAACATTGTGATGTAATTTCAGCTTGTGTGAGCCATTCAAACGTCACTGAAGAATTTCTGAATTCTTAACATATCACTCTCCTCCCTCTTAGATATTAAAATTGCAAACGGTATCTGTGAAACATTTAAATGTCACTGCAATTGTCTGAAGCATTGGGAATTTACTAAAACATTTTTGAAGTAGGTGAGACATCACTGAACAATATCCTATGTAGTGACACATCACTGCTGTTTCTGCTAAATCTTAGGACATCAGTGCAGCATCTTCGGAGAACTTGCGTATTAGTGCATTAAAGCAATTCTCAAAAATTTGGGATGTCACACTTTCGTCTCTGAACAATAGAGATGTCACTTTCAAATTCTCAAAATTATAATATGTAACAGAATCATGACTCACAAAATCGTAATGGTACGATGGCAAAAAAAAAAAAAAAAACCGGCACGGGTTGGGCAAATGAGTCGTGAAACTCAAGACCGGCTAACGCCCCGCGGTCTGGAGTTATATGACTCACTAGCCGCGAGTTCAGTCTCCTCCCGTACAGTGTTTTTTTTTTTTTCTCATCGTATTACGACTTTGTGAGTCATGATTCTCGAACATTTTAAAATTTTGAGAATTTGAAGGTGACGTCTCAATTGTTCAGAGTCGAAATTGTGACATCCCAAATTTTCAGAATTGCTTCAATACACTGATATGTATCAGATGTTACTACATAATATCGGCTGTCACAGCTTATAAGGCAATTTTGGAAGTCATTATAGCATCTTTGACCAACAAGAATGTCAATTCGGACAAATCTAACCTCGCACTCTATTTGTGAACCCGGTAAATTTTGGCTTATTCTCACCAAAATCTTTTACCAGGAAAATCTGGTTGCAGCAGCGGCAGGGAGGATGGTCTCCCAGGCGCTCACTGGAGGAAAATGCACGAGCACGTTACCAGCTTTATATAAGACTTTTGCCAAAAAATATTGTCAGCGACATGCAATATTGTATTTTAGATGCAAGACTTATTTAATACGGCCTGGCAGGAAGGGAAAAGAAATTCTCTCTCTATTTTCTTGTGATGTGTGTTGATAACGTGAGGAGCAACATTTTACGTCTTACCCTTTACTAAATTTTTCGACGTTTGTCATGGCAAGAGAATTTCCAACACAGGTGGGAGACACTCATGTGAAAGATGAAGGAGGCGCTACTGTGGAAGATGTAGTGATAAGTGAAGAGAATTAAGGACAATGTTGGAACTTATAAACGAAGATATTTGTCAAAACTGTACTGAGATTAATTCTTTGAAATTATGTTTTGAAAAGTATTGGGGTTTCATAAAAATATGGGAAACTTAGGTGGCAATCACTTTTGTGTAATAATGGTTAGAGGCAGGTAATAATTACAATGTGAATTTATGTTTGCTTGTGGTAAGATACATTGCAATTATTTCTCAAGAAAAACTGGATATATTTCAGACGGTGGCCATTCCGAGGAAGGTAACCACGTATTCCATAATCTCATCCCCTCAGTGCATGCAACTGGAATACTGTAGTTCGGAATCAGCACATCACTGGCCAACAACCAAAATGCTTCCGAGACCATTATTATTGTTTAATATCAAAATAGAAGCGCTAAACCACAAGGGTTATACAGTGCAGCAGGGTAGGGAAAGATGCAGGAGTAATGGGTAGCAAGAGGGAGAAAGATGATTATTAGGTTATGGAGTGCAGTGGGGCAGTGGATAGTGCAAGGTAAAGGGTAGCTAGAGATTAAGGTAGAAAGGACTTAGAAGAGTGCTAGAGGCATCATCATCATAGTTTTTGTAAATCAGTTGCTGAAAAAAAGTCAGAGTCAGGATTAAAGGAGGGTCAATCATCAAGAAGGAAAGTTAAGCAAGAGCAGCAGAGCGAAGACGACGATGGAGGTAAATTCTGCGTGCTTGTTGATAGAGTGGGCAGTCTAACAGAATGTGGCTGACAGGTACTGGAACTTGACAATTCTCAGAGAGAGGAACAGGGCGCCTCTCGATGTGATACCCATGAGTAAGATGAGTGTGGGCGATGTGAAGACAGGAGAGAGTAGTCTCCCAACCTCGACACTGATGACAAGAAGACGGCCAGAAGCCTATACTCGGTTTAATAGACTGAACTTTTTTATGTAGTAGATCAGGCCAGCATTGTTGACAACGGGTGCGAAGGTGGGTAGCAATCACAGCAAAATAGTATGTTAATGGAACACCTCTATATGAAACTGTGAGGTCATGTACTGCTGACCACACAGCATTGTCTGCCTGTTAATGGCCTGGTACGTCAACATGACCAGGGACCCAAAAAAAAAAAAACATCTTTGTGTTTGCGAGAGATACAAAAGTTGGATACAAAGAACTAGGGGGTAAGGTGTATCAAATTTTCATATAGCCTGTAAAGTACTAAAGGAGCCTGAAACAACCACAAATGGTGACACAGGCATAGATGCAATACACATGTGCTACAAGAATGGCATACAATTCAGCCATAAAAATGCTAGCTGAGGATAATAAATGCCCTCGCACAACAATCTCCGGAAATACTGCTGCGAATCCAACGCCATCAGAAGACTTAGAACCATCGGTGTATACTGCAATAGCATGAGAATGAGAGCGGAAATGGTCAAGGAAAAGAAAGCGGGAAGCCACCGTAGGTAGTTGGGCTTTCACGCATGGCAGTGGGAAAGAACAGACACATACTGGTGGAACTTCCCAAGAGGGCAGGGAAAACTGAGATGCTACATGAACATAGAAAGGTTGTAACTGAACAGAAGACAATAGCGAATGCTGGCGGAGAGAAAAGGGATAGAGTTAATAGGGGCGACGAACAAATAAAGAACGTCTACTAACATCAGTGAATATTCTATATACAGAGGGATTGTGGAGATCATGAGATCGAACATAATAGCGAAGGCAATGAGCAACACCGCGATCGGACAAGGATGGAATATTCGCAACTGCATAGAGACTGTCAACAGGGGATGAACGAAAGGCACCAAGGCACAGACGGAGGCCTTCGTGATGAATGGAATCTAACTTAGAGTTGCAGGAGAGGCTGCAAAATAGATTTGGCCACCATAATCTAGCTTGGGCAAGATTAGGGTGGAATGCAGACGGAGGAGAATTCAACAATCTGCTCCCTATGAATGATGCGCGAGAACCTTAAGGAGATTTAGCCAATCATGGCAAGCTGTCTTTAAAGAAGAAATGTGAGGTCTCCACGTCAGCTGGCGGTCAGAGAGCAGGCCCAGAAACTTGACCGTATCACATGCCGGAATACGTCAACCGTGTAAGTACAAGGGAGTATCCGGAATGAGCGGATGTCTAGTGAAGATAATAACTCGAGTTATCGTAGTAGAAAATTTAAAGCCGTGAGAAGTGGTCCAATGGGAGACTTGGTCTATCACGATCTGAAGGGAGGTGTTATTAGTCGGCAGTCAGCGCCCGAGTAAGCTATAACGGAGTCATCAACATACTGTGACGATCAAATATGCGAAGGAAGAATGGAAGGTAGGTCATTTAAAGCTAAGAGAAAAATAGTAGTGCTGAAGACACAACCTTGTGGGACTCCCTCGGCTTGTACAAAGTCCAAGGAAAGCGAGGCGCCAATACAGACCCAAAAATGTCTATTGGACAAGAAAGTAGCAATGAAGTTTGGGGAGATTACCTCGGAGGCCTAAGGAGTGGGCTTGGGCTAGAATATTATACCTCCAAGTGGTGTCATATTCTTTCTCTAGATCAAAAAAGACTGTTGGACAGTGATTGTGAGCAAAGGCATTTCGAATATACGTCTCTAAGTGGAGCAAGGGGTCTAAAGTAGAGTAGCCTTTGCAAAAGCCATATTGGCGAGGGGAAAGGCTATTGTGTGTCTCTAAGAACTACATGAGACGTCTACTCACCAATCGTTCCATCACCTTGCAGACCACACTGGTCAGGGCAATGGGACGATAGTGAGAGGTGTCAAGCCCTGAGGTGCCAGGTTTGCAAGATGATAGTACAACAGCCGATTTGTAGTGTTGAAGGAGAACTCCTCGCTCCCAAATCAGATTGAAAAGGCGTAAAAGAATGGGAAGGGCCATAGAATGGAGATATAACATACTGATGTGGATATCATCAGGTCCCGTTGCCGACAGCCGGCAAATGGAAAGTGTGGACTCCAAATCTTGAAGAGTAAAAGGCAAGTTATATTGCTCCAATCCATCGGAGAAGAAATGTAAAGGCAATTGCTCTTTGGTAGGCTGAGACGCAAGAAATGAAGGACAGAGGTAAAGCCCTCGGGAGATGTGGACAAGATAGTTTCCGATTTCAGTGGCAACTTCTAAAGGTTCTGCGACATAAACTCCAGCAACCCACAAAACGGGAGCTGGGTCCGGGTTGTACTTACCACACAATTTCTGCACCTTTTTCCAAATCGCGCACGTAGGGAGAGACAAGGTAATGGTAGACACGTAGTCTCACCAACAATTGCGCTTAGCATCGTGGATGATGCGGCTAGCAACTGCCCTTGCCTGCTTAAAATCCAACAGACTATCTGCAGTACTAATATCGATAATGGCTATACACAGCACGTTTTAAACACACTACATGGGCGCATAAAGGAGACCACCAAGTTAGCTAAGTTAGAATTCTTCAGAGGGCAAGCCTGGAAAAAATGCGATTTCGAAGCTGATTTCCTATGACTGGATAGAGCAGCTCAGTGTATGGTTAATGAGCCCATATAAATGGAGTTGTAAAAGTTACTTGTCGAGCAACTGCTAATGTGCGAAATCCAACTAAACTCGGACCTGCCCATTAGAAGGAGAACCATTTAAAATGTTGCAAATGTTAATAAATAACCAAATAACTTTTTTAAATTATACAAATAGATATCAAAAACAACATTGAAACTTGTTTCCAAACATTTTGCAAGTAGAAAAAGGAACCAAATAGCAACATGGACAAATTACAATGGGATACAACTTTCAATTCTAATATTCCTGAGTTTCCTGAGAAAGAACAATCATTCTAGATCACTAATGTTGACAATGAAACTTTATGAAGCAATTTCTATCCTTCTTGAAGCATAGATTTACTTTGCATAAGGCACAGGAAAATGAAGATGTGACATTTTTTGTTTGTTTGCTGAAATACTTGCATATAAGTAGCTTGCCTATCACTGGCCAGTGACCTAGCTGTTTATCGAACCTCACACTGTCATCTGGCCTTTCTGCACGTTGGTACCGCATTCCAGATGGCAATTCCAAGTTTGATAAATCGTTACTGTCAGCATTGGAAGTACTTGGTGAACCTCTTGGAGTTATGTTCCTGTGTCTGAACTTTTGTCCTTTGAATCTTGCAGTGATAGAGATGTCAAGCCTGAATAGCTTCAGTGGCATGCATTTGGTTTTTAGTGACTAACAATCATGGCAGTAAAGAAGTCCTGCATTCACAACAGCAAGAGCCAAAACATAGGCAAACAGCCACATGTAGCATTAGTTAGTGCAGTGTAAAGAGGCCTTATTTTGTGGAAGCTGTCATTATCCTTCTTTTGTGTGTTATCATTGAAATGAATTTTACACCTAAGCAACCTAAACCTCTTAGACCCCATGGCTTCTGAAACCTGGGGTATCTTGCAGTTGCCCAATAGTCCTCAATGGATGGCTGTACAATAAAACTCATACAACAGAATACCTATGAACCTCGTGATTTCTTCAGAATCGGTTCGAAAAGTAGTGTTTTTTTGCCTGGCATACAAATTAGTTTGAAATGTGATGTTGTCTATCATGTCTTTAGTATAAAACTCTAAAATATTCATATGCACACCTAATTTCAAGAGGATTTTCATGTTCGTATATAGGCAAAGGGTCATAGTGTATGTCATCGTTCTTCCAGTGGGTCTCAGCTTGAGAAGCAAGCTCATCATGAAGATTTTCATCAGGGTACTCCTCGGCCGTAATTCCTTTATTCTTGTTCAATTTCGGCTTTTTAGATGGTCTAGCTTCCTCCTCATCATCACTTGACACTTCTGCATCTGGTGGCAAGTATTCATCACCACTGTCAAGCAATTCCAGGTCATCTGGTTCTGGATCTGCGTCACTTTCCTCCCAAACAGACATATTTTGACTTATCTCTGGAGGAGTGACCATAAAACAATCTCTCATTGATCTGGAAGGACAATAAAATCGTTTTGTTCACACCCAGACCACTACAGAATTCATATATACAAAATTTTTTATAGAAATATTTATATACTGAAAGTAAAAACAGCACCTAAATGGGCAAGTCCGAGTTTGCTCGGACTTGTTTTGTTGCACTTTTTTCATTTGCATGGTGCACTCATTATGCTTCACACAGACATATATATATATATCTCAATATATGGCTAAACTATTCATTTATACACTAGACACAAATCAGTACTTACCGACATAGTAGAGGAAAATCCAAGAATATATGAGTAACACTCGAGAAAAACGCGACACCAAGCTAGAAGTGTTTACATTTTGCTCTCTCAACCAATGGGAAGCGAGCAGAAGCCATCACCACTTAGCTGGAGCGACTCAGGGAAGGCTTCTGATTGGTCAGTAATAAAGAACGGGAACTCAGATATGTGGGGGGAGTAGGATGACATGCGCAAAAACCATGCTTTCAGGTCCGAGTTCACTCAAACCTGTTCGGTAAAGGGTAAGACTAAGATAGAAAATTGGTGTGCCAGTTCATTCACAGAGGGTCAATGGGGTCCTTGCTACAGGTGGTAAGCTGGGAGTAAAAGTCCCAATCTGCTCGAGCAAATTGCCAACGAGGGTTACAAAACGATTGAGTATATGTAGTAGAAGTAAGGAGGATATGAAAGTGATCACTATCATGTAAATCTTGAAGCGCAGACCACTCAAAATCAAGTGCAATGGGTGAGGAAAAGATAGAAAGATCAATGCAAGACAGAGACTGAGTGCGGGAGTCAAAATGGGTAGGAGCACCGGTAATTTAAAACATGAAGAGGATGAGAAGTGAGAAGTCTCCAACTAATCAGCACGAGAGTCACAGTGGGACCCTATCCACAGGTTACAGTGAGCGTTAAAATCACCCAACAAGATGGGCGGTAGTAAAGAAGAAATTAAAAATGCAATATCAGAGATAGAATATACACAGGAGGGAGAAAGATAAAGAGCAAACTGTAAACCAACTTTGTATATAAATACAAGCTGCAGTATAATGCAGCGGGGAACAGAAAAGCTTGTTAATATGGTATATCAGTGTATACAAGAAGCGCAGGAAAATTAATGAATAGAAAAAGAAATAATTCACAAAGATAAACACTTTATTATTTAGTAGTGCAAAGATAAAACATTGAAACATGAAGGTGTATCCTACTTTAAAGAAAAAGCAAAAATGAAATGGAAAAATGACATTTGAATTCAACGCTAATGTATACTTATACTGGGGTGTCTGGTTGAGGTTGACACCGTCTTGTAGAAATTGTAGCCGTTGCTGATGTGGGGGGGAGGGGTCACACGTGTTTAGTGACAACCCAACGACTAGTTCTTCACAGAGTCTAGAGTCTTGAATAGTCAGTCCAGATGACAGGAACACAGGTTCTTTACCACTGCAAAGATGAGGGGTAGTGTCCTGTACAATTAATCAGGTAGGTAGATCATAAAGTGACGTCCCAAGACCAGTTTCAGTCCGTCTCCTTCAACACTTCTCGTTGGTTGGCAGGTGACCCGAGCTGTCATTCCAAGCTGGAAAGAGAGACAGGTTACCCACTGCTTAAGAAATCACTCTCCATGATAAGTGCAAGATACTTAAAAAAAGTGGTGATTATCTAAAAGTCTCATGTGGAACTTAAAACTGAAAGGACTAAGTTTAATATTGGTCAAAAGTGAAGCTTTCAACCAATATCCACTAAAATAGGAGCAGAGGCTTTTACTTACAGTTGTGCTGGGAGCTGTGAGTCGAGTGATTACTGTTTGGCAGGAGCCCCACATGTCACCTATCGGGGTGGGGAGAAAGGAGGGGGGGGGGGGAATAGCGGGAGCTAGACTGACCCTACCTTAACAAGGAGCCGGCAATGAAACTATCGTTACCATATACTCGCTCGCTACTCCTATCTGTTGAACTTTTCCCTCACATGACAGCAGAACTAATTTTGGGCTCTTGCAACCCAACACATACTGGGGACAACTGGAAGAGCAACACTTGGTGTTCTCCTCGATTACCCCTATGGCCACGAATATTCCATTGTAAAAAAGACATTATGTACAGAAATAAATAATGGCAACAATAAGAAACGAAAAACCTATGGACTTGCAGGATCAATAAAGTCAACATGTGGGGGCAACGCTAAATGGGTAAGCAAGGAAGAATTAGAATTCTGTGGAGGAATAGATTGTTATGAGAGTCATGAAATAGGGGTAGGAGGAGGCGCGTTGGTGTCCATCAGGGGTGTCGTCTCCTCAGTATAGCTGGAGATAGTGTCTAACGTCTCAGTTGTTAAGGAAGCCGACGATGCCATGATGTCAGAGACAGGAGAGCCACTGCAACTAAAGGTCAAACTAACTATAGAGGCAACCAAAGAGGTCTGATTGGGTAGGGAGTATGAACATGGATAAATGCACTGCTTGAGGTAGAAGAGTCTAGTGGTGTAACAGGAGAGGAAAGAGGTTGGAGGATAACTATGGAGGAAGGCGGGGAGAACAGGGAAAGAGGGGATTACAGAGGGGGGTGAACTTCCACCTTCATGTGAGAGCTTTAAAGGGGGTGAGAACTAGGCTCTGAGGTAGAAGATAGATTCTGTACAGGTGATGCAAGCGAAGGAAGTGTAGGCCTGTGAAGTCTCGTAGACTGAAAAGCAAGCAAGCGAGATGAAGTAGAAGTAGAAAGTGGCGTGGAGGTAGGAGTGTCAGAGGATAAAACCGCAAAAGAATTAGAAACTGGGGTGACCCCGGAAGACACAGATGTAGAGGGATTGGGAGGCGGGAGGACCGTCAATATTGGAGGTCTTCGAGCTCCCCGAGCATATGGGACTCGAGGAAGCTTTCCTTGAAGGCGGAGCTGAGAGACAGCCTTAGTTTAAGGCCCTCACACTCCTTAAGATAACGGATCTCTCGTTCATTACAATAGACCTGGCAAAGACGTGAAACTCAAGGATGTGGTTCCTTACAATTAAGACAAGAGGGGGAAGACTGCAGTATTTTTTTTTTTATATTTTATTTAAAAAACTTTACAGCTTAATATTAAATAAAGATATAAAATGGGTACAGTAGGATCCTCAATCCTACACAACATACACTAACAAGTTTTAACAACACATTGTAATGGACATAAAAGAGGTTACCCATATACATTCACCAAATTTTCCATATAACATACTACTATAATATAAACAATATAAACTATAACTATATAAACTATATAAAATATAAATTATATAAACCTTTCAGATTTGTATAGCTAACATACTGTGACTGACTTATGACAAAGGTTCACAACCTTCACAGTATATAATCGGACTAATGACCTACATCACAATCTCAGTTAAAAACAAGTACATGCTCTACCCAAAATTAACCCCTATACAATAAGAATTGTTTATTTTATTGAAAACTCAGGTACAAAAAAAAAATTATGGGTGCATAAAATAAATATATCAACGAGATACCAGGCACTAACTAGATTCTTATATAAATAAATAATAAAGTCAAAACACAGGAAAATAAACACTATACAAATAAACAATGTGACAAAAACAAGCACACAGAATTACACACATACACAAGCAATCACGTATTACCATTCGCTGCCTGACCACGGTAGTGTACGGTAGTGCTCTGCACCCCTCTGCTGTGTGTAGGCGAGCGCCCTTGTCAGTTACCTGGCTGCAGTGGTGTGAAGTGGTGCTGTCACACCTCGGCTAACAACTTAGGTGCACTGTGATCGTCAAGATGGCGGTTAGTCTGAGACGAAGGATAAATACTGTAGGCATCGAGCTACTTAAAGGAACGATAACGACCAGTTCTGCGCAAGTCTTATTGCCAAAGATCATACGGGAGACTTATGGAGTACAAGATAGTGACTTGTATGGTGTAGCATTGAACGGAGGACAACGAATTTTCGTCAAACTGCTATCAGCAACGGTTTATGAATCGTTAATCACCAGGTTTCAGGACGTGAGTCTTAACGTCACACCAGCTGTCACTGTAAGAATGATAGATGTTTCACGGTATTATACGTGGATCAAGTTACGCAACGTTCCCTTTGAGGCGGACGAGGCAGATATAAGGAAAGTTTTTGAGAAGTATGGGACGGTGCATTATGCTCAACATGGTACGTGGGCGGCAGGAGCCTATGCTGGTTTTCCAGAGGGTTCTTTCAACCTCAAAATGACTTTGAGGCACCAAATACCATCCTATGTGTACCTACAAGATTTCAGGACGCAGGTAATGGTAATGTACCCAGGACAACGACGTACGTGCCGCCTGTGTGGTGAGTATGATCACATAGCGGCGACCTGTGACAAGCGAAGACATGTGCCTGGACCTGTGGTGGACGTCGCAGCCCCTGCTTCAAAGGTGGCAGGTGAGGAACAAACATCGGATGGAGGGCGTGGTGTTTTGTGGAGCGAGATAGTGGATCGGGCACACAGGACTGGTGGTGAGTTGGAGTCCCGCCCCCAACTGCCTGATCAGGTGTCGTCTCCTGTGGATAAGGAGGAGCAGCAAGTACAAGAGAACGTCAGAACACTTCGACAGTGAGAAGCGATCAAGCGACTTAGCTCGAGTGGTGACGTGTGCTTACCTAACACATCGACGATCTCGCCTCTCTCGAAATTACCCCGTGTTGAGTAGTGCTTTGAGTAGTGCTTGCTGGACCTTCGTCTTCGGTGGTTGCCGACCGAAGGGCAGGAAGCCTCTTGCTGCCTGAATTCTCTTCGCCTGTTGACTGCACGCCATACAGCCAGTCTCGCCACCACTCAGGATATACAGTGCTCCATCAAGCTACAGTTCACCTCCTCAGTGTCCTGCGCCAGGCAAGTACGTGTGTCTACTTACACGTACTTGCCTAGCTGAGTACTCTCACTTTTTGGCCGATTGTCACCTCCAATTACATCTTTTCGTAATTAGACGATGCCTTCGTTGCCTTCCACCTCCCACCCCCCTTCCACTCTCCCCCAACCTCCCACACCTACCTCTGCTTCTAGTAAATCCAATTCCTTCTCGCTAAACCTCAAATTTTCTAATCCTGATGCCACTATCTGTCCGGAAAATTTATTATATCAGATCACTGGTGCACCTCAACTTAAAGTCTTCAAAACCAACTCAGGCTTCAAACTCCTTCTTGACAAACATTCCTACGAAGCGTACACCTCAAGCAATACCAGACAAAAACTTCTCAACGCAGGCTTCACCATTATTTGGACTCCTGAGCACCGTGCCAAAAGCACAGTCATTGCTAAACACGTAGACTACTCTCTCCTGACAGCCTATGACACAGACAAAGAAGACTTAATAAAAGATATCAGTACTAAGAACAAAGTCTCTGTTGACGATATTTACAGACCAGAAAACTCTACCATTCTCAAAATACGCTGTTCTACTCCTGCTGACGCCTCTACACTCTTCAGTCAAGGAATCTTTGCCAAGACCATCCGCATTCCTCCAAACGCTCTCTTCACTCCGAACTTCCACCCAATCACACAATGTCTTAAATGCTACAAATTCGGCCACGACAAAAACACATGCACATCTACACAAGTCTGCTCCAGATGTTCAGCAACTGGCCACTTCTGGAATACTTGCAACCTCCCCCTTAAATGTTCTAACTGCGGCGGGTCACACACTGCAGTTGCAAATTCCTGCCCTTCTAGAAAGCACATTCTCTCCTCCCTCAGAGCAAACCAACCTCCCTCCCTACCCAACCCCTTCCCTGCTCCTCCCTCCCCTTCCTTACCTCCCTCCCCTTCCACACCTCCCTCCCCTACCCCCAATGCCTGGGCCTCCCCACGCACTTGGTCTACCTCTTCTACTCTACACACATCAAACACCAACACACAGACTACAAGCACTTCTCCTTCTACACCCACACTAGACTACAAAACTAACTGTCAACTTGCCACTGCTGCCCACTCTGCGATGGTAATCTCACAAGCTTACCAATCAGACTACTCACATGTCCTTAACCTAATCTTGTCTGCTAACAATCTTCCCTCTTTAATTATCCCTCCTTCCTGCTTCTCTTCCAAGCCTCCTACAACCTCTCCCTCCTTCCTCTCTCCCACCCCCCCACTTCCTACTCCCACCAGCTCTCCTCCTCCACTACCTCTCTTCACTACTTCTACACCTCCCACCAACACCCCTACTGCTACTGCTACGACCACCCCTCCCCCCACTTCCTTACCCACTTCATCCCCTTCCAAAGCTTCCACTTCCTCACAGCTTACCAAAACTTCCACTTCCTCTGCATCCACCTTCGCCCACTCCACCACAACCAAAACCTCATCCAGGTCCAACTCCACCTCCTCCAGACAAAATCCACTCAAACCTAAACCTACCCCAACTTCTAACGGACAGACCAAAGAACATAAAAACAGATCCATCTCTTCCTCCCCCTCCAGGAAACGGGTCCGTAGCACCTACAAACACACATCCACTGATGGCACCACTATCACGGGCTTTAATCCAAACTCCTCCCCCGACATTAACTTTGCTAAGACGAAACCATTAAATCACGTTTAAGGCGATTCAGTTCAACGTACGTTCTTACTTTACAATTAGACACCTACTGGCCGAGCTCCTTGAAGCAGAGAGGCCAGATATTGTTTTGCTAAACAGTACCTGCCTCAAAGCCCCTCAATGTATCCGCCATTATGGTTATACTGCACTACAGTCCCCCTATGATCCCCACTATGGGGTTGCCATCCTTGTCAATTCCAACATAAAACATGAATTTCTCCCAATCCCTTTTATTCACCAACACTGTCTTGCGGTCAGAATACACACCCACCTTGGCCCCTTTATCTTTTTCACCACCTATGCTCGCCCAAACACTACTCTCAACATACACGACCTCTCCTTAGTCTTCAACTACACCAACACACCAACTTACCTACTAGCTGACATGAATGCCAAACACACTGCCTTTCATCACACCAGTAACAACCAACTTGGTCACCAATTACTCAACTTCACAAACCATAAACACCTAATTCATCTTGGCCCAGACTTCAATACCTTCTTCAACCACACGGGCCAAGGCAAACCAGACATCATTCTGGCAAACCGAGCCAGCTCTCTATTTCAACATTACATCTCACCTGGCCCTATTACAGGCTCTGATCACATCCCAGTCATCTTACACATCTCCTCCAACCCTATCCTCATTCCAACCACACCTTCATTCTCCTACAAGAACGCTGACTGGGATGCTTTCAAACAACACATAGACAATATTAACCTCACCTATGACTACAACAACAAACCTATCTCTGACATCGATACTCAACTTGATCTCATCCAGGACACCATTACACAAGCAGCCAACATCGCAATACCAAAGAAAACTCACACCACTCGTTATTCCTTCAAACCGTCACTCAGAACAAGAAGACTAATTATCTGCTACCACAACCGCTTCCTCTACAACACACATAGATTTAATCAAGTCCGATTAGATCTCACTTACCTTAGAAACAACATTTTACACAGCCTAGACCAAGACCACAACAATCACTGGTCACGACTAATACAACAAGCGGACAGGCAGCGTGTTAAAAACACTAAAGCCTTCTGGAAGTTTATCAAAAAAATCAGAGGCACTACTCCCACCAACAAATTCAAACACATCACCCACAACAACACACACATCTCAGACCCACAGGCTGCTACCAACATCTTCAAACACATCTGGGAGAACATCTTCCACGCTCACCCACCTCACCCTAACGTTATTCAACACATTCAGAACATAGAACACTGGAACACTGCACACACACAAGAAACAACACCAGACAGCCACATACATCTAGACACTCTTACCTCCTCCCAAGAACTCGACACTCCTTTTACCAACACAGACATTAAAACTCTCCTCAGACACCTTCCTCCAAAGGCTCTTGGTGCCTCTGGCCTAAACCATATTATCCTGAAACACCTTCCTGACTCTATCATTACTGCCTACACAAACCTCCTCAATGCCTCCCTTGCCTCTGGATACTTCCCTTCCCTCTTCAAAGCTGCTACTGCTATCCTCCTTCCTAAACCCAATAAAGACCACTCTGACCCTAGAAACTATCGCCCTATCAGCCTCCTCGAAACTTTAGGAAAACTCTTTGAAAAACTCATTAATCATCGCCTTCGCAGATACCTGGAACATAATTCTCTACTTTCAGATGGCCAGTTTGGCTTCAGAACACACAGATCCACACAGGATGCCATTAACATCATTCTCAACTACATCCACATAAACACAAAACAAAGAAACAGGACAGCCCTGGTTGCAAAAGACGTTGAAAAAGCTTTTGACACTGTGTGGCACGAGGGGCTCAAGTACAAACTCTGCACTAACTTCAACCTGCCTCTCAATACTCGTAAACTCCTCTGCAACTTCCTAGACGGCCGTACCATGAGAATCAAATTCCAAGGCTGTTACTCTGACTACTTCACACTAAATGCTGGAGTACCCCAGGGATCTGTCCTTTCCCCTACCCTCTACATTTTATACACTAACGACATTCCAACACCTATATACCACAACTCCATCACACTAGCCTATGCAGACGACATTACACAACTTATCACTCATGCCAATATAGATACACTCACACACAAAACACAAAATGAGGTTGACAGGATAGCCATCTGGGAACAAAAATGGAGGATCAAAACCAATGCAGCAAAATCCAGCATTACGTATTTTAACTACAGGAAACGTGATCCTCCATTACCTGTCGAACTCAGAACAGCTGACACCCGCATTTACTTCCCTATCACACAATCTGTCACTGTCCTTGGCGTTAATCTTGACTACCTTCTTCGTTTACACGGACACATTCACTCAAGGCATGCAATAGCTAGTAAGGCCCTTGCGGGCCTCTACAAGCTGAAACATGCCTCTCAACGCACCAAACTACACCTCTACAAATCCCTAATACGTCCTCTGATAACTTACTCTCCACTAGCCCTCTCTCTTGCAGCAAAAACAAACTTACTTAAACTGCAGCGTGTCCAGAACAAGGCGCTACGCTGGGTGCTTGATGTCAGATGGGAGGACTTCGCCACAAGCGAGTCTCTCCATGCCCAGTTAGACGTCCCTGCGCTGAATCTGTACTGGAAGAGGCTCAGTGACAGACAGATAGACAAACTTGAGACACGACATGACTACTGGACCTCTCTCCTTGACGAAGACATTCGCAGACCCACAAACCAACACAACCTTTTCTACTCCTTGCATGATCCTGCTCCTAACCCTACTTACAAATAACCTTGGATCCGCTGACAGGTACCATTCTCTGACCCACGTTCGCCTTAGCTTTTTTGGGTTAAGACATGACTCAGTTCTGCACTCCTCTCTAGCTCTAAAGGTCGCAAGTCCCTTACTCCCAGCTCACCCCACCGGAGTCCCAACAGAAGAACCGGAATTTCTCTTTTCAATATCTGTCCCACGATCGCCTTTGCTGCTGGGTTAAGCCCTGGCTCTATTTCTACGACTAAGAACACTCCTCTCCAGCACTATTCTTCGTCTGTCCCGTCTTCCCCGCCCATCCCATTTGGGATCTTACCTGAACTTTCGTTCGTTCGTTCAAGAGAAGGTTCTTGAGATTGAGGAGGAATTGGTGGAGGTGTTGAAGACGTTGTCACCACCAGAGAGGGATGTTACATCTGAGCGTGGTGTCATTGGAGAATCGTCGCTTCCAGAAAGTCTGAGACATGATAATTTGGGACGTGATGGTGGTTTGGAGTCATCCATTGACTCATTACACCATTCTCAGGTGGAGGTGGAGGTTCATCGAGAGGTAACATCTGATCAAGATATGTGTAACATGACTGTCACGAGAAAGAGGGCGGCTACATCAGATTCTGATGACGTCCTTACGCCTGCACAAAGGCCTGGGAAAAAGACTGAGGTGAAGTGTGAAGGTAGTGGTGTAGGTGGTGGTAGCCATGATAGGAGGCACCGGAAGAAGGGGGGAGGGAAAGAGAGCACTCTGAAGGTGTTGAACGTAAATTCAAGCTCTGGAGTTGTAAAGAGTGATGAGAGGAAGCAGGGGTGGAAACTTTAATAGGCCTTAGGTGTATGTCTGTAAATGTTAATGGGTTATGTAGCGGTATGAAGAGAGATTGGTTTCGTAATTTTCTGAATAAATCTAGAGTGGATGTTGTGTTCCTGCAGGAGCACAATTTCAAAGAGGGTAGGGTGTTGGAGGTGGCAGGATTTCGGGTAGTTACCCTGCCATCTCCCCGTCTAAAAGGTGGTGTGGGAATTTTAATAAGGGAGACGAGCCCATTTGTTTTGCAGAGAAGCGAGGGAGGAGGGGGAGGGAGGGTGTTGCGTGTGGATGGGTGGTGGATGGGTAAGCGTGTGTCTTTTGTGAGTGTGTATGCGCCGGCAGAAAATAACATAAAGGTAAAGAATGATTTTGTGTGTGAGGATCTTGTGTTTTTCTTAAGTGCACTGCCAGAGGTGGCGATAGTTGGTGGGGACTGGAATAGCGTAATCAGGGTGGCTGATGTGGACCCAAGAGGAGCTGGATATATGTCTGTGGCTCTTAGGGATTTATTAAGGGATGTTAGGTTACGTGATGCCTTTGGGGGAGCGGTGTGGGAGACTGAATATACGTTTGTTAGGAGTGGTTATGCTGCGAGACTAGATAGAGTGTACCTTTCTCAGGGAGTGGACGTGAAATCTTTCAGTACTGTTGAGACTACAATGTCAGATCATAGGGCAGTGGTGGTGGAGGTTGGGTGGGGGACGCTCGCGGACATATATAGAAGTTATTGGAAATTAAATATGTGTTAGGAGATGAGGAGGGGTTGGAGGGGTTTTCAGTCCTATGGAGGAAGCTTAGTGTGGAAGAACAGGGAGTGGATGACATTGTGACATGGTGGGATAGTGTTGCAAAGGGAAAGGATTAGAAAGTTTTATGTGAGAGAAGGAAAACGTATTAATAATTTAAAATATGGACTGGCTAACTATTTAGAGGATAGGTTAAGAGGTTGCTATGGGAGGGGGGTGGGTGGGAATAATTTTCCTATGGATGAAATAGCTGAAATAAAGGGGAGGTTGAGGGTGTTGCAAAATGAAAGGTTTCAAGCTGTAAGGATGCAGGCAGGGGTGGAGGAAGTGCTTTGGGGCGACAAGCCGTCAGCGTGTGTTTTGCGGCATCAAAAGCAAAGGCAGGGCTGACGGCTATACCATGTTTAGAGGTAACGGAGATGGTTGGGAATTATAGAGTAGGGCAGGAGATACGAACCACGAAGGGGATGTGTGCATATGCGGAGGCTTGGTACGAGAAATACTGGAACAGTGGGGGGGTGGGTGACGGGGCATTGGACAAGGTGTGTACGTATGTGACGTGTAATTTAGGAAATAGTGATCGAAAGGCTTTAGATGGGACGATTACGGCAGAGGAAATAGAGAATGCGTTAAGGGGAATGAGGAAGGGGAAAGCTCCCGGTATTGATGGTCTCCCGGTAGAATTTTATTTACAACATTGGGCGTTGATAAAGGAATTTATAGTTAGGTTATTTAATAGTATGAAGGAGAAGGGTAAGTTGGGGGAGAAGCAGGGAACAGCAGTAGTAGTGTTGGTCCCGAAGGTCAAGGGGCAGCCCACCCTTCGGGAGTACCGAGCCATATCACTGATGTGTGCAGACTATAAGGTGTTTGCAAAAATTTTAGGTAATAGGTTCAAATGTGTAGTGGAGAGGGTGGTGTCAAAATCTCAGTTCGGGTTGCCGGGAAGGTCGATGATTGAAGGACATGGGATACTGAGAAGTTTTGTGGAAGCTAAGGGTGGGGGTGGAGGGGCGGCTTTGTTGGCTCTAGACTGGCAGGGAGCATATGATAGAGTGGAAAGGGGAGCTTTGCAGGTTATACTTAGGAGACAGGGTTTTGGGGAGGAAATAGTCGAGTGGGTAAATACGTTGTACAAGGGGGCGAAAATGAGGATACAGATTAATGGGTGTATGGGGAGGGAAATTGCAATGGGAAGAGGCCTTAGACAGGGATGCCCCATGTCCCAAATATTGTTTGCGTGTTTCCAGGACCCCTTTTATAGAATGGTTGACCGTAGCTTATGTACGCCATGTGCGGGAAGTGTGGGGGGTGGGAAGGCCTGGCCGGGGTTAATTGGATATGTTGACGACACCACTGTTCTCATTCGTGCAGGGATGTCAATGAGAGTGTTGGACGAGGTGGTGCAATTATTTGGAAGTGCCACGGGTATGCAGGTAAATAGTGCGAAGTCAAGGTGCATGGGGTTGGGTTCTTGGGTGGGGGGTGTGGGGGGGGGATGTAATGTTGTTAAAGAATGGGCGGTGTCTTTAAAGATTTGTGGTATTATTTATAGGGATGGCATGGTTGCGGCGCGGGAGGAAAATTCGGATAGGTTATTGGAAAGGATCGTGGGGCGTCTAGGTGTTCTGAGACCCCAGCACCTAACTCTGATACAGCGAGTGATAGTCGTGAACATTTTATTGTATAGTAAGGTTTGGTATGTTGCAGCTGTGTTCCCAATTACAGGGACAGCGATTGCAGGGATACTAAGACGGGTGTACAAATTTTTATGGGGTTCACGTTGTGATTGGTTACGGAGGGAGGTTGTAATGTTACCTGTAAGTCAGGGTGGGTTGGGGTTGTTGGATTTGAGACGGAGGGCTAAATGTGTGTTCATTAAATGGGAAGTGTTGCGTGAGGGTGTGAACGAGGGGCGTTTGGGAAGGATACACGACAGGCTGGGTATGTGGTATCGAGGAATGGAGTTGAGGGAATGTGAAATAGTTTTGAGGGCTGTTATGTTGGTTAGGGAACTGAGAAAGGTTCGTATAAGGGTTTTGTGTAGGTTACTTGTAGGTAGGTGCGTTGTCCCAGTTGAGGGTTTGTTTCCCATGTATGCGTGGAAGAGTATTTGGTTCAGATTTAGTAAATTGAAGTTAAAACCTCGGGCGCGTGAGGTGATGTTTCGTTTTCTGCATGGGATCCTTCCGTCTGGTGAGATATTACGAAACAGACAGGTTGTAGAGGGTGGGGGGTGTGGTATCTGTGGAGGGGATGAGACAGCGTTCCATGTAGTTTACTTTTGTGAAGGGCTAGAGGAGGTTAGGTGCTGGTTAAGTAGGTTGGTACAGAGGGTGGGGGGCCGTGGGGTGTCGATTTTGCGCGCTCTAAGTCTAGATATGGGTGGGTTAGACGAGGGTGTCATAAGAGCTTTAGATTATATCATGGTAGATTATATATATATGTCGTGGGTGATGAGGGGGAGAGGGGATAGTGAGGAGAGAAGAAAGGTTCTTGCGGTAACGTTCTATAGTACGAGGTGTCGTAACAGAGATTTGTATGGGAGGAGGTGGGATCAGGCTTTCTCGGAGGGGTATAGAATGCTAACGTTAGGGATTCTCGTAAATCTGTGATTGGATATGAGTGAGTGAAGGGGTTTTCATAGGTTGGAGGGAGTCAGGGGGCAACAGCGGGCTCGCCTCCCTGGGGGGGGGTCGTGAGAGTGTTGTGAATGTGGGTTTGGAATGGTTTCCTGGTTTTCATTGGGACTTTATGGCATCCAAGTGTGGATGTAGAGCTCAAGGTCTCGTTATGGTAGATATAACACTTTTCAGAATGTAGGTATAATATAGTAGATTTTTTATGTATAATTATGATGTGTATCAGTCTTGTATAACATGATTCTTGAGAAATAAGTTATTTGCGACATGCAGTGTGTTTTAGTTTGTATTTATGTTACGTGCTGGGTTTTTGCACGATGAGAGATACTTATATCCTGTTTTGCATTGTGCATACAGTGCATATGATTAATGTGATTTTGTGAAAATTTTTGTGTACGTGTGGGTGTGTGTGTGGATGTGGGTGTGGGTGTGTGGGTGTGTATGTGTATATATATATAAATATATATCTCTTTCTATTGTATTGAGCCTTTGTCATGGGTCAGAAGTTATGTAATACTTTATATACGCACGATTGATTCTTTTTAAAGTTTATAATTAAGGTCTGTGCCCTGATACCGGTTTGGTGTTCATGCAAGTTCTTGATGTTAAGTTTTAGTCTGTATGGTATACAGACATATCTAGACAGTTTAGTGACGTAGTCCATTTGTCTGAAAGTTTTATATGGGTGTATTGTAACAGTATAGAGCTTGTTATTGTGTTCTAAGCTGTATTCTTTTCTGTTTATTTGTATGTAATAAAGTTGGTAGAATTACCGACAATATGTAAAGTAAAAGGACACAAGTGCAACTAATGTGACATTTATTGTAGCAACGTTTCGCTCTCCAGGAGCTTTATCAAGCCATTACAAACAATACATGGACACAGAGGGTATATAAAGGCTCAGAGTGAGGTGAATACTAGTGAGGTACCATTTCGATGTTCACTAGTGGATGTGTATCAGTCTTGTATAACATGATTCTTGAGAAATAAGTTATTTGCGACATGCAGTGTGTTTTAGTTTGTATTTATGTTACGTGCTGGGTTTTTGCACGATGAGAGATACTTATATCCTGTTTTGCATTGTGCATACAGTGCATATGATTAATGTGATTTTGTGAAAATTTTTGTGTACGTGTGGGTGTGTGTGTGGATGTGGGTGTGGGTGTGTGGGTGTGTATGTGTATATATATATAAATATATATCTCTTTCTATTGTATTGAGCCTTTGTCATGGGTCAGAAGTTATGTAATACTTTATATACGCACGATTGATTCTTTTTAAAGTTTATAATTAAGGTCTGTGCCCTGATACCGGTTTGGTGTTCATGCAAGTTCTTGATGTTAAGTTTTAGTCTGTATGGTATACAGACATATCTAGACAGTTTAGTGACGTAGTCCATTTGTCTGAAAGTTTTATATGGGTGTATTGTAACAGTATAGAGCTTGTTATTGTGTTCTAAGCTGTATTCTTTTCTGTTTATTTGTATGTAATAAAGTTGGTAGAATTACCGACAATATGTAAAGTAAAAGGACACAAGTGCAACTAATGTGACATTTATTGTAGCAACGTTTCGCTCTCCAGGAGCTTTATCAAGCCATTACAAACAATACATGGACACAGAGGGTATATAAAGGCTCAGAGTGAGGTGAATACTAGTGAGGTACCATTTCGATGTTCACTAGTGGTAGTAGTAGTAGTAGTAGTGGTAGTGACAAAAAGCAATTAATTCGTACATGAGTAAAAGGATATAAAAGCTATTACTTGGGTAACATAAAAATAGGTTGGACAAATATAAACTGGAATGAGGCAGGTTGTTTCAGTGTTCACTCTCTGTGCTTTGTGTAGTATAACAGGAGAGACTATGTGATGGCAGGGTTTACTGTTTTCAGGAGGATTCTTGCTAAGACAACGGCAGCTTCACCATCTCCGAAGTCTTAGCAAGAATCCTCCTGAAAACAGTAAACCCTGCCATCACATAGTCTCTCCTGTTATACTACACAAAGCACAGAGAGTGAACACTGAAACAACCTGCCTCATTCCAGTTTATATTTTGTCCAACCTATTTTTATGTTACCCAAGTAATAGCTTTTATATCCTTTTACTCATGTACGAATTAATTGCTTTTTGTCACTACCACTACTACTACTACTACTACCACTAGTGAACATCGAAATGGTACCTCACTAGTATTCACCTCACTCTGAGCCTTTATATACCCTCTGTGTCCATGTATTGTTTGTAATGGCTTGATAAAACTCCTGGAGAGCGAAACGTTGCTACAATAAATGTCACATTAGTTGCACTTGTGTCCTTTTACTTTACATGTTTATTTGTATGTTGGGATATGTTCAGCTGTATTGTTAGGGATAAGTATGTAGATTATCTAGTCAGATTATGATGTTAGGTTTTGGTTTTTTGATTAATGTGAAGGATGGGATTTAACTGATATAACTTCTTTGTATATTTTATGTTCAAGTGTATTGAACCTTTGTCAGATGTCATTTATATGTACAATTTATATATATGCAAGGTTTTGTATATATGTCAATTCATGACCCTGTGACATGTAATTTTGTTTTTAGTTATGTTCTTGATGTAAGTTTTTGTTGTAATATCTTGCGAGCATGTAAGTACAATCCGTTTGTCAGTTAATTTGATTAGGTTCCATACTGTTTCTTTATTTTTATGTTAAACTGTATTGGTTTTAAATAAAATATAAAAAAAAAAAAATCACGTATTATACAACGTGATACTTCATCTGGCATATTACTAGGCGTGGCTTCCGCCTGCCAACACACAACGTATCCAAGACTTAATCTAAGAACTCAGGTGCCTTAAAGTGCACAACAATACGTTAATTTGGGCGACTACCACGGGGTTATTATCATGGACTAAGAATAGGCATTACAGTTCAAAGGTGGATAAGGATGACGCTACCATTCACTACAATGAAAATATCTAACATAACAAAACGAAAATACACTGTGATATTTGACATCTCAATAAAACACAAATGCCAGCAGCTATAAGTGAACTTATACACTGACAAGATGCACACATTGAAAAATACTACCTCCACATATAGTTCAAGCTCCATCACAGCTTACAGGAAAACGAAAACTTGCATATATACATATATTATTGAAAAGCACACGGACACGGCATAAAGTATAAACGGAAATAAGAAAAATGTTTCAACTGTGCTAGGAAGCACACCATATACAAAAAGTACACCAATGACTTGTAAATGAGGCATAAAAGACGAGAAACATTCCTAAAAGTTGTATATACAAAGCACGTAAGATATTTTGTCATCACCGTTACATAGGAGACGCACATAAACTCTGAGAACACAAAACATTCACGCACTTGACAAACACAATTAGACACAGCAGACCAGCCCGTTAGATTACCCACTGAACACTCACAACTATCTCAAATCTCGTAACTCCAAGGCTTTATATTCAGGCGGGAAGTCTCTCTCCCATCTCCCCTCATATACCAACCTATTTCGACATTTTGTCCTATAAATCGTCCCTGCTAACACCCTAATTCTACTGTTACCATCAACGTGCCTCATAGCCCATGACACGAAAATATAATCGGCCACAACATACGACACCGCACGCTGTACACGCAAGTCAACCCCACCTACATCAAAACTCAACGCCCGGAGTACCGACAAACCTCCCCCCCCTACCAAACGCAAAACCCTACTGAACCACTCTCGTACCATACCTAAAGTCTCACAGAAATACACAACATGAAAAGCAGATTCCTCCATCCCGCACACCGGACAACCCCAGTCTTCCTCCAAACGCCTATTATACAACACCACCCCAGACGGCAAGATTCCATGTAAAAATTTAAAAACCACTTCCCGTACTTGAGCAGGCAGACGCAACTGTTGAACTCGCCTCCATATATCACCCCATGCATACATGGGATACATTCCTTCAACTCGCACCACGACTACCTCCCTACCCGCCCTTTCTAAAGTACATAATTTTACACAGTGCACGTCCCTCATGTTCAATAATACGCGAAGCATCGCGTCGCACCAAATTAAATTCCTCCCTCTCCACCACCTGCGCAGGTCGTGATACAATTCGCTTAACCCGCCATGCATCCCACCCAGTCGGAGAAAACGACGCTTCACGTAACATGCCATGACACGAGCCTCTAGAGGAATGAGACCCAACCCTCCCTGATGCAGTGGTGTCTCCACCACCGCTCTTGTGAGCCAATCGCATCCAGAACCCCACAAAAATCGATAAATTCTATGCAAAAGACGTTTGACGTCCCCCTGCAACAGAGGATACAGTGCAGCAACGTGCCATACTTTGCTATAAAGCAGGACATTAATGACCACCGCCCTCTGATGCAGGGTTAAATGTCGCGGCCGTAAACTATTTAAGCGCCCCAAGACACTATGTACAACCCTCCCCGAATTGCACGCCCTCATCTGATCGACCTCCCGCATATAATGAATACCACATATAGTGATACGATCAACCACAGTCCACCCCTCTGCGTCCACCCCTCTGCATCCACCCCATCCCCCACCCACTCCCCCAACTCCATAATTTTCGATTTTTCTCTATTAACACACATCCCCGTAGCCTTGCCAAATATGTCAACAAGTCTCCCAACAAAACCCAATTGCTCCCGTGAACGTAATAACACAGTAGTATCATCAACATAACCCACAAGGGTTGGTCGACCACTACTCGGACCCAACGATGTCTCTATTGCCCTCCCACAAACAGCCCAGTAAAAAGGGTCCTGCATACATGCAAAAAACATTTGAGACATGGGGCATCCCTGACGAATGCCCCTGCTCATGTGTACAAAAACACCTAACTTGCCATTAATTTGTACTTTAAAACCCGCTCCATTGTACAACGAACGGGCCCACATGATGACCTCATTTCCAAAACCCTGCCATCTCATAAATTTCCACAGAACCTCTCTTTCCACACTATCAAAAGCGGCTCGCCAGTCTAAAGCCAAAACACCACCCCCACCCCTCACCCCGCATTCCTCAACAAACTCCCTGATATTCCCATGACCATCATACATTGACCTACCTGGCACACCAAACTGACTCTTATGGATTACCTTATCAAACACTTTCTTAATTCTATTCATCAATATTTTCGCATATAGTTTATAGTCACTACACATCAACGATATGGGACGGTAGTCCTTAATCGCTAACGGCACATCACATTTCCTAACTAAGACCAACACCGCCGTACGCTGAGACAGACCTAACACCCCCCCCCTCCTTCATCGCATTGAGTAAACGAACCATAAAAGTCCGTATTACCTCCCAGTGTTTGATATAAAATTCACAAGGGATGCCATCAATGCCTGGAGCCTTCCCCTTACTCATTCCTTGTAGTGCCTCCCACACCTCTGCCTCAGATATAGGCCCACCCATGAGAAGGCGATCATAATCATTTAACTCGCATCGTACGCCTCTCCCTAAATCCTGTATCGCATGCTCACTCACGTCTTTACTTTGCATCTGGATCTTACTCCAAGTATCGACATAAAAACTTATCCCCTCAGTTGTTGTTAAGACCTGTCCCTCACTATACCCGTCAACTTCATCCTGCACCACTAAACTCACAATTTCAGTCGCTTTTCGCCTTTGTGTCTGACTTTGTAAGACGCAAGCAGACGGCTTGTCACCCCACAAAGCCTCCTCCACCCCACTCGAAATGCGCGCCCCATCGAAAACCTTATTTTTCATTACTTGGATTTGTTCTTTAATAGCATCGATCTCATCCACTGGGTAAACCCCAGATGCCTCTCCCTGTGCATAACATTGTCGTAGATGACCCTCCAGGTACCTCTGAAAACCATACTCCATGCGAGTGGCCTCCTTACACCGATTCACATAAAAATCCTTAATTCGAGGCTTCACAACCTCATCCCACTGTCGTACTAAATCCCATCCCTCCCAGGAGTCTACTCCCATAGACGCCCAGAAGTCCTCGAATAGTTCCCTATCATCCGCACTTTGTAGCATCCACGTATTCAGTTTCCAGTATCCCTTAAAACGATGCGGGAGACCTCCCCAGTCGAGCTCCACAAAAACTCCCCGGTGGTCGGAGAAAAAGACGTTCAACACCCGCCGAGACACATACACCCTATCTAAACATGCTGCATAGCCCCTACGCACAAAAGTATGCTCAATCCCAAAGTCACGTCCTCCGCGTACTTCTACCAACCCCAAACCAGACAACAAGTCACCCAAAACAAGCGAACAGAACCCCGCCCCCCTCGGTTCAACATCTTTACGGCGCACTACACAGTTCCAGTCACCACCTACCACTGTAATTTCTGGCAGGGACCTCAAATAATATACCAAGACATCTCTAACAAAAGTATTTTTAATGTTAACATCATGTTCAGCCGGCCCATATACCCCTACAAAACCAACTCTTCTACTACCCCAATCCCCCACGACTCGCACCACGCGAACTGCAGTATTGGATTGATCCACTGCACCACAGACCAGGCATTCTGCCACAGATCTGCAGTGATTAGCAGGGTGCCCAAATTTGCCAGAAATTTCGACACTGTTGGGGAGTGAGAATTACATGACAGACCTGTAAGCTATAGCCTGCTATATAGACAGAGGACGAAGTTCGTGGCAGTATAAGGTTAAACGAGAGATATTACTAGGAAAGCGCCTTTGCCCACGAGCAGGAAGGATGTACCTACATTAACAATGGGGAGGTTCTGAAGAGCCACCTGTTCTAAAAATCCTTGCCACAAGCCAAAAAATCACTCTTTGCAATGGTACTTGGTAAGACCACAATACCACTACAACAATTAAGACTAGTGTGCTTAGGAACGGTGACTGGTATGTTATCTAGTGGGGGAGAGTATGAGCTTGCTCTGAATTCTGTACTGTTACAACACATGCACTGCTTCGAAGAGTGTGGAATGATATATTTTTTCTGTAAAGAAAAGAATTTTGTCCATTGCATACTCGTTAACCCAGTATACAAAGACAGTGAGTGTCGTGTAGGTCGTTTTTAAGCGATTATCGATGTACTGTTGTCAATAAGTTGTTTTGGACGTTTAGGAGTAGTACCACCGGTGGTCTGACCTGAGGGAGGTGGGTGATCCAAAAATCGTCGCATCGTATTCGGGGAAGCCGGATGCAGTGTGAAGAGGATGCTAAAGGCAGTGGCATGAATAGAAATGGGTGGCGCCGCAGCACCAGAAGCAGGTGTCGAAGCGTCACCGTTCCTCCTCCCAGACCAAGGGGGGTTGGGAGGAGGAACGGTTTCACTTGGCAAGGACTCCATAATAAAGGTGCTTCTTCTGTGATATCTCCTTTCTTGTTTAAGAAAAAATGAAAGGAAAGAAAAAAAAAAGAGGGACAGTGGAGGGACAGTCGCTAGGAGGCATGGAGGGGCCGAAATCTCCCCCCCCCCCATCGTCCGAGAAGGCCTCGAGTCCACTGGTGCTGAAGATGCAGCCTGGAATCAGTGTCATACCCTACCCTTCATGCCAATAAACCAGCACTCTGGGATAGGAGCCTCACATCTACCGAGCTACCTTGGAGGACAAAAGAAAGGGCAGTCAGAAAGCTGCCACAAAGCATACCCCCTTCGGCTGTCACCTCCCAGAACCGACAGGCAGCTTTCAAAGATACACCCAAAGGGCACCCCGCCCACTTCCCTGAAATCTGGGAAGGGAGCAGGGCACCTTCAGATAATTCAGATACAAGGGTAAACCACACCACCCCCGAAGGACCTCAAAGAGTGTGACGAGGGGAGGACCCCAGTGCCTATGAATGGGATGGGAAAAAGGGGAGGGTGGGGAGAGGGGTGGAAAGGGGAAAAAGGGGGGGATGGGGATGGTGGGGTAAGGAAGGGATTGGGGCGTAATTAGGTTCTGTCGGAGGAAGAAGACCAAGAGGTCCAATTCCTCAGACCGATAGCCTCTTTACCACTGCAAGGAGCCCCCCATAAAGAGGCTTCCAAGACCAAAGTAGCAATTTCCAACTAATTTTAGGTCACTGATAATGAATATCGTGGTTAAAATTGTTTCTTAGCTCTTGAACTTATTGTGACACCTAAGTTGTGACACCTACGTGTCACAACAGGTTCCATCAGGGTTGCGGCAGTGCGTTTCTTACCACACTCATAGTCTCACTGCCATTCATTATTTTTCCAGCAGTCATAGAAGGTGGTTGTGCTGTACAAGTTTATATTTTAAGGTGAAAAGTAAGCGATTTTCTTAGCCAAATACGTTTTAAACGTATAATAAATATTCACTGAGCAAGCTATTGACATGCATGTAAGGCACATTATATTAATTTTATTTTCCTACTGAATGATATAAATATCTCTGCTTATCTATCATGCTCTGTAATATATTAAATTAATGAATAAATATTCTGTTTAACTTCTAATTTTTTGTTTTTTTTTCTTCCTACAGATGCCTTATACTTGTGTGAATAGGGCAGACAACCTCTGCTACATTTTGCGGTGAGGTAACCTTTGCATCACAGAAGCGCCATATAACTGCTATGGTTAGAAAGGCATATCACCTATATTTTGGATGCAAGGTTGGTGACCAGGATAAAAGCTGGGCTCCACACATATGCTGCAATAATTGTGCTACTAACCTTCGTCAATGGTTGAACGGGAAGAGGAAGGGAATGCCTTTTGCTGTGCCAATGAAATGGCGGGAGCCAACAGACCGTACTAATAGTTATTATTTCTGCATGGTATTTCCAGTACAAAATGGCTTTTCAAAGAAAAAAAAAAGAAGGGGCCCATTGAATATCCAAACATTCCATCAGCTATTCACCCAGTTCCACATGGAGAAGGTCAACCTGTTGCTGAAGCACCAACTTCGGTATCCTTCGAGTCAGATGAAGAAAGGGATGAGGAGGAAGAAGAGAAGGATCACAGTGCTGGATTACAGAGTGACCGAAATTTTGATGAAGCACACTCACACTCAGGGATCTGCAACTACCCACAAATAAGGCAGAGCTGCTAGGCTCTCGTTTTGAACAGTGGAATCTCCTAACAGCTCATGTGATGATTTCAAAATTTCGTAACCGTCATCAAGGCTTACAAGAACATGGGATGTAACATGTTACTTAAAACCCACTTTTTGGATTCACATTTAGACTTTGTCCAGCGAATTCTGGGACAGTTAGTGATGAACATGGTGAAAGTTTTCACCAAGATATTTCAGCCATGGAAAAATTGTACTAGGGCAAATGGGACACAAGAATGCTTGCAGACTATTGCTGGACATGTGGAAGAGATCATTCTTCAGCCCACTATAAGCGTCAAGTAAAAAGGCAGAGAGTAGGTACGGATTAGAGTTTAAAATATACTGACATATTGTACGTTATAATAAAATAATCAAATATTGCATGTCTCGTGTCTTTAAACCTATAACCAATAAGCATTTTTCAAGGTGTTATTTGGATTCGTGACTTGAAAACACTAAACATTCGTCTCTCGACCTGCGGGGAGAGAGGACGCTTCTACAGGTTCTCTTGCACGCCACCTGGTGAGGAAAACAGCATTAGCACCAAGATGGCGGACCGACTGTACCGGCGCATAAATACTGTCTGCATTGAGCTGGTTAGAGGATCTTTAAGCAACGCCACGATGAACGTACTCCTGCCAAACATTATCAGGGACTGTTATGGCATCCCCATTCAAGAGCTGTATGGTGTGGCACTGAACGGTATGTCAAGGGTCTTCGTGAAGTTCATGAGGGCTGACATCGTCGACGAATTCCAAGAAAGGCGGATGAGTATCAACACGGCAGTGGAAGTATGCTTGCATGATGTGTCTAAGTATTTTACCTGGGTGAAGGTAAGGAATGTACCTTTTGAGGCAACAGCCTACAGCCTACAAGATGTGTTCAGTGGTTATGGGACTGTACACTCGACGAGCATGGGAATGTGGAGGGACGGCCCTTATGAGGGGATGCCGGAAGGATCCTTCACACTGAAAATGACCCTGAGGAGACCGATACCATCATATGTTACATTGCATAACCATAGAACACAGGTTTTTGTACACTATGCGGGGCAGAGGAAGACGTGCCGTTTATGTGACTCTTATGAGCACATGGTGGCACAATGCCCCAGGAGACAGGGCCCTAGGCGTCAGGAGACAGCTTCTGTGGATACGCCATTAGAAGCCACGGATGTTGTGACGGGTGAAGTGGAAAGCCGGGGTACAGGCCTATGGAGTGAGGAGGTCGACAGGGCAGAGGTGGTTTTGGAGACGTGTGTTACACTACCATTGGAAACGGGGGGGGGAGGGAATATCGCTGTCAGACAGACCGTTAGATAATGCAGTCAGCTCAGGACGGGATTTTGGAGGCTGTGCTGAAGGATTTTTTGGAAGAGTCGGAGCATGGTGTGGAAAGTGATGTGAGGTCAGGTGATGGATGAACAGAAGCAGGGTAAGGAAGACTTGAGTGAGGTTCGAAAGGAGAGCAATGTGGTGGTGGAGGTCCATCAAGAAGATGTGGTTGCAGAAGAAATGTGTGTAGAGGGTAGCTCCCGCAAGAGATCAGCGGGGGCATCAGACATGGACGAAGTCCTCACACCAGCGCAGAGGCCTGGGAAGAAGATGTGGGCAGCTGTGGTAGCAAAGGCAAGTCCGGGAGGAGGGGGGGAAATGGGAAGCTAGGTGGGAAGGGACAGGGAGGGGTTGGAGGGCAGGAACGAGGGATTGATAGAGAAGAACCGAGACCTATGAAAGGAGGACCAAGTAAGCCTCAGCGGCACAGGGGTAAGCCGCCATTCTTGTAAAATTCAGGTGTGTAACTTTCAATGTAAACGGTCTTAAAACCGAGGTCAAGAGGGTATGGTTAGAGTGGGTTTTGAGGAGATTTAGTATTGATGTCTGTTTTTTGCAGGAACATAACCATAGGTTAGGATGTGAGTTGTTGTTGAAAGGTTATAGGTTGTTTACATGTGATGCTTTGAGGTTGAAAGGAGGTGTGGCTGTGGCGGTAAAGGAGACCAGTCCTTTGCGTATCCTGGGTTGGGAGGAGGGGGGGGTGGGAGGGTTGTCAGGGTGGATGGGTTTTGGGGGGCCAGGAGGGTTAGTTTTGTAGGTGTGTACATGCCAGCAACTAGTAACACTAGAGTGAAGGTGGATTTTGTACGCGAGGTTCTGGTATATCACTTGAGAGGTTTACCTGCTTTTACGGTGATTGGTGGGGATTGGAATTGTGTCATTAGGAAGGGTTATGTGGTTCCGAGGGGGGCGGGTTGTGTTTTGGGGGTTCTGCGGGATGTTTTGCGAGATGTTGGAGTGGTAGATGTGGTGGGAAGTAGGGGATATGGAGTGGAGCACACTTTTATTCGTAGGGGATATGAGGCACGGTTAGATAGGATTTATGTTAGGCAGGGCATAGGTGTGGAGAGGGTGAGGACTATCGATGTGGGTTTTTCTGATCATCGTGCTGTTATAGCAGATTTGAGGGTAGATGGCATAGTGAGAGTTTATGCAGGATACTGGAAATTAAATGTGAGGCTACTTAGGGAAGAGGGTGACCCTACGGGGTTTGAAGATTGGTGGAAATCCTTTTGGGAGACTAGGAATATGGAAATGGATTTGCTGGATTGGTGGGAAATGAGGGCTAAAGTTGAAATTGCGAAATTTTTTAAAGTACGGGGTAAGGAGATGGCTAGGTGGAGCTATGTCCTACAAAATTATCTTGAGGGTCAGTTAAATGACTGTTATGCAGAGGAACGGGTGGGGCGGAGTGAGGACATGGAACGTTTGCGAAATAGGTTGGCGGAAATTCACAATGAAAAATTTGAGGCAATTCGAGTTAGGGCAGGGTTGGAGGATGTCTTAAGGGGAGATAGGCCATCGGGTTTTGTATTAAGGAGGTTAAGGAACGGCAGGCGAAGACCACCTTGGCGTATATTGAGGCAGGTACAGGGGGGGGGGTGGCTTTGAGGAGGGTCAAGGCCTATCCACCACGGAAAATATTAGTTTGTATGCAGATTTTTGGTTTAGGGAGAAGTGGAGGAGGGTTGGCGGGGGAGTGGGTGAGGGACGGTTTGGGGATGAAGGGTTTAATAGGGTATTAAGTGAGCAGGACAGTGACAGAATCGAGGGTAGTATTAATGTAGAGGAGGTGGAGGAGGCAGTTTTTGGGATGTGCCAGGGTAAAACCCCAGGCATAGACGGAATACCAAACGATTTTTATAGGTATCATTGGGGGAGTGTACGGCATTGTCTGGTGGGGGTTTTGAATTGTATGTTAAGTAGTGGGAGGATGGGGAAATCACAAAGAGCGGGTGTCACGGTTTTAGTGCCCAAAAAGAAGGAATGCCGAGTTTTGAATGATTACCGTGCGATTACGTTAATGTGCTCGGATTACAAGATTTTTGCTAAGGTTTTGGGCAACAGAATGAGGAAAGTGTTGGGTTTAGTGTTACATAGGGGACAGTTGGGAATTCCAGGAAGAAGGATGAGGGATGGACATGGTTTGATTAGGGATTTTCTAGAGAGATGTACGGGAGGGGGAATACTAGGTTTAGATTGGGTGAATGCTTATGATTGCGTGGACAGAGATTTCTTAGGGGTTTGCTTAGAGAGGTTGGGGTTTCGGGAGGGGGTAGTGAGGTGGGTGAACACCCTGTATGATGGGGCAGAGGTGAGGGTACAGGTCAATGGGAGGTTGGGTGAAAGTGTACCAATGGAGAGAGGTTTGAGGCAGGGCTGTCCGATGTCACAGCTGCTCTTTGCGTGTGTGCAGAATCCTTTTTATGAGTCTGTTGAGAGGGTAATGAACAATCAGGAGATGGAAGGGGGGTGCAAAGGGGGCATCGTTGGGTATGTGGATGATACTACTGTTTTGCTAAGGGGTAAGGAGGAGTTAAGGAGGGTGGGTAGAGTGATTCAGATGTTTGGTATGAATACCGGAATGAGAGTTAATACGGTGAAATCAAGGTTACTAGAGGTCGGTAATTGGATAGGGGGGGGGGGGGCTTGGGGATAGGGTTAGGATGGACAGTGGTTGACAGAATCAAGGTATGTGGGATATGGTATTTGGCGGAAGTGCAGGCATGCAGAAGGGTAAATTCCGAGTCTGTCACGGGTAAGGTTTTAAGTAGACTAGGAGGTTTAAGTGCGAGGGACTTAGCTTTACATCAGAGGGTAGTGGTGGTAAATTCACTTGTCTATAGCAAGGTATGGGGGGTGGCAGAGGTTTTTCCCTTAGAGGTACGAGATATTGTGGAAATGCAGAGGAGGGTGCTGAAGTTTGTGTGGGGATTTGGGAGGGCATGGTTAAGTAAGGAGGTAGTTATGACGGATGTTCGGAGAGGGGGTTTAGGTTTGTTGCCTTTAGGACTGAGAGTAATGGCTGTATATATCAAGTGGAGGTATATGAGGGAAGGGGGTGTGAGGGGCGCTAAAGTAGGAAGAGTTATGGAGGAGGCACGTAAATGGTGGAGTGGGAAGGAATTGAGGGTTTGTGAAGATATGTTGAGATTTTTATTGACAGTGCAACAGGTGGATAAAATCAAAGTGAAATTGTTGGTGAGGGTAGTGAAAGGTCAAGGAATTATGCAAGGGGTAGCCGTGTATCCAACGTATGATTGGGGGGTTATTTGGAAAGATTTTAGTAAGCTTCGGATACCGGCTAGAGTAAGAGAATTAGTATATAGGTTTGTCATGGGGATTCTGGCTTCCAAGGAGGTGTTACGTAGTATGGGGTTTGTGGAGGAGGCTTTTTGTCAGTTTTGTGGTGATGTTGAAACGGCGTTTCATGTGGTCTTTTTTTGTACCTCCTTGGAGGGGGTGAGATCATGGATGGGTGGGGTTATCAGACTGTTGGGGGGGGGGGTCGTTTGCCGCTTTTAAGGGCTTTACTACTAGATGTAAGGGGAGTGCCTAGGGATGTTGGAAGGGCTATAATGTATATCATAGTGGATTATCTGGACATTTCATGGGGAATGAGGGGATTAAGGGGTGATATGAAGATAAAAGCGTTGGCGGCCAGATTCTATAGGACGAAGTGTAGGAATAAGTTGGTTTATGGGGCGTCTTGGGAAAAAAGTTTCCCGGAAGGTTATAGGAATCTCACTGTGGGTTCCCTTGGGCGGGGTCCCTGAGGATGGACAAAGGAGTGGTCTCCTTATGGGGGGATGTAAAGGGGGGGGGTTGTTTTTGGTTTATCTGGAACTGATGTAGTGTGTAAGAGGAAGGTAGTGAGAATTAGGTATGGATGGTACGCCATGTTTCACGAGAATGTTTGTCATACTGAGATATAAGTGTGGTTTCCAGGGTTACATTTCTAAGCCTGATGGTTATGTTCACTGGGTTTAAAATTTCCTTGAAAGCCAGGATACCGAGCCCTTAGGATCTCGTTTTTAAGTAATTAGATTGGCACGTTGGTATCAACACAAAATTTTTCTGAGATACGTGTCAGTTCTTTTGGGACTGGCACATTACAGCAGCCTTATCCTTATAACTACTCTAGTCTTATTTTAGTCTCGGGTTCTTTAAATAATTTACATAGCCTAGTATTGTACCGCTAATGTGGCATGTGGTGTATTATCTTGCATTTTGAGTGTGAACTTCACGATATGCAATGTTTTGAATGTTTGTAATTCATGGTTAACATTAATATTTGATATCATATTGGTGGTGTATATTCTTCTACTTATTACAGTGTATGTGTATAGGAATGTAATGTTTCATATCTGTTTTAGTCTGTAAATTTTGTGTTTTTGTCTTGTTCATGCACTACCAACTTTTAGGTTTTGATGAGGTCAGGGTATGAGCTTTCATTAGGATAATTCAATGTATGTTATTTAGAACGGGGACTGTACATACGGGGAGGGGGGGGGGTAGAAGTGTCAGCTGTGTCTGCACTGGCAATAATGATTATTATAAAAGGAGGGTTTATAGGTTATGTATATGGTTGTGGGTTATGTATATGGTTGTAATATGGCCTTGATCTATGGTGTTCTTAAAATGTACCGGGATTGTGTACTAGAGGTTTTGTAATATCTAGTATGGTTTTTAATTTTATACTATTATCATTATTGTATTTGCTCTGTTTTAAATAAAAATATAAAAAAAAAATTGTCTTATTATGATTAATGGCATTCATTTGCAACGAGAATCTTGTGCAAGGGAAACATACAACTGGTGAACATTTTAATCTGATGTTGCGAGGCAATCGAAACTTAATAGGTCTTATCCTTTCCCTAAGACGAATCAACCAATAAATATTATAGTCCTTCAGAACTGGTAACTCAAATTTATTTTAACTGATTTAACGGAAATATAAATTTCACACTACTTTACACATAAAAAAAGTCAAAATTTCACCAACACATTTAAATTTCACTCTGCACGGTTGTCATATTTTTAAGCAGCTTTCGTAAACAATTGAAGCTATACCAGGAAAAACAGTGGTGGTGTTTCTCATCCTTTTTCTCTTGAAAAAGGAATTGATCTCGTAAATAACTGTTCCAACCATCAAATTTTAGAACAAAGTAAGAAAATGTTTTTGAAGGAAAGTTGAAATTTATTAATTTTATGAGCCAAAATATTGATGAGACTGATTGCCTCTTCAGTTAGCATGAATTAGATAATTTAAATACAGTTTAATCCACGTCACTAGGAGAGGATGATATAACTTATGATATTTTCAGAAGTGTATTATCTCAACACTGTGGTGCTAATGTGAGAATAATGTACATTCTTAATTGATTATGTTGAGAGCAAGTTAATATTAGCCAAGGGAAATCCTCTTCAAACGTTCTAGATAAAGGCAAGGCGAAGCTCTCAGAATTATTCTAGATAGTCCTAAATCTACCCAGATTCTTAATATGAGGAAGAAGCTTGATGTTCCTAGTATCCTCCTGTATATTCATATGCTCTTACTCATCCTCCTTCGTAAGCACCTACTTTTTCCCATTCTGCTCCTCCTTCTCCTCCTCCTCCTCCTCCTCTTCCTTCACAATAACCACCTCATACTTCTTCACCAGCTAATATTCTTGTGAATCATCCTACGCTTACGTTTCATGTTCTTCCTTCTCCCTCTCACCTCCTCTTGTTCTTCCTTCTCCCTCTCACCTCCTCTTGTTCTTCCTTCTTCCGCTCACCTCCTCTTGTTCTTCCTTCTCCCGCTCACCTCCTCTTGTTCTTCCTTCTCCCGCTCACCTCCTCTTGTTCTTCCTTCTCCCGCTCATCTCCTCTTGTTCTTCCTTCTCCCGCTCACCTCCTCTTGTTCTTCCTTCTCCCTCTCACCTCCTCTTGTTCTTCCTTCTCCCGCTCACCTCTTGTTCTTCTTTCTCCCGCTCACCTCCTCTTGTTCTTCCTTCTCCCTCTCACCTCCTCTTGTTCTTCCTTCTCCCTCTCACCTCCTCTTGTTCTTCCTTTTCCCTCTCGCCTTCTTCTGTTCTTCCCTTCTCCCTCTCACCTCCTCCTCCTCCTCTGCCTTTTAATGCTTTACTTGTTCCTCTTCCTCCACACTCCCCCTCCTCCTCTTCCTCCTCCCCTTCTTCCTCCTCTCCCTCTTCTTCCTCCCCCTCTTTTCCTCCTCTCCCTCTTCTTCCTCCCCCTCTCTTCCTCCTCTCCCTCTTCCTCCTCCCCCTCTCTTCCTCCTCTCCCTCTTCCTCCTCCCCCTCTCCTCCTCCACACCTAATGCTCCTCCCCCTCCTCTTCCCCCTCCACTTCTTCCTCCTCCCTCTCCTCCTCTTCCTCCTTTCCCTCCTCCTCTTCCTCCTCCTCTCCTCTTCCTCCTCCTCTTTCTCCCTCCTCTCCTCTTCCCCCTCCACCTCTTCCTCTCCCTCTTCCTCCTCCTCCATCTCCTCCTCCTCCCTCCTCCTTTTCTTCTTCCTTCCCGCCTCCTCTTCCTCCTTCCCGCCTCCTCTTCCTCCTCCCCTCCACCTCTTCCTCCTCCTCCCCTCCTCTTCATCCTCCCTCTCCTCCTTCTCCTCTTCATCCTCCTCCTCCTCCTCCTCCTCCCCTTCCTCCTCCTCCTCCTCCTCCTCCCCTTCCTCATCCCCTCCTCTTCCTCCTCCCCTCCTCCCTCTCCTCCCCTCCTCTTCCTCCTACCCCTCCTCCTCCTCCCCCTCCTCCTCTTCCTCCTCCCCTCCTCCTCCTCCTCCCTCATCCTCTTCCTCCTTCCCTTCCTTCTCTTCCTCCTCCCCTCCTCTTCCTCACCCTCCTCTCTCTCCTCCACCCCCTCCTCCTCTTTCTCTTAACTCTCCTCCTCTTCCTCCTTCCTCTCCTTCCCCTCCTCCTCTTCCTCCTTACTTTCTTCCTCTTCCTCCCCAGCCTCCTCTTCTTCCTCCCCTCCTCCTCCTTTTCCTCCTCCTCTCCTCCCTCTCCTCCCTCTCCTCTTCCTTCCCCCCCTCCTCCCTCTCCCTCCTCTTCCTCCTCCCCTCCTCTTCCTCTTCCCTCTCTTCGTCTTCATCCTCCCTCTCTTCCTTTACCTCCTCCTCTTCCTCCTCCCCTTCTCCCTTCGTCCTCCTCCTCTTCCTCCTGCTCCTACTACTGCGCTAACAATAACCTGCATCCCAGCCCCAGGAAGACGCACATTCTGCCTCCTCTTCCGTTCTCTTCCGGTCTCCTCTTCCTGTCTCCTCTTTCTGTCTCTATCCATAAACTTAGCCTAACTCTCCTCCTACTGCTCCTGCTCTTTCTTCTCCTTTCTCCTAGTCTTCATTCTTTGCTTCCTCCTTCGTTTTCTCAACCTTGTCCTCCTTCTCTTCATCCTCTTCTCCTCAACATCATTATTTGCCTCCTCCTCCTCCTCCTCTTCATCCTATTTTCTCATCCTTCTCTTCTTCCTCCTCTTCCTCCTCCTGTGCATCATTCTCCTCCAGCTTCCTGCGTATTCTTCTCCTCCTCCTCTACCTCCTTAGTATCATTAATATAATCTTTCTTCTCCTCCTTCCCTCGCTTTATTCTCTTTCTTAATCCTTCTCCTCTGCCTCTGTATGCACCACCTCCTTTCTTCACTTCCTCCTTCACCATTATCGCCTCCTTCTTTAACTGTCTTTTCCTTCCCCGCCTAATAATCCTCCTTCTCTTCCTCTTCCTAATCATGCTTCCCACTTCTCCTCCTTCTCCTCCTCCTTCTCCGCCTCCTTCTCCGCCTCCTCCTCCTCCTACTACTACCCGTACATAAGTTCCACTTCTTCTTACTCTTCTTTCTTTTCCTTTTCCTCCACTTTCATCATAATCACTTCCTCTTCACACTAATAGACTCTGCTTCCTCCTGATCCTATTCCTCCCCTTCGCTCCAGTTCTTCCTTCTACTCCTTTTCCTATACCTTTTCCTTCACTCTCTCCTCCTTCTCGTCTTTCCTCCATCTTCGTTTCCTCCTCTACCTTCTCATCCTCTTTCTACTCCTGCTCTACAAACGCCTCTTCTTATTCTTCCTCATCTTTCTCCTCCTCGTCAACTTCCTCCTCCTTCTCTACCTCCTCTTTCTTTACTACAGTCCCCTCCTGGTTCTTCACTTAATAATCCTCCTCAGAATTCCCCTTCCTCCTCTTCCTGCTTCTTATTCTCCTCCTGCTCTTCTTTGTCTTCTCTCTCCTCTTCCTCTTCCTCATCACCATAATCACCTACCTCTCCTTAAATGACTAATTATTCCTTCACAAATCTTCCTCCTTCTGCTCTTACTTCTTTTCCTCCCTTTTTCTTCACTTTTTCCCTTTCATCCTGCTTCTACTCCTGCGCTTTCTCCTCTTCGTCCTCCTTCTCCTCCTCCTCTTCCTTCAAATAATTCTCCAGGCCTCATCGTATTCCTCAGTTTCAGTCTTCTCTTTCTTCTTCTCTTCTTGCTGCCGCTGCTTATACCTCTTTTCTCATCCTGCTGTGATTCCATCCCTTAATCTTCCTACTTCTCTTCTACATCTGTCTCTTCCTACTCCTATTTCTCCTCCTTTTCGTCGCCTATTCTTCCTCCTAATTCTTCTTTCTCTTCCTGTGCATCATTCTTTTCTTCCTGTACATTATTCTCCCTTTCTCATCTTCATCGCTACCGTTATCCTCTTTTTTTTTCTTGTTATTCCTCTGTTTCATTCCTTCTCTTCTTTTTCATCTCGTGTTTCTTATCTTCCTTTTCATCCTCATCCATCCTTCTTCCCATCATTAGCCTATTCATCCTTTTCCTCTCATAATCTACCATCTCCTCATCTTCTTCTTCAATAACTATCTCCTCTTCCTCTTCTCGTCTTTCTCATTCTCCTCCTCTTTATCTTCTCTTCACCATAAACACCAAAACCTCCTCCCTCCTTCTCTTCCTCCTTTTCCTCTTCGTTCTCTTTTACCATTATCGCCTCCACCGATTAGTCGTCTCTCGCCAACTCCTCCTCCTCCTCCTCCTCCTCTTCCTCCTTCAACTAATCATCATCATCAGTCGCCTCATCTTTCTTCTCCTTATTCTTTCATCCTCCTCTTTCATATCCTGTTCCCCCGCCTTCTCTTCCCACTCTAGTGCGTCTTCTTCTTCCTATTTCTCGTTTCCCTACTCCATTTCCTCATACTCCTCGTTTCTGTTCTCAACTTTTTCATCCAACTCGTCTCCTTCTTAATACTTTCCCATTCCCTTATCCTTCTCCAGCTTCACCTCCTCTTCTTTCTTCTACTGCACATTATTCTTCTCATCATTTTCGTTATCATCCTCGTCCTCCTCAATTTTCTTCATACTCTTGCTCCTCTGCCTCTTACTACTCTTCCTTTTTCCACTTACTTTTCCTCCTCTTTCTCTTACTCCTCGTCTTCCTCTTCCTCCTACTTTTCGTACTAGTCCTGCGCTTCCTCAGTCTTCAATGACATGTATGAGCCTGACCTCCCAGGCTCATAGTACGGCACATTACTGCCACTCTGAGTCAGATAAGACTCACCGCTATACCATCACCCTGGATCAGTGTGCTTACTGCATTATACCATCACCCTGGATCAGTGTGCTTACTGCATTATACCATCACCCTGGATCAGTGTGCTTACTGCATTATACCATCACCCTCGATCAGTGTGCTTACTGCATTATACCATCACCCTCGGTTTTTGTGCTTACTGCATTATACCATCACCCTGGATCAGTGTGCTTACTGCATTATACCATCGCCCTGGATCACTGTGCTTACTGCACTATACCATCACCCTGGATCAGTATGCTAACTGCATTATACCATCACCCTGGATCAGTGTGCTTACTGCATTATATCATCACCCTTGATAAGTGTAGTTACTACACCATACTATCATCCAGGATCAGTGTAATTGCTACACTATACGATCATCCAGAATGAGCGGAGTTATTACACTAAATTATCTGAACGTATTACTCTCATCTTAAATTAATGAAGCTATAGGATCATTTCGTCATCCTGCATCACTAAAGGTGCAACACATTACCGTCATCATGAAACACCAGAAGTACAATACATTACCGTCATCATGAAACACCAGAAGTACAACACATTACCGTCATTGTGAAACACCTGAGGTACAACACATTACCGTCATTGTGAAACACGTGAGGTACAACACATTATCATCATCATGAAAGTGCTGGATTACGAACTTGGCGGGAATGGAAGGTCTGCCACTGATTCCCTCAGGGAATTACTGGTTTCTTTTTACCTCATGTTGTTTCCTGGAGCCACCAATTTAGGTAAGAGCTTCCACGCACACTCAGGCTGCACAACAGTGGCCCCTTTACTCCAAACCCTAGCAAAAGTGGGGCACTTGCCTCCCACACGAAGGTGAATGTAAACAAAGATAATTAAAAATCAAGTTAGAGATGCAATACTGCAACAGCTACCAACATATTTATGTTGTCTGTAAGCAGCTCTGGCAAAGGTAAACACAGAAGGTTATAAAGCTAACCAGAAACGCAGGAATTATAATATTAGCCACTAGAAGACAATGTACCACATTAATAGTTTAATAATAAAAACTGTGATGATGCGGGATAAATTGACACTCATCCTGACATCCACCACCAGTGATGTATGCCAGTTCATTGTCACATTTCAAAGATAAATTTTTATGAGCAGAATACCATGTTCGTGACCTTTCTGGAGCAATGCAGAGAGTAACTCAAAGGCTGATGAGGAACCAGCCGTGAACCATCTTCTTTAGAGGGGGACTATTTCTTTTCTAAGTTTGTAAATTAACTGTGATATTCAGAAATATTCAATAAATGAAGAATACTTCCAATGATCGACTTATAAAATCTAAAAAATTAAGCATTATGAAAGGAGGATGACGTCCTGTTATATTATTCTGTATTGTTGTAAATTTGATTTTTTTTTTGTCTGAAATTGTAAGAAAATGTGGAATCATTGGATACAGCCTTCAATCTTTCATCGTTGAACTTAATTATAAGAAAAATTAGCTATGTAAATTTCAATATGACAGTTATATTAAATACTTTGCTAACAACGAAATAACCAGAAAATTATTAAAGTCCCAAGTGATTGTTGTATAAACAGGAAGAAATTTAATTTTGTATTAATGTTCATACCAATATTATATCAGTAATGAGCGTACCTACAGGGCAATATGGCAGGATTATCCCATAAACCTGCGATATTGAATCTGAACATAACGAAAAAAATCATATAATTGAGTATAAGTAATTTTTAATAAATATAAACTGATCTTTGATATTTTAGTACAATTTAGTTAAATAAATTATGTAACGTAACTTAGGTGATGTGCGATGTTTCGGGGGATTAGCGTGGCGTGTTATAGCGCACCAAGGCTAGCTTCTGTAGTGTTATAGCGCATCATGACTAGCTACTGTAGTGTTATAGCGCACCAAGGCTAGCTACTGTAGTGTTATAGCGCACCATGGCTAGCTTCTGTAGTGTTATAGCGCACCAAGGCTAGCTTCTGTAGTGTTATAGCGCACCATGACTAGCTACTGTAGTGTTATAGCGCACCAAGGCTAGCTACTGTAGTGTTATAGCGCACCATGGCTAGCTTCTGTAGTGTTATAGCGCACCATGGCTAGCTTCTGTAGTGTTATAGCGCACCAAGGCTAGCTACTGTAGTGTTATAGCGCACCATGACTAGCTACTGTAGTGTTAGAGCGCACCAAGGCTAGCTACTGTAGTGTTATAGCGCACCAAGGCTAGCTACTGTAGTGTTATAGCGCACCAAGGCTAGCTTCTGTAGTGTTATAGCGCACCATGGCTAGCTTCTGTAGTGTTATAGCGCACCATGACTAGCTACTGTAGTGTTATAGCGCACCAAGGCTAGCTTCTGTAGTGTTATAGCGCACCAAGGTTAGCTTCTGTAGTGTTATAGCGCACCAAGGCTAGCTTCTGTAGTGTTATAGCGCACCAAGGCTAGCTTCTGTAGTGTTATAGCGCACCAAGGCTAGCTTCTGTAGTGTTATAGCGCACCATGGCTAGCTTCTGTAGTGTTATAGCGCACCAAGGCTAGCTTCTGTAGTGTTATAGCGCACCAAGGCTAGCTTCTGTAGTGTTATAGCGCACCATGGCTAGCTTCTGTAGTGTTATAGCGCACCAAGGCTAGCTTCTGTAGTGTTATAGCGCACCAAGGCTAGCTACTGTCGTGTTATAGCGCACCAAGGTTAGCTTCTGTAGTGTTATAGCGCACCATGGCTAGCTTTTGTAGTGTTATAGCGCACCAAGGCTAGCTTCTGTAGTGTTATAGCGCACCAAGGCTAGCTTCTGTAGTGTTATAGCGCACCATGGCTAGCTTCTGTAGTGTTATAGCGCACCAAGGCTAGCTTCTGTAGTGTTATAGCGCACCAAGGCTAGCTACTGTCGTGTTATAGCGCACCAAGGTTAGCTTCTGTAGTGTTATAGCGCACCATGGCTAGCTTTTGTAGTGTTATAGCGCACCAAGGCTAGCTTCTGTAGTGTTATAGCGCACCATGACTAGCTACTGTAGTGTTATAGCGCACCAAGGTTAGCTTCTGTAGTGTTATAGCGCACCATGGCTAGCTTCTGTAGTGTTATAGCGCACCAAGGCTAGCTTCTGTAGTGTTATAGCGCACCAAGGCTAGCTTCTGTAGTGTTGTAGAGTCTTTGTTCAAGGTGTTGAAAGAGGCTATACTTCTGGAGGAGAAAAATATGTAACTGAAAATTAGCCTGGATAAATATAGAAATGAATGTGTGGAGGTTGGGATTAGTGAATGTAAACAGGTGACTGGCAGTAAGGCGCAGATTAGCAGCCATTACAAGTGAATGAATGTATCCAGTAAAGGAAGAAACATGAAATAAAGGTTTAAAGAGAATATTTAAAGGAAGGAAATCGCTTTTCTGTCTTCCATGATGAATGTACTTCTAACCTAACTCCTCTGCTTATAATGAAGGTAGGAATGTCCTTGCCTTCGGTGGCTGACAGGTAAGATATATGGACCATACTGTAACATAGTAAGGAGAAACAGTGAATGTGTTTCCCAGGAGCCGGTGTTGGATAACATCATGTCAGATAATGTGATTAAACCCGTTATCTGCCTCAATGCTGGTGGTAAAGATAAATATTATTATTATTATAACAGAGACTGGGTTTAACCTGAAATATTGAGAAATGCGTTCTGAATGCCCCATCCAAGGCTACAAATTGCTCCACGCTGACAGGGTTACTAGGAAGGGTGGCGAAGTGGCGATGTATGTCAAAAGTAATTTGTACTTTTGCATTAGGCATGATATAAAATTAGAAGTGATGGACAATGAATCTGTTTTACTACAGTTTCTGGGGGGATATGAAAAACTAATGTTGCGAGTGATTTACAGGTCCCCAAACCTTGACAGGGAACTCACTAAATTTCTATGGGACTAAATTCATAAGGCATCTAGATACGAAAATATTGTGTTAATGGGTGATTTTAACTTTAAACATATTCACTGGAGTAATTTAACAGGAAATCTAGTGATTTTCTGGATATAATCCAGGACTGCTTTTTGAAACAGTTTGTGACAGAACCAACTAGAGGAAACATCCTCCTTGACTTGGCTTTTACCAAGAAGAAATCACTGATATCAAGGGGTTCATGATGAGCTTGGAATTATCTTAAGCTTCCGCTTGGCCGATTCCACAGGACTGAGAAATTACCTGGGTGAGGTGACTAGTGTGGTCTGATCGGCCCTGTAGGTCAGGTAAGTGGTAATGGGTGACATTTTTTTCAAATCTGCCCAGATTACGTATGTTCCAAATGGGGAAATTAGATCATTTATTATTATTATTATAATCAAAAAGAAGCGCTAAGCCACAAGGGCTATACAGCGCTGCATAGGGAAGGAAGCAAGGGAATTGGATGGCAGAAGGGAGGGGGGATGATCAGCAGGTTACAGAAAACAGCGGGGCAGGGGATAGTACGGGGGTAGAGGGTAGCAAGAGATTGATGTAGAAAGGGCTGAAGGTATCAGAATTTGTGAAGTAAGTCAGTCGTTGTCAAAAAGTCAATGAGAGAGTCCGGATGAAAGGTGGGTCCATCAGCGAGAAGGGAAGGTAAAGAGAGAGCAGCAGAGCGAAGACGACGACAGAGGTAAATTCTGCGTGCTCGTTGATAAAGTGGGCAGTCCAACAGAATGTGGCTGACTGATAATGGAGCTTGGCAATTCTCACAGAGAGGAGCAAGACGCCTCTCCATGAGATATCCATGAGTAAGATGAGTATGGCCAATGTGAAGACAGGAGAGAGTAGTCTCCCAACCTCGACACTGGTGATAAGAAGACGGCCAGTAACCTATACTCGGTTTAATAGACTGAAGTTTGTTGCCGAGCATAGTAGACCAACGTTGTTGCCAATGGGTGTGAAGGTGGGAAGATATTGCAGCAAAATAGTCCGTAAATGGAATACCTCTATAAAAAACTGGTAGGTCATGTACTGCTGACCGCGCAGCAGTGTCTGCCTGTTCATTGCCCTGTACGTCAACATGACCAGGGACCCAACAAAAACAATATCTTTATGCTTGGTAAAGATGCGGCGTAGCCAAAGTTGGATACGGAGGACTAAGGGGTGAGGTGTATCAAATTTTTGTATAGCCTGTAAAGCACTAAGGGAGTCTGAGACAACCACAAATGATGACACAGGCATAGATGCAATACGGATAAGTGCTGTAAGAATGGCATATAATTCAGCAGTAAAAATACTAGCCGAAGATAGTAAATGCCCTTGTACGACGCTGTCTGGAAACTCTTCTGCGAATCCTACGCCGTCAGAAGACTTAGAGCCATCTGTGTACACAGCAATGGCATGAGAATGAGAGTGAAAGTGGTCAAGAAAAAGAGAGCGGGAAGCGACCGTAGACAGTTGGGCTTTCGAGCAAGGGAGGGAGAAAGAACAGACTCGAACAGCTGGAACTTCCCAGGGGGGTAGGGAAAAGTGAGATGCTACATGTACATAGAAAGGTGGTAGTTGAAGAGAAGACAAGAGCGAATGAAGGCGAAGAGAGAAGGGACGGAGTATACAGGGGCGGCGAACAAATAAAGAATGTCTACTAATATCAGTGACCATTCTATAAATGGAAGGATTGCGGAGATCATGAGAGCGTACATAGTAGCGCAGGCAATGGGCATCACGGCGATCGGATAAGGATGGAACGTTCGCTTCTGCATAGAGGCTCTCGACAGGGTAAGAGCAAAAAGCACCAAGGCATAAACATAATCCTTGGTGATGAATGGGATTAAGGCTATAGAGAGTAGCAGGAGATGCCGCTGAATAGATCTGGTCACCATAATCAAGTTTCGATAAAATAAGGGTGGAATGTAGGCGAAGGAGGGTTCGACGATCAGCTCCCCACGAAAGATGAGCAAGGGTTTTAAGAAGGTTCAGCTGGCTGTGACAAGTTGCCTTCAGAGAGGTAATGTGAGGTTTCCAGGATAACCTACGATCAAAGAGGAGGCCCAGAAACTTGACTGTATCACGTTCAGGGATACGGGAGCCATAGAGGTACAAAGGATGATCGGAGATGACAGAGCGCCTAGTGAAAGTGATTTGGTGGGTTTTAGTGCTGGAAAATTTAAACCCACGTGTGGTGGCCCAATTGGAAACACGGTCGACTGCATGTTGGAGAGAAACTGTAAGGAGGTGACAGTCAGCGCCTGCACAGGCAATAGCGAAGTCATCAACATAGAGTGATGACCAAATATTTGATGTAAGACTAGAGGCCAAATCATTAATAGCAAGGAGAAAAAGTGTTGTGCTCAGAACACATCCCTGGGGGACACCTTCAGCTTGGATAAAGTCCGGGGAGAGCACATTATTAACCCGAACACGGAAATGCCTGTCAGTTAAAAAGTTCTTAAGGAAGGATGGTACATTGCCTCGAAGGCCTAAGGAGTGGGCTTGGGCTAAAATATTATACCTCCAAGTTGTGTCATATGCCTTCTCAAGGTCAAAAAATATGGCAATAACTGAGTGGTTATTCACAAAGGCATTACGAACATACGTATCCAAGTGTAGTAAGGGGTCTATGGTAGAACGTCCCTTACGAAAGCCATATTGACGATTCGAGAGACTGTTGTGTGTCTCTAAATACCACACTAAACGTCTATTTACTAGGCGTTCCATTACTTTGCAAACTGCACTGGTAAGAGCCCAATGGAAATAAGTCACTCTGTCTGACTTTTTTGGGTTATCCTAGGTTCTCTACACATATGCTGCTATGTATGATAATTCTATGCAACTGTATTGTGTATACCTGAATAAATTTACTTACTTACTTACTTACTAGCTATGGGACGATAGTGGGAGGTTTCATGTCCTGTAGTGCCTGGTTTGCGGAAAGGGAGAACAATGGCGGATTTCCACAGCTGTGGAAGAACTCCTTGTGACCAAATAAGATTGTAAAGGCGTAATAGGACTGCAAGGGCTGACTGATTTAAATGTTGTAGCATACGAATATGAATGTTGTCGGGCCCAGCTGCCGATGATCGACAAGCTGAGAGTGTTGCCTCCAGTTCTTGAAGTGTAAAAGGCACATTATACTGTTTTTCTCTGAGAGAAGAAAAGTCCAAGGGTGCTAACTCTCTGGCAGACTTTGAGGAAAGAAATGAGGGGCATAGATGGAGTCCCTGAGAAATACAGACCAGATGATTGCCAATTTCATTGGCAACATCTAGTGGGTTTGCTATATCAACACCGGCAACCCGCAGAACAGGAGCCGGGTCAGGAGAATATTTACCACTCAGTTATCGTACTTTTTTCCAGACTGCACTCATAGAGGAAGCAGAGGTGATGGTGGAGACATAATCTCGCCAGCAAGTGCGTTTAGCGTCACGGATGACACGGCGAGCAATCGCACGCTTCTGTTTAAAATCAAGGAGTCGCTCTATGGTTCTATTGTACCGGTACCTGCCCCATACAGCGCGTTTCAAACGTACTGCACGAGCACAAGCAGGAGACCACCAAGGCATGCATTTCTGAGAATGCCTGCCCGAAGTTTGGGGTATAGAATGAGAAGCTGCGGTGAAAACGGAGGACGAGAAGAGATGTAAAAGCTCATCGATGGAGGACGAAGAAGGAACCTCTCTAAAAACAGTTAGGTGTGAGTAAAGGTTCCAATTTGCCCGATTAAATTGCCAGCGTGTTGTGCGAAGAGGTGGCGAATATGAAGGGGAAGTAAGAATGATTGGGAAATGATCACTGTCATGTAAGTCCGGGAGAACAGACCAAGTGAAGTCTAATGCGGCGGAGGAAGAGCAGACTGAGAGATCGATGCAAGAGAGAGTATGAGTCCGAGGATCAAAATGGGTGTGAGTACCTGTATTTAAAACATGGAGGGGGTGGGTGGCAAGAAAAGCCTCTAACTGAATTCCACGGGAATCACAGTGAGACCCCCCACAGAGGAAATGGTGGGCATTAAAATCACAAAGTAACAGAATCGGTGGCGGTAATGACGAAACAAGGAAGGCAAAATCCGGAATAGATAATGCCCGAGAAGGAGAGAGATATAAAGAACAGAGCGTATACCACCTATGTAAGTGGATATGGGCTGCTGTGTAATGCAGCGAAGTATGAACAAATAGCTGATGGTACGGAATATCAGTGCGGAGAAGAAGGGCACTTTCATTAAAGGTCCCATCAGGAAAAGGATCTGAAGAATACAATAAATTATAGCCTGAGATGTGAGAAATAACAGCAGAGTGTAATTTTGGTTCCTGTAAGCAAACACCAACAGGGGCAAACTGGGAGAGTAACATCTGAAGCTCACCCCGATTACCCCTGAGGCCGCGTATATTCCACTGTAAATAGGCCATGATTGGCAATGATAAAGATACTTAAAATCCGCAGGTAAGGGTTCCTATGGACTAGAAGGGTTAGAAAAGTCCACATGCGGAGGCAGTGGAAAACGTTCAAGCAGCGAAGGAACGGTGCGCTGTGAAGAAAGGAGTTGCGCAGATGGAGCAGAGGAGAGAGAAAGAGCGGAAGGTGGATCAGTGTCCATTGATGGTTTGGTCTCTGCAATATATTCAGAGATTGCTTCAAGTTTTTTGGAATTCAGAGATGTCGTATGGGAGACAATATTGGGAATGGTAGGGGGAGGAGGTGGAAGATGGGTAGGTGTTAATGGACCTTTTTTTGACTTTTGAGAAGTAGAGGGACGATTGGGAGGAGGTGTCATACGAGATCTCGTCGCTATTGAGGCTTGAGAGAACACGAAGAAGCAAGATCAGATTGAGACGTTGAAGTAGGGACGTCTGAGCCGAGGACAGCAAAAGAATTAGCTACAGGAGTGACTATGGGAGAGGTAACCACAGAGGTGGGTGCAGAAGATGGGATACCAGAAGTGGGGGGACGTTTTGAAACACGGGAATAAGAAACACGAGGTAGTCTCCCTTGGAGGCGGAGATGAGAAACTGCCATGGCATAAGGGAGACCTTCTGCCTCTTTGAGGTAACGGATTTCCCGCTCATTTAAGTAGACTTGACAACGGCGAGAGTACGAAGGGTGAGCCTCATGACAATTAAGGCAAGAGGGAGGTCGATTGCAAGATGTATTAGAATGGTTATCGGCACCACAGACTGGGCATTCGGCGATAGATCTGCAATATTTCGCTGGATGGCCAAATTGCCAGCAATTTCTACACTGTTGCGGTGTAGGGATCACCTTTCGAACTCGTAACCGATGTCCTGCTACATAAACTGAGGATGGGAGTTCACGGCTGTCAAAAGTTAAACGAGCCACATTGCTAGGGTATCGTCTCCGCCCGCGGGCAGGAAGAACGTAAGTGTCTACCTTGAGGATTGGGAAATCTTGGACTTCCAGCTGTTCAAGAATGTCAGTGCCACATGTCTGGAAATTTTGTTGAACTATGGTATGGGGCAGAATGACGGTACCACTACAAGAATTGAGGGAATGATGCTTTTCAATAGTTACAGGAACAGTATCGATATGGGAAAGATGAGAAAGCTCATGAGCCTGGGTAGCATTCTGTACGGTGACGATGCGTGTACCGCTCTTAAGAGCATGAAAAGAAATATCTTTACCAACATGGCATAGGAGTGCCTTGCCAATACTGTGGTCAGAAAGATAGGCAGTAGAGGAAGTCGGTCGTAAAGTGAAGAATTTAGTCCATTGTGCAGTCTGAAACTGAGCGTGGAAAGGTAGTGAAGGACGTGTCGATATTTTCTGAGAAGAACGAGAAGGTGGAGAAGTATCATCAGCAGGTAATTGTCGTTGTCGTTTAGGCATGGGACCAGAGTTGGTCCGACGTGGAACGGGCCGGCGATTCGAAAATTGCTGCACCATAGAGGGAGAGGCCGGAAGCATAGTCAGAGGAGAGCAGTCAGATAAATCAAAGGAGTCAGTCGAGGCCTCAGTACCTGAAGCGGGTGAGGAAACAGCACCGGCAAGAGGTACAGAGGCATGAGGAGTGTCCGAAGAGTGGTCCAAAGATGAGACGGGGTCAGAACGGGGTGCGGTATCAAGAAGGGGCCCGGGGGTAGCAGGTTCATGGACTAGGGCTGCCATGGTTAGGTTTCTTCTTTCTTTTTGTTTTTAAGAAAAAAAAAGAAAGAAGAAAAGAAAATAAAAATAAAAAAAAGAATAAAAAAAGGGGGGACCGGGGAGGGATAGTTCCTAGGAGGAATGAAAGGGCCAGAAATCTCCCTCCACGCCCAAGAGGACCTCAGCACCGCAAGTAGCGCAGATGCAGCATGGAACCCGTGCCATACCCTACCCATCATGCCAGTGAACCGGCAATCCGGGATAGCAACCTCACATCTGCCGAGTTACCTCAGTGGACAAAAGAGAGGGCGGCCGGAAATCTGCCACAAATCATACCTCCTTCGGCCACCACCCCCGGAATCCGAAAGGTGGCTTCCAGAGATACACCCGTCGCCCGAGAGACACCCAAAGCCACCGTCCGGGATACCGGAGAGGGATCAGGACATCCCCAGGCAATCCAGATTCCACGGCAAACTACGCCACCGCCAAGAACCTCAACGGAATGGGATGGACCCCGGTACCCTTTCCCCTACCAAGGAACTAGCGTGCGTGTGGGAAAAAAAAAAAAAAAAAAAAAAAAAAGGCCAAAAATTAAGGGCAAAAGGGAGGGGTGGGGAGGAGGAGGAGAAAAGGAAAAAGGGGAGGATGGGGAGGATGGGATAGGGAACGGGGGATTGGGGGGTAATTAGGTTCGGTCTGAGGAAGTAGACCGACAGGTATAATTCCTCAGACTAAGAGCCTCTTCAACACGCCAAGGAGCCCCCCTAGAAGAGGAAATGCACTTGAAAAACGTACAGAGAATACTGACAAAGTTTATCCTGTGTCACAAATCTTTCCTACGAAAATAGACTAAGGGCCCTGAATCTGCACTATCTAGAAAAACGTAGCATAAGGAGGGTTATGATTTAGGTGACTAAGTGGAAAACAGGAATAAAGGGTATGTAAATATTGTGCTAAACATATTTAACCAAGAAACATGGTTTGTAACCAGGCTGTCTAACTTTTAAGGCATCTTTGGCCGAGTGTTCTAGTGCGTCACTTGAGGAACCTTACTTGACTTCGCTGACGTGGTTTCGAATCTTGTTGACTGCGGTCATTTTCTATATATACCTCCATTCGTTCTGTGTGGTGTTTTGATATAAAAATAGCTTTTATGGTCAGAACATATGTTACAGAGTACTGAAAAAATATTTATATAAAATAACGTTTCATATATAATGTCATTTCCCGTGTAGTATACTGAAAGCGGACGTGTATTATTCCCTGAAAATGAACGCGTTTTATTCCTGTCAGTCAGGCAGTGGCCGGGACAGAAGCAGATGAGAAGAGTTTTTAGTTAAGTACGGGGAGGAACGCGGCTGGGTGAATTACTCATGGGTTGGTGTTAGTTTTAGTAGGTAATTTTGGTAAGTTTTTTAGTGTATACCATAGGTGTTTGTGTTTAAGTGGTCTCATGTTTATTTGTAAAGCCCTAGTATGCAAGGGCCTGTGTTTTGGAGAATATTTGACGTTTCCACTGTAGCCTCCCTGTTCATAATGTTCATTTATTTGGTTTAACTCATTAGTAGCAGTGTGCAAGTGAGCTAATGTGAACTGGAGTGTGGTGGTTTTTTGTAGTAATTTTAAGTAGTATATAAGTTACTATTAATATAGATATATTTTTATGTAGGTGAGTTTTTGTCCTTCCCTTTTAATAATAATTAATATTGTTTAATATCCGAGTACATGCTGGGCCAAGGTTTGATTGTTTTTCATTGTAATTTTATAGCAATGTGAGCAGCCTTTAGGAGCCAGGAACATCTTATTTAAGTTAGGCATCAAAGTCTTAACAACGTACATGAGGAGAATGAAATAGCTTGAAACTATGCTTTATGAGCACTGGTGTGTTTTACATTATTGTTTGACTTGCGTATTTAGGTTACATTTGTAGGTAGGATGTAACAACTACACCTGTCATTGTGCTCGTTGTAGGAGAGTTTTGATTGGCTGCCAACACTCTACAAACTACCTGTCCAATTCTTTCGCAGTTTGTACCAGATTCAAGCTGGTGCAGCACCTGACGTTGGATCTACAAGCCTTCGCTTGCTCTCTCTCTGATCTGTCAGTGTTTTTTAGACTGTTTATGGTAGAGTATGCTGCCTAAACTGGGATGACCTGACCATGGGTCAGGTAGGCGATCTTGGTTGCCAATATGACGCTTTTCAGAGCATAGTTCTAGCTGCCCAGACAACTTTTGTTCCGAGTAGGGAAATTAAACCTAACAAAAATTATCCCAAGAGAGGCATGTATAGGCGTATCAAAAGAGGGGATGAGCAGTTAAGAAATCAATATGTTCAATTAAAGAGAGAAGTAATGAAAGGAATAAGAAAAGCAAAAAGGGATTATGAGGCTAAGGTCGTAAGGGATTCAAAGACTAACCCAAAAGGGTTCTTTCAGGTATACAGAAGTAAGATTATGGACAAGATTGGCCCACTTAAGAGTAACTCTGGTCAGATCACTGACAGTGATAAGGGTATGTGTGAAATTCTCAATACCTACTTCCTGTCAGTTTTCACCCAGGAAAATACTAGCGAAATTCCTGAAATAATAGATTATGTAGAACAGGATGATAATAAACAATGTACGATTGCGGTAACTAGTGACATTGTCCTCAGACAAATAGAGAAACTAAAACCTAACAAATCCCCAGGCCCTGATGAACTGTTTGCAAGGGTGTTAAAGGAATGTAAAGAGGAACTTAGCATACCTTTGGATAATCTTTTTAACATATCACTACTAACTGGCATAGTGCCTGATAAGTGGAAAATGGCAAATGTAATAACTATTTTCAAGGCAGGTGACAGGTCCTTGGCTTCGAACTATAGACCAATAAGCCTTACCTCCATAGTGGGAAAATTTATGTAATCAATAATTGCCGAAGCAATTTATAGCCATCTTGACAGGCACAGAATAATTTATGAATCTCAACACGGTTTTACAAAGGGGAGTTCCTGTCTTACGAATTTACTAACTTTTTTCACTAAGGTGTTTGAGGAGCTAGATCATGGTAATGAATATGATATTGTGTATATGGACTTCAGTAAGGCTTTCGATAGAGTTCCACACCAGAGGCTGTTGAGGAAACTTAAAGCACACAGAATAGGAGGAGAAATTTTTTCCTGGGTGGAGGCATGGCTGACAAATAGACAGCACAGAGTTTGCATAAATGGGGAGAAATCAGAATGGGGGCACGTAACAAGCGGTGCTCCTCAGGGGTCAGTGTTAGGCCGGTTGTTGTTCACAATTTACATAAACGACATAGATGAGGGAATTAATAGCGACATAAGCAAATTTGCTGATGAAACCAAAATAGGCCGTCCAATTCATTCTAATGAGGACACTACAGCACTTCAGGGTGATTTGAATAGACTGATGCAATGGTCGGAGAAGTGGCAGATGCAGTTTAATATTGACAAATGCAAAGTTCTAAATGTTGGACAGTTAAATAACCATGCCACATATAAACTAAATAATGTAGATCTTAATACTACTGATTGCAAAAAGGATTTAGGAGTTCTGGTTAGCAGTAATCTAAAACCAAGACAACAGTGCATTAGTGTTCGCAATAAAGTTAACAGAATTCTTGGCTTCATATCTAGAAGTATAAATAATAGAAGTCCTCAGGTTGCTCTTCAACTCTATATATCCTTGGTTAGGCTTCATTTAGACTATGCTGCTCAGTTCTGGTCACCATATTACAGAATGGATATAAATGCTCTGAAAAACGTACAGAGAGGATGACAAAGATGATCCCATGTATCAGAAATCTTCCCTATGAGGACAGACTGAGGGCCCTGAATCTGCACTCTCTCGAAAGGCGTAGAATTAGGGGGGATATGATCGAGGTGTATAAATGGAAAACAGAAATAAATAAAAGAGATGTAAATAGCGTGCTGAAAATTTCCAGCCAAGACAGGACTCTCAGCAATGGTTTCAAGTTGGAAACATTCAGATTCAGGAAGGATATAGGAAAGCACTGGTTTGGTAATAGAGTTGTGGATGAGTGGAACAAACTCACGAGTACAGTTATTGAGGCTAAAACGTTGTGTAGTTTTAAAAATAGGTTAGATAAATACATGAATGGGTGTGGGTGGGTGTGAGTTGGACCTGACTAACTTGTGCTGCTGGGTTTGGTGCAGTGCTCCATCCTTGAGTGGAGGTGACCAGACTGGGTGGGTCATTGGTCTAATTTGGGGGGAACATGGACCTGCTCTGCATGGGTCAGTAGACCTGTTGCAGTGTTCCTTCTTTCCAATTTGAAAGATAGAGAGATGCCCTCTGAATGTCACATACAAGGCTATAAATTATTCCACACTGACAGGGTCAACAGGAAGGGTGGTGGAGTAGCGATGTATGTCAGAGACAATTTAAATTGTTGTGTTAGACAAGATATAAAACTAAAAGCGTTGGCCACTGAATCTGTTTGGTTGCAGCTTCTCGAGGGCCGAGTAAAATTAATTTTGGGTGTGATTTACAGGGCCCCAAATCTTGATAGGGAGTTCAGTAAACTTCTATGGGACGAAATTCGTAAGGCATATACATACGAAAATGTTGTGCTAATGGGAGATTTCAACTATAGACAGATTGGAGCAATTTGACAGGAAATTTAGAGTCAGGTGACTTTCTTGATACGATCCAGGATTGTTTTTTAAAACAGTTTGTGACAGAGCCAACTAGGGGAAATAACCTCCTTGACTTGGTTCTTGCTAGTAGGGAAACACTAATTAATGATCTTGAGGTTAATGATGAGCTTGGGGAAAGTGATCACAAATCACTCAGTTTTAATATATCATGGAATTCCCCTAATAATGGCAATCAAGTCTCTGTCCCTGACTTTCGCTTGGCTGATTTCATAGGACTGAAAAATTACTTAGGTGGGCTGAACTGGAATGACCTGACTAAGGGTCAGGTAGGTGGTGATGGTTGCCGATATGACGCTTTCCAGGGCATAGTTCTCGCTGCTCAGTCAAATTATGTTCCAAATAGGGAAATCAGATCAAACAAAAATGATCCTAAATGGATGAACAATAGATTAAAATATCTGATTGGTCAAAAGAGAGGCATATATAGGCAAATCAAAAGAGGAGAGGGGCAATTAAGAAATCGATATATTCAGTTAAAGAGAGAAATAAAAAAGGGAATTAGAAAAGCAAAAAGAGATTATGAGGTTAAAGTTGCAAGAGAATCGAAGACTAACCCAAAAGGATACTTTCAGGTATACAGAAGTAAGATCAGGGACAAGATAGGCCCACTCAAAAGTTCCTCGGGTCAGCTCACTGACAGTGATAAGGAAATGTGTAGAATTTTTAACACATACTTCCTCTCAGTTCTTACACTGGAAGATACCAGCGATATTCCAGAAATGATAAATTATGTAGAACAGGACGATAATAAACTGCACGATTAGGGTCACAAGTGACCCTATGGAATCAATAATTGCCGAGGCAGTTCGTAGCCACCTTGAAAAGCATAAATTAATCAACGAATCTCAGCATGGTTTTACAAAGGGGCGTTCCTGCCTTACGAATTTATTAACTTTTTTCACTAAGGTATTTGAGGAGGTAGATCATGGTAATGAATATGATATTATGTATATAGACTTCAGTAAGGCTTTTGACAGGGTCCCACATCAGAGACTACTGAGGAAAATTAAGGCACATGGAATAGGAGGAGAATTTTTTTCCTGGATAGAGGCATGGTTGACAAAGAGGCAGCAGAGAGTTTGCATAAATGGGGAGAAATCAGAGTGGGGAAGCGTCACGAACGGTGTTCCACAGGGGTCAGTGTTGGGCCCCCTACTGTTCACAATCTACATAAACGACATAGATGAGGGCATAAAGAGCGACATCAGCAAGTTTGCCGATGACACCAAAATAGGCCGTCGAATTCATTCTGACGAGGACATTAGAGCACTCCAGGAAGATTTAAATAGACTGATGCAGTGGTCGGAGAAGTGGCAGATGCAGTTTAATACAGACAAATGCAAAGTTCTATATGTTGGACAGGACAATAATCATGCCACATATAAACTAAATAATGTAGATCTTAATATTACGGATTGCGAAAAAGATTAAGGAGTTCTGGTTAGCAGTAATCTGAAACCAAGACAACAGTGCATAAGTGTTCGCAATAAAGCTAATAGAATCCTTGGCTTCATATCAAGAAGCATAAATAATAGGAGTCCTCAGGTTGTTCTTCAACTCTATACATCCTTGGTTAGGCCTCATTTAGAATATGCTGCACAGTTTTGGTCAACGTATTACAGAATGGATATAAATGCTCTGGAAAATGTACAAAGGAGGATGACAAAGTTGATCCCATGTATCAGAAACCTTCCCTATGAGGACAGACTAAAGGCCCTGAATCTGCAGTCTCTAGAAAGACGTAGAATTAGGGAGGATATGATTGAGGTGTATAAATGGAAGACAGGAATAAATAAAGGGGATGTAAATAGTGCTGAAAATATCTAGCCAAGACAGGACTCGCAGCAATGGTTTTAAGTTGGAAAAATTCAGATTCAGGCAGGATATAGGAAAGTACTGGTTTGGTAATAGAGTTGTGGATGAGTGGAACAAACTCCCAAGTACAGTTATAGAGGCCAGAACGTTGTGTAGCTTTAAAAATAGGTTGGATAAATACATGAGTGGATGTGGGTGGGTGTGAGTTGGACCTGATAGCTTGTGCTACCAGGTCGGTTGCCGTGTTCCTCCCTTAAGTCAATGTGACCTGACCTGACTAGGTTGGATGCATTGGCTTAAGCCGGTAGGAGACTTGGACCTGCCTCGCATGGGCCAGTAGGCCTGCTGCAGTGTTCCTTCGTTCTTATGTTCTTATGTTATGTTCTTATGTTCTTTGGTGAGCAGCAACATACATCTCATAACTCTGAGCAACTTGATACACAGAACATTATTTAGATAACGTTTTCGGAAGTTGTGTCACGAGTCACTATATCTCTGATCCTAGGTTCAGCTCTAGAACTGCAATTGTTCTGGCATCTGCACATTGTTGTAGTCGGGATATTGGAATTTCTGAACTCAGTTTCAGTAATAAAGTACTTTTATGCTTTTAGTGTATTATCTGCTGAAGGTTCGAACTTAGGGTCGTTTTTGGCCTCCTTTCTGTTTGGCAAATGGGGCGTAGTTATCAAGCAAGCTAATTGATTTCATCAATGGTCGACGCCGCTCAAGAAAGGTTCCTTGATGCTGGTGAGGGGCTCTTGATCTAGGGAACTGGATCTGTGCTCCAGTTCCCTGAATTAAGCCTGAATACGTTCCAGCCCCTTCCATAGGCGCTGTATAATCCTGTGGGTTTAGCGCTTCCCCCTTGATTATAACAATAATGCATCAATGGTCCAGAAGTTAGCTTATTTACTCACATGATGTTATCAGTCACATTCTAGGTCAAGTCAATCTGAGCACATACCCAGCATACACACAAACACATACACAATATTACTCTTGTATTTATATCTCATCATATCAGCATACCAAAGGGTACATATTTTACCAAATGTGCCCATTGCTCCATAAGCGTATATGTAAGATATAAAAGATATGCATAGTAGTTTATCTCAGTTTACTTCTACTGTTAAGATTACCACTTAGACACCTTTGTTATTAAAGATATCAACTTTTATTTAGTTGGTTGGTATTAATCCTGTTGTAACCCCAAATTATTATAATAATCAAAAAGAAGCGCTAAACCACAAGGGCTATACAGCGCTGCAGGGTAGGGAAGAAAGCAAGGGTATCGGGCAGCAGAAGTGGGGAGGGATGATTAGTAGGTTACAGAAAACAGCAGGGCAGGGGATAGTGCAGAGGGTAGAGGGTAGCAAGAGATTGAGGTAGAAAGGGCTGAAGGTATCATCAGAGTTTGTGGAGTCAGGTGTTGTCAAAAAGTCAATGAGTCTGGATGAAAGGTGGGTCCATCAGCGAGAAGGGAAGGTAAAGAGAGAGCAGCGGAGCGAAGACGACGTTGGAGGTAAATTCTGTGTGCTCGTTGATAAAGTGTGCAGTCTAACAGAATGTGGCTGACCGATAATGGAACCTGACAATTTTCACAGAGAGGACCAGGGCGCCTCTCCATGAGATATCCATGGGTAATACTAGTATGGCCGATGCGAAGGCGGGAGAGAGTAGTCTCCCAACCTCGACACTGGTGATAAGAAGATGGCCAGTAACCTATACTCGGTTCAATAGAACAAAGTTTGTTATTGAGCAGAGCAGACCAACGTTGTTGCCAACGGGTGTGAAGGTGGGTAGCTATTACAGCAAAATAGTCTGGAAATGGAACACCTCTATATGAAATTGGTAGGCTATGTACTGCTGACCGTGCAGCAGTGTCTGCCTGTTCATTGCCCTGTACATCAACATGACCAGGGACCCAACAAAAAATATCTTTATGCTTGGTAGAGATACGGCGTAGCCAAAGTTAGATACGGCGTAGCCAAAGTTGGATACGGAGAACTAGAGGGTGAGGTGTATCAAATTTCTGTATAGCCTGTAGAGCACTAAGGGAGTCTGAGACAACCACAAATGATGACACAGGCATAGATGTGATACAAATAAGTGCTGCAAGAATGGCATACAATTCAGCAGTAAAAATGCTAGCCGAAGATAGTAAATGCCCTCGCACAATGCTGTCAGGAAACACTGCTGCGAATCCGACGCTGTCAGAAGATTTAGAGCCATCTGTGTACATGGCAATGGCATGAGAATGAGAGTGGAAGTGGTCAAGAAAAAAGGAGCGAGAAGCCACCATAGGCAGTTGGGCTTTCGAGCAAGGGAGTGAGAAAGAACAGACTCGAACAGCTGGAACTTCCCAGGGGGGTAGGGAAAAGTGAGATGCTACATGAACATATAAAGGCGGTAACTGAAGGGAAGACAAGAGTGAATGTAGGCGAAGAGAGAAGGGATGGAGCAAACAGGGGTGGCGAACAAATAAAGAATGTCTACTAATATAAGTGACCATTCTATAAATGGAAGGATTGCGGAGATCGTGAGAGCGCACATAATAGCGAAGGCAATGGGCATCACAGTGATCAGATAAGGATGGAACATTCGCTTCTGCATAGAGGCTCTCAACAAGGGGAGAGCAAAAAGCACCAAGTCATAAACATAATCGTTGGTGATGGATGGGGTTAAGGCTAGAGAGAGGCCGCTGAATTGATCTGGTCACCACAATCGAGTTTCGAAAAAATGAGGGCTGAATGTAGGTGAAAGAGAGTTCAACGATCAGCTCCCCATGAAAGATGAGCAAGGGTTTTAAGAAGGTTCAGCCGGCTGTGAGAAGTTGCCTTCAGAGAGGTAATGTGAGGTTTCCAGGATAACCTACGGTCAAAGAGAAGGCCTAGAAACCTGACTATCACGTTCAGGGATACAGGAGCCATAGAGGTACATTATTATAATCAAGGGGGAAGCGCTAAACCCGGAGGATTATACAGCGCCTGGGGGGGGATGTGGAAGGCATTCAGGTTTAATTCGGGGAACTGGAGCACAGATCCAATTCCCTAAATCAAGAGCCCCTCACCAACATCAAGGAACCTTCCTTGAGGGGCATAGAGGTACAAAGGATGATCGGAGATGACAGAGCATGTAGTGAAAGTAATTTGGTGAGTTTGGGTACTGGAAAATTTAAACCCATGTGTGGTGGCCCAATTGGAAACACAGTCAATCGCATGCTGGAGAAAAACTGTAATGAGGTGACAGTCAGCACCTGCACAAGCAATAGCGAAGTCATCAACATAGAGTGATGACCAAATATTGGATGGAAGAACAGAGGCCAACTCATTTATAGCAAGGAGAAAAAGTGTTGTGCTCAGAACAAATCCCTTAGGGACACCTTCAGCTTGGACAAAGTCCGGGGAGAGCACATTATTGACTCAAACACGGAAAAGTCTGTCAGTTAAAAAGTTCTAAAGGAAAGATAGTAGATTGCCTCGGAGGCCTAAGGAGTGGGCTTGTTCTAAAATATAATACCTCCAAGTTGTGTCATATGCCTTCTCAAGGTCAAAAAATATGGCAATAACTGAGTGGTTATTCACAAAGGCATTACGAACATACGAACATACGTATCCAAACGTAGTAAGGGGTCTATGGTAGAACGGCCCTTACGAAAGCCATATTGACGAGTGGAGAGACTGTTGTGTTCTCTGAATACCACATTAAGCGTCTATTTACCAGACGTTCCATCACTTTACAAATTGCACTGGTAAGAGCGATGGGAGGATAGTGGGAGGCTTCATGTCCCATAGTACACGGTTTGCGGAAAGGGAGAACAATGGCAGATTTCCACAGCTCTGGAAGAACTTCTTGTGACCAAATAAGATTGAAAAGGCGTAAGAGGACTGCAAAGGCTAACTGATTTAAATGTTGTAACATACGAATATGAATATCGTCGGGCCCAGCTGTCGATGATCGGCAAGCTGAGTGTGTTGCCTGCAGTTCCTGAAGTGCAAAAAGGCACATTATACTGTTCTTCTCTGAGAGAAGAAAAGTCCATGGGTGCTAACTCTCTGGCAGACTGAGGAAAGAAAGGAGGGACAGAGATGGAGCCCCAGAGAAATACGGACCAGATGATTGCCAATTTCAATGGCAACATCTAGAGGGTTTCCTATATCAACACCGGCAACCCGCAGAACCACTCAGTTTCCGTACTTTTTTCCCGACCGCACTCACAGAGGAGGCAGAGGTGATGGTGGAGACAATCTCGCCAGCAAGTGCGTTTAGCGTCATGGATGACACGGCAAGCGATCGCACTCTTCTGCTTAAAATCAAGAAATCTCTCAGTGGTTCTAATATACCGGTACCTGCCCCACGCAGCACGTTTCAAACGTACTGCACGAGCACAAGCAGGAGACCACCAAGGCACGCATTTCTGAGAATGCCTGCCCAAGGTTTGGGGTATAGAATGAGAAGCTGCTGTTAAAAAGGAGGATGAGAAGAGGTGTAAAAGCTCATCAATGGAGGACTGTTACACCTGGGGCCATGTCTATGGGCCTGTTTTGGCCCCTTTCCGTAACAAGATGTCGAATCCAGCTCTCGTCTAGTTGTCCTTAGACACACTTCAATTTAATATGGGGATTTTCATTAGGAGACTGATCCGACTAAATAAAAAGTGATCTTTATTATAAAAGAATCCATATAAAACTTAGTATATGATACAAAGTTCTCTCTCTCTCTCTTGTAGTGTTATACATAAAAGTGCACGTTGTCTGGGACTAAGTAATCTTCTAGAGCGGGGGAATGTATTAAAGGCTGAGTGCATGAATGTGCTCAGAAGAGTATGAACAAACTCTTGAGAATGTGTGTGGAAACCTACTCAGAGCAAGGGCTGAAAACCTACTCAGTAAGAGTAGTGAACCTACTCTGAGCGAGGGTGGTGAACCTACTCAGTAAGAGTAGTGAACCTGCTCTGAGCGAGGGCGGTGAACCTACTGCCGGTACCACTGAGTGGTAGGCCGACGTCACGTTGGTCACGTGACTGAGGGAGACTTAAGTACCTGAAGTGCTAACCGGCACTTACACTAGTGGTTTCCCACTACATGACAATATTAAGAACTGCTAACAAAACATAATATAATACAATATTAGCATTAGCATATACATTATAAAATAAAGGAGCACATCCTTGTATAAAATATAACGGGTATGGTCATACTCGTAACACCTCCCCCCTCACGACCGCAGGTCGCATCAAGAAAAGTAACAAGGTTTATTTTTTAAACCTAACATTATTATTATAATCAAAAAGAAGCGCTAAGCCACAAGGACTATACAGCGCTGCATTTAAACCTAACAAAATTTCAAACCAAAAACTTTCACAAAAAAGTAAGTCATGAGCCATGATGCTCTGAATTTCAGTGTGTCACTATAACATATGCTTCATACTCTTGGGCTGCTCATCAGCGTACATGTAGAGACAGCAACAGAGATGATCATGATTTCATAGAGCTTCACAGTAGTGGATGAGACTGCATTTCATCAGTCTTGAGTGAAGGAGATAATATTCCGCTTCTACAGTGGTAGTGAAATACATTGCAGTGAGGACCTCTGTCACAACAACTGCGTTATGAAAAGGTAGAGTGACAAAGTGTGGGAGGGGTGGCGTCCGGTCTGCATACCGCGCCACTCATAACATCTGTATAACACCTTACACTCAGCTCCAGCTGTCTCCATGATTTACTAATACACAACACTACTGTTAATATATGAAAAGTTATTAAACATGAGGAAAATAGAGGTAAATATATTGGCTATTAAATATAAAATTTTTAAATAAATCTTAAATAGTCTATAAAACAATCTCTAATTTTGTCATTTTCAGACTTATTACTCTATGCATCTTCAAGGCTATTTATACTTAAAATTCCTTAAGGAAATATTTTTGGTTCAAAATCTATTTTGTACTAACAGTTCAGCTCTTCAGCTGTCAAAACTCATCTCCATCTTTTTATCACAAATATAGAGGGAGTTCAGTACTTAAACTGTATTATACAAGTGCTTATGTAACTTTGCTTTTAATTCTCAATTATAGTCAAGGACGCAGAAAATGCGTCAGCTTATATGAATAAAGTCTAGGACAAACAAATGGAGTGGAAAAAAAAAAAAAACACCCGACCGCTCAGGTCGGATACACGTCATCTCCTCCTTCAACAAAGTCAAGTTTGATAAGGGAACAAACTTGAAGACAATAACAAATGTAATCAGCAGACAAGCTTCTGGACCTCGATGAGAGAATGTTTACCGTCAGAACACACAACAATACTACGAGTGAGGTGCACTTGTAACACCAGGACCCGACCACGTACCAGGTGGATGAAAACTACCCAGAATCTCTAAGTGAAGACTAGAAGTTCCAACAGATTGCTGTCCTTTCCGACCTCTGCCAGCTCTATGAGCAGGTTAAGAAAGGGTTACTGGAAGACGAGAGGCAAGACAACATGGGAAATCGACCACGATATTTCCACTCAGCTCTCTTGTATAGTAATCAAGTGACTTAAAGGGTCAAGCAGCACTCTGGCGATAAAGTCCAACGTTAAGTGCCTGAAGGAAGTCTGCTTCCACAAGTTCTGCCATTGTCGGTGCTCCAATTCATGAAGAACAAAATCTTGTGCGAAGCTCTGCAGACATCAAGAAGTCTGGTTAATAGTCGTTCTGCTGTGTACTCGGGTCTGGCTGCTTGATACCTGTGGCCCTGAAGGTGGGACCAACAGTGGGCATCTGTGACTGCCTCAGCCAGTAAGCAGTGCAGTCCTCAGTGTCATAACCCACAGCCAGGACACTCATGACAAACTGGAATGAACTACGTGAAACCATCAATGGCAACAAAAACAGGTCCAACAGTAGCAACAGCTTTCTTCAAAGCTTCTTCACTTTCCTCGCTAATCAAAAAGTCAGTGTCTCCACACCTGACTTGCATGGGTAATACCAACATTTGTCATCCTCAGCTTCATAGGGGATGCATCTTCGGCGTCAATTCCACTGTTGTCGCCATTATCACACTTGACAGAACAATCAGGTTCTGCTCAGAGGGACTCACCAGTTTACCAGTCTGGCAGAAATACGGACTCCTGCTCAGGGATTAACTTGTGATACAGAAGCTAGTCAGGAGTGTGTGCCGACTCCTGCTCAGGGACTAGCTTATTAAACAGAGGCTAGTATATCAGAAGTGTATGCCGACTTCTGCTCAGGGACTAGCTTATTCGACAGTGGCTAGTATGTCAGGAGGCGTATGCAGGCTTCTGCTCAGGGACTAGCTTATTAAACAAACTAGTGTGTCAGAAGGCGTGCATGAAATATAAATCTTGGGAGTGAAATTTTTCCCAGGCACCTAGAACAACGACGTCTTGAAGAGAAAACGAAGAGCTTCCTGAAGTGTCCGTCGAGTCTACTCTCATGTCCCTCTGCTGAACTTGTGTACCTTCAAAACAACCTCTTCCAGGTGATGAAGGAAACTAAGCGCAATGCTCTGACGAAAAGATGCAGCAGCACGAGACAATGTGGCGGAAACTGTTGAATTCAAGGTTATCTTGGGGTTCAGACAAACCGTTACTCTATGTCTCCTTTCAGCTGAGCCATAACACAAGTTGCTGAAGCAACGGCTCAGACAGTAAGACAGGACAACAACCGTTGGCTCACACGAGGAAAATACGAGAAAGCACATGTCGCTTGCCGCGAGTGCCTTCGATAAGTTCGATTCAGTGACTTTCTCGTCGTAAATATCCTGTCAAGAGCACTTAATCCTGTCAAGAGCACTTAATGTCTCAAGTGACAGTATTTTGATCACTTATTACTCATGTAGGCAAATTGTTGAATTCTCAATGATGTCACCCACGACTGTAGCGTGTCATCCGTGACTGTTGTGCAAGAGTATCCCTTACAGTTTATCATCATCTCCGCTCACACTCCTTCCAGAGCACGAGAGGTAATAATATCACACCACTTTTTCCATAAAAGCTTTAAAAAATACAAGTTCTGTTTCTCATCTGTCTTCGACGTCTCCAAATGACAGACCAACGAGACCAACAGCACTACAAAGATTTCTTTATACAGAAATCACACAGAGGCACCAGCAGTATCAGCTAGAGCAGTAGCTGAACCAACAATGCCAACAAGGCTGCAGAACAGATTAATGAAGTCCACATTAAACTGCATCAAACATTAAGGAACCAGAGAGTAGGTTCTGTTCCAAAATTTTTTACTTAACTTGTATGCCTTCAATATACCAACTAGACTAACATACTTTGTCCCAGGATGGCAGTGACTTAAAGAAAATGACTGAAAGATTCTTGGTCATACTAGGGGTGCAAACAGCAGCACCAACCATGCTAGCTCCCGTCGTGTGGATGCTCTTGGCTACTCTGACACATGATGAGACAATCAAGCCAATCTTCATAGCTCCACTTATAGGGAGACGCCAAGAATCCGCCAAAATCAGTGCTTTCACTGGGCCCAGTAATGGAGTCGCCAATACCACAGCAATGGGGGAAGAGTGTTCCTTATACCCCGTGATTGCTTGTTTACTGGGAAAGTGGTAAGCGAGGGCCAAACATGAGCCATACTTGCTGAGAGTCAAACCCTCAAGTTACCAATTTTCCGCTCTAGAGATTTCTCTATACAGAAAGTAAAATATTAAAGTTGGGACCTTAGCTCCCTTATCTGATGCTTCAGAATTTCAGCAGGAAAGTATACTTGTACCTCCGAAGGTCCTGACATTATGAAAATATGTTTTTACTCCACAAGAGGAAACTACTCCGGGTGCTCGACTGTAGACATAGTCGGTCGAAATGGCCATTGTCTCCAACACCTTGGATCAAAAGGCATCCCGGACAGGCATCCCATTTGTTACACCTGGGGCCATGTCTATGGGCCTGTTTTGGCCCCTTTCCGTAACAAGATGTCGAATCCAGCTCTCGTCTAGTTGTCCTTAGACACACTTCAATTTAATATGGGGATTTTCATTAGGAGACTGATCCGACTAAATAAAAAGTGATCTTTATTATAAAAGAATCCATATAAAACTTAGTATATGATACAAAGTTCTCTCTCTCTCTCTTGTAGTGTTATACATAAAAGTGCACGTTGTCTGGGACTAAGTAATCTTCTAGAGCGAGGGAATGTATTAAAGGCTGAGTGCATTAATGTGCTCAGAAGAGTATGAACAAACTCTGAGAATGTGTGTGGAAACCTACTCAGAGCAAGGGCTGAAAACCTACTCAGTAAGAGTAGTGAACCTGCTCTGAGCGAGGGCTGTGAACCTACTCAGTAAGAGTAGTGAACCTGCTCTGAGCGAGGGCGGTGAACCTACTGCCGGTACCACTGAGTGGTAGGCCGACGTCACGTTGGTCACGTGACTGAGGGAGACTTAAGTACCTGAAGTGCTAACCGGCACTTACACTAGTGGTTTCCCACTACATGACAATATTAAGAACTGCTAACAAAACATAATATAATACAATATTAGCATTAGCATATATATTATAAAATAAAGGAGCACATCCTTGTATAAAATATAACGGGTATGGTCATACTCGTAACAAGGACGAAGAAGGAACCTCATTAAAAACAGTTAGTTGTGAGTAAAGGTCCCAATTTGCCTGATCAAATTGCCAGCATGGGTTACGAAGAGGTGGTGAATATGAAGGGGAAGTAAGAATGATTGGAAAATTATTGCTGTCATGTAAATCCGGGAGAACAGACCAGGTGAAGTCTAGTGCAGTGGAGGAAGAGCAGACTGAGAGATTGATGCAAGAGAGAGAATGAGAACGAGGATCAAAATGGGTGTGAGTACCTGTATTTAGAACATGGAGGGGGTGGGAAGCAAGAAAAGCCTCTAGCTGAATGCCACGGGAATCACAGTGAGACCCCCCTCAGAAAATGATGGGCATTAAAAACGCCAAGTAACAGAACTGGTGGCAGTAATGACGAAACAAGAAAGGCAATATCCAGAGTAAGTAATGCTCGAGAAGGAGAGAGGTACAAAGAACAGAGCGTATACCACCTATGCAGGTGGAAACTGGCTGCTGTGTGATGCAGCGAAGTACGAACAAATAGCTGATAGTATGGAATATCAGTGTGTAGAAGAAGGGCACTTTCATTAAAGGTCCCATCAGGAAAAGGATCCAAAGAATACAATAAATTATAACCTGAGATGGGATAGATAACAGCAGAGTGTAATTTTGGTTCTTTTAAGCAAACATCAACAGAGGAAAATTGGGAGAGCAACGTCTTAAGCTCACCCTGATTACCCGAGGCTGCGTATATTCCACTGTAAATAGGCCATGATTGGCAACGATGAAGAGACTAGAAATCCGCAGGTAAGGGTACTTATGGACTAGAGGGGTTAGAGAAGTCCACATACAGTGGCAGCGGAAAACATTCAAACAGAGAAGGAACGGTGCGCTGTGAAGAAAGGAGTTGTGCAGATGGAGAAGAGGAAAGAGAAGGAACAGAGGGTGGATCAGTGAACATTGATGGTTTGGTCTCTTTAATATATTCAGAGATTGCTTCAAGTGTTTCGGAGTTCAGAGACGTCATATGACAGACAATATTGGAGATGGAAGGAGGAGGAGTTTGAGTAAAGATCGGAACTGTAATGGACTGTATCAAGGTGTGGGGGAAAAGGGGGGGGGGAAACTGGAGAAGTGTGGGAGGGGACAGAAGAGGCAGAAACCTGGGAGGTGGCAGAAGAGGAAGAAACTTGGGAGGGGACAGGGGAGGAAGGCACAGTAGGAGGAGGAGGATGAACCTCCACACTTGTAACAGAGCCAGTGAAAGGGGAAGACCCAGGTACAGAGACCAGAAAGGTAAAGTGTTGAGGTGGATGAAGGGAAGGAGGGGTAAAGGAGATTTTTTGGACTTCTGAGAAGTAGAGGGACGATTGGGAGGAGGTGTCGTACGAGGTCTTGCCGATACCAGGGTTTGTGAGGGAGACCACGAAGAAGTCAGAACAGACTGAGGCATTGAAGTAGGGACATCTGAGCTCAGGGCAGCAAAAGAATTAGATACAGGAGTGACTATGGGACTGGCAACCGCAGAGGAGGCTGCAGAAGATGGGACCCCAGAAGTGGGGGGACGTTTTGAAACACGAGAATAAGAAACACTGGGTAGTCTCCCTTGGAGGCGGAGATGAGTAACCACCATAGCATAAGGGAGACCTTCTGCCTCTTTGAGGCAACGAATTTCCCGCTCATTCAAGTAGACCTGGCAATGGCGAGAGTATGAAGGGTGAACCTCATGACAATTAAGGCAAGAGGGAGGTCGACTGCAAGACGTATTAGAATGGTTATCGGCACCAAAGACTGGGCATTCGGCTATAGATCTGCAATATATTGCTGGGTGGCTAAATCGCCAGCAATTTAACATAAAAACATAAGAACATAAGAATGTAGGAACACTGCAGAAGGCCTACTGGCCCATACGAGGCAGGTCCTTATCAAAACGACATCTACCTAAAGCTACCCAAGAAATAACTCCCGTACCCCATGACACCAATCAAACCCAGCCCCTCCCACTCATATATTTGTCCACTCTCTTCTTAAAGCTACCCAAGGTCCTAGCCTCTATCACCCCACTGGGAAGACTGTTCCACGCATCTACAACTCTGTTAGAAAACCAGTACTTACCTATGTCCTTTCTAAATCTAAATTTATCCAACTTAAATCCATTATTCCTGGTTCTTACCTGGTTCGACACCCTCAGTACTTTATTAATGTCTCCCTTGTTTATGCCCGTCATCCACTTATACACTTCAATGATATCTCCCCTCATTCTACGCCTCTCCAGAGAGTGGAGATTTAAGGCTTTAAGTCTATCTTCATACGGGAGGTTCCTTACACAGTAAATCATTTTAGTCATTCTTCTCTGTATGTTCTCTAATGAGTCTATGTCCATCCTGCACTTTTGTGGTGTAGGGATCACCTTTCGAACTTGTAACCGATGTCCTGCTACATAAACAGAGGCTGGGAGTTCACGGCTGTCAAAAGATAAATGAATCACATTGCAAGGGTATCATCTCCACCAGTGGGCAGGAAGAATGTAAGTGTCTACCTTGAGAATTGGGAGATCTTGGAGTTCCATCTGTTCAAGAATGTCATTGCCACATGTCTGGAAATTCTGTTGGACTATGGTATGGGGCAGAATGACGGTACCATTACAAGAATTAAGGGAATGATGTTTTTCGATAGTGATAGAAATAGTAGCGATATGTGAAAGAAGAGAAGGATCATGAGCTTGGTTAGCATTCTGGACTGTGATGATACGCATACCACTCTTAAGAGCATGAAAGAAAATATCTCTACCAACATGGTGTAGGAGCGCTTTGCCAATACTATGGTTGGAAAGATAGGCAGTAGAAGAAGTTGATCTTAAAGTAAAGAATTTAGTCCATTGTGTGGTCCAAAACTGAGTGTGGAGAGGGAGTGCATGACGTGTCGGTCTTTTCCTAGTAGAATGGGAAGGTAATGAAGTTACGTCATCAGGAGATTGTCGTTGGCGTTTAGAAGTGGGACGAGAGTTGGTCTGACATGGGATGGGCTGGCGATTCGAAAATTGCCACACCGTAGGAGAGGCCGGAAGCATAGCCAAAGGAGAACGGAGGTCAGACAAATCGAAGGAGTCAGTTGAAACCCCGGCACCTGAAGCGGGTGATGAAACAGCACCAGCAAGAGGTACAGGGGTCTTAGAAGTGTCTGAAGAGTGGCCAAAAGATGAGGCGAGGTCAGAACGGGGCGTGGTATCAAGAAGGGGCCCTGGGGTAGTGGGCTCATGGATTGGGGACTCCATGGTTAGGTTACTTTTCTTTTTGCTTTTAAGAAAAAAAAGAAAGAAGAAAAGAAAATAAATATAAAAAAGAATAAAAGAAGGGGGGACCGGGGAGGGATAGTTCCTAGAAGGAATGAAAGTGCCAGAAATCTCCCTCAGCGCCCAAAAGGACCTCAGCACCGCAAGTAGCGCAGATGCAGCATGGAACCCGTGCCATACCCTACCCATCATGCCAGTAAACCAGCAATCCGGGATAGCAATCTCACATCTGCCGAGCTACCTCGGTGGACATAAGAGAGGGCGGCCGGATATCCGCCAAAAAGCATACCTCCTTTGGCCACCACCCCAGGAATCCGAAAGGTGGCTTCCAGAGATACACTCATTGCCCGAAAGACACCCAAAGCCACCCTCCAGGATACCGGAGAGGGATCGGGACATCCCCAGGTGATCCAGATTCCACGGCAAACTACGCCACCGCCAAGAACCTCAACACAATGGGATGGACCCCGGTACCCTTTCCCCTACCTAGGAACTAGCGCCACTGTGGGAAAAATCCCAAAGGCCAAAAAAGGAAGGGCAAATTGGAGGGGTGGGGAGGAGGAGGAGGAAAGGAAAAAGGGGAGGATGGGGAGGATGGGATAGGGAAGGGAGGATTGGAGGGTAATTAGGTTCGGTCTGAGGAAGGGGACTGAGAGGTCTAATTCCTCAGACCAAGAGCCTCTTCACCACGCCAAAGAGCCATCCTTGAAGAGGCGTAACCCCAAAGCGCTACTGAGAAACCGCCTAACTTTACAGGATGAATGGACTAAGGTGCAATCTTGCAAACTGTTACAAAACCAGAAACAAGCTAGATATTAGAGGGGATCCATAAGTTGACTTAATATTCTCTGAAGATATCTTCACGTAATATATATCGCATTTTGTAACAATGGGGGGGGGCTGTCTGGGATCTTGATCCAAGGCATTCGGGAGATTGTCTGCTTTTGACCTACTAGTAACATTATACTTAGACACCTTCAGTAATTTCCTGATCTGAGGAGTTAGAGCTCGGTCTTTTACACCATAAGTGGTGTAAAAGAAAGTGGTCCAAGGAAAGGGAGAGACTGTTAATAAACTCTTAGACAATCAACATTTTCTAACATGTAAAGTAACATATTACTAGGATTATTATCTTATATAATCACACTCCTGGAGTATATTTATTATTGTGTTGTCTGTACAGGTGAAACAATGGATACTCTGACTCTGTACAAGTTAAGCTCATTAATACTTCAGATGTGTTGGTGTGAAACATCACAGAAATTACACCGCCGAAACTGTCAGTGCATTAATTAGAGATATATTGCTTATACAGAGCTCTCTCATTCCAAATCAGTCTGAAGAGAGCCTCGTGTGAACTTGAACTTATGACCAGAGTCCAGAGCTTTGGTAAGAAGAAGAAGGGTAAGGAAGAAGGATGGGTAAGGAAGACATATGTGAAAAGGATTGGAAGGGAAAGAGAAGTAGGATACTAAAGGGAAGTGACACAACCACTATGGTGTAATTTGGAATGTACATGTGTGTGTAATAACAGAAAATTACTGAAAGGCGTATAACACTTACCCATCAGATTCACACAGATACAACAAATATATAGGTGCAAGACTGAGTTGGTAATGGATATATAATCTGCAATTGCGGTATTTTTTTTTTAACCTCGTGTCTCAGTTATAAAAATTGTGCCTGAGTGATGACTTAGAAAATTGAGGGAAGTAAGGCAGAAGTAACAGAGCCTAGTGTAGCTCGAGCTTTACTCGCCCCTTCCCGCCTGACTGCGATATTATCACAGTATAGGCGACAGCAAGACGCAGCATCATACACGTACTACAAATTCTACACCTGAATATATAGTAATCCTATACCTGACTAGAAACTAGGAATGGCTGGACCAGGCGCCAGTAATGAAGAACGTCCACACGTATTCCTTAATTCCCCTACTCCTCCGATGAAAGTTAAGACACATGTGCAACATCTGGATATCTTTATTGTACTCCTCCGATGCCTATTGGGCCTATCTCTGAGGATCAGTTTAAGAGAATGGGATGCCTAATGCAGTTGCAGATTGCAAAGATAAAGGCCCAGAGGAAACCGAACGAAGAATTCCAACTGAAAACTGTTCATTTTGGAAAACAAGAATAGACAAGATCCGATAATCCTTCTAACAGAATTCAGGGTATATTTAACATACAGAAAGCAACCTCAATGGCTAATAAGATTTTTGAAAGTGACTCTGACACTTCAGTGTCTTTGGGAACTAGACGTATGTAATGAACTGGCCACATAAACACTGGGCAACATTATTGCTCACTGCTTCGACAGAGCTCAAACTTGTTCAGCTGCCTTGCCCGTTGACAAGTATATTATGATACTTTTAATTAAAGAAACTGTACTAGAGACATACAACTTGTTGCCTGTGATATATCAACTTGTATTTTGTACGTTTCAGCGAAGACGAGGTCAAACTTGTTTCGAACTCACAGGCGAGAAAAAGATTCCTTTCTAGAGGTGGCGCAAAACCTCGAATTGCAACAGTTTTGAAAAACTCGCCCAACTAATACTGAAGGCAGATTTCTATAACTGTATGTCTGCCGACATACAGGAATATCTGATTGATCATACTGTATCAGATATTCTAGAAACTGCAGCATTAACGATAATTATGAGACATCTCAAGTTTTTGGGTACCACAGCGCAAAGGAACAAAGAAACAAGGAAATATTGTCGTAGGAGTTGGCAACCCAAACTAGCAGGCAATTGCCAGCATTACTTATGTACCTCACCTGTTGCTGAGTCTTCTTGTATTTATCTTGGAAACACTCACACGCCTAAATCTGTCGGATAAAGAGGAGTAGAAAGTTAATTGTACGTATTGTAAGAGAATGGATTATTGCTATACAGTGGAATGAGATATGCTGAAAAATCGTGTGGCTGGCGCCCCCCCCCCCTCCCCACACTCAAATCAAATCTTCCTTTCAATGCAAAAAGGGCACAAATAACTTCACAATATGTAAAATTCTACTGTTGTTCAGGATAATAATCAGTCTAGATGACTAAGATCAGAATATATATCTGACGATAAAATTCGTTCTTCACTTAATCTTTACTTATCTAAAGGGAAGACGGGATTAAACGAATGACAACTGACTGATATAATTACCTTGCAAGACACCTCCAGTTATTTCACCTTGTTGAGAGACGAAGTACTTCCCTTAACCGTAGGCTTGTTAGAAGCCTATGGAGGCGCAGATATAAAGTACTTCTTCATAAAGTATGTATTGAGACAAGCGGTTACACTACATTTCAGTGGGTAATTCTTGTGATTCGTTTCCAATCAGTTCAATGGGTTTCTTGTAGGGAATACAACTGATGATACTTAGGCCATTGAAGCTTATAGAGAGAATCCTGATTTATTTCCTTTGAATACAAATATTCGAGTTATGTCAAAGATTCGACAACCATCCTTGTCACCCGCTGAGTTAGTTTATTATAATGATTTGGGTCTGAATATGTTGTTCAGCGATGTACTGAGCCCAGAATAATTAACAGTGACTCCCCAAGCTCATGAGCCTCGTCAGGACACTACTGACACTGAAGTTCTCACTGATGTGGATTTAATCAAGGATCAGTTTGTTGACCAGTCTCTAGAGAGAGAGATATAGCAGTAACTGAGTGTTACAGAATACTGAAAAAAAATATATTTATGTAAATTAACGCTCCATAAAATACCATTTTCCGTGTAGTATACTGAAAGCATACATTGTCCTCTTCGCTTCCGGGCTGAGTGGACGTGCTGCGCAGGCGCTCCCGATTCAGTTGATTTTCTGCGCAGTTTACCTGTTTTGAGCAATCAAAATGGCGGACAGACATGGACGTAGGGTGAATACTGTCTGTGTGGAATTAGTACGTGGGGCCCTAAGCAGTTCTACCATGCAGGTGCTACTCCCTACGATTATTCGTGATGTGTATGGGATACCCAATGAAGAGCTTTATGGTGTGGCTGTTAACGGAGTTAAGAGGATTTTCATAAAATTTATAAATGCTGGATTTTACTCAAGTATAGTTGACAAGTACCACGAGAAGAGGATGGCTGTGAATGCAGCAGTGGAGGTATGTCTACATGATGTATCCAGCTATGTGACATACATAAAAGTCAGGAATGTGCCCTTTGAAGCTACAGAGTATGATGTGGTTGCGGTATTCCGTCGTTATGGCAAGATTCATGCTGCGGAATTGGGAGTGTGGAAGGATGGGGCTTATGTGGGACTGCCCGAAGGATCCTTCAATCTGAAGATGACGCTACGGCAATCAATTCCTTCATATGTTTTGCTGGAAGAGTTCCGAACGCAGGTATACGTATACTATGCAGGACAGAGGCGGACTTGTAGGCTGTGCGGATCATTTGATCATATGGCAGCCCAATGCCACAGGAAACCAGGACGGAGGGAACAAATGCCAACAACGGTGGATCAGCAGTTGGATCCTGTGGTACAGGAGACAGATGCGGCTGAAAGGCAGGCATCATACAGTTGGAGTGAGGAAGTGGATAAAGCAGAGGCGGAGACGGTCTCTTTTGCTACGTTACCTGTGGGGACGGGGCCTGAGCAGACGACGACGACGACGACGAACGATGACGGTGAGCCTGTAATGCAACAGGATGGAATGTTGGATGAGGTTTTGAATAACTTCCTGAGTGAGGTGGAGGGGAGTCTGGATGATGAGCAGCATGGACGCTCATTGGAGGAGACTACAGTCTCATCGGGACGTGGGAAGACCGTGTGCAATGAGGGGAAGAAGCACACGGTAGTGGCTGAGGTGCACAGAGCGTGCATGGAAGAGGAGGTTACATGTGGAGACGGAGGTTCACGAAAGAGAACAGCTGGGAAGTCTGATATGGATGACGTTTTAACGCCAGGGCAGAGACCTGGGAAGAAGGCTTGGAAACCCAGGTTGGATCTCCCGGAGAGTGGGTGTAGTGGTGCTGAAGCACTGAAAGGTTCAAAGGTTAAGGGGGGGGATGGGGGACTGGACAGGCAAGGTGACAAACGGGGCTCTAGTCAGCAGCCAGGTCAGGCAGGTGCCATTCCAAGGCGGCGGGGAAAGCCGCCTCTACTGTCATAATTCAAGGTTGTAACGATCAATGTTAATGGCCTGAGAGCCGAGGTTAAAAGAGTGTGGGTGGAATGGTTTTTAAAGAGATTTAATGTAGATATATGTTTCATTCAGGAGCACAATTATAAGTTTGGTTGCGAGTTGTCTTTGAAAGGATATAAGTTGTATGTGAGTTGCTCGTTGAGGTTGAAAGGTGGGGTTGCTGTGGCTGTAAAGGAAACCAGTCCATTGCGTATTTTGGGGTGGGAGGAGGGGGGGAGGGTCGTGAGGGTGGAGGGGGAGGGGTGCAACGAGGGTTTGTTTTATAGGAGTGTATATGCCGGCAGATGGCAACGCACGAGTTAAGGAGAATTTTGTGAGAGAATTTTTGATGTACTATTTAAGGGGTTTACCTTTAGTCACTGTAATAGGGGGAGATTGGAATTGTGTTATTAGGGGGGGGATGTGGAACCGAGGGGGGTGGGGTGTATGTTGGGCTTGTTACGTAATGTGTTTGGAGACGTGGGGGTTTTGGATGTTGTGGGGAGGGGGGGTTGGCAGGTTGAGTATACGTTTGTCAGACGGGATTATGCTGCAAGATTAGATAGGATCTATGCAACGGAAGCTGTACGTGTGTTTGGAGTCAGGACTTTTGATGTGGGGTTTTCTGATCATAGGGCAGTTATAGTAGATCTTGATTGGGAAGGTATGGTTAGGATACAATCGGGTTTTTGGAAATTAAATGCAAGACTCGTGAGGAGTGAGGAGGTGAGAATGGCTTTTGGGGAATGGTGGCCAACTTTTTGGGATTCTAGAGAGGTAGAGTCGTGTGTCTTAGAATGGTGGGAAAGGCACGCTAAGCCGGGTATAGCAGGGTTCTATAAGAGGAAGGGAAGGGAAGAGGCAGGGTGGAGGTATGGGTTGCAAAACTATTTTGAATATCAGCTAAATGAGTGTTATGAGGAAGGGGGGGGCGGCAGTACGGGCACATGGTGCAACTCAAGGACAGGTTGGCTGAGTTACATAATGGTAGATTTGATGCAGTACGTGTAAGGGCGGGAATGGAGGCTGTACTGTGGGGTGATAAACCTTCGGGAAGTGTTTTGCGAGGTTTTAGGGTAAGGCAGAGGGATTCGACTATTTTAAACTTGGAGGTAAGTGAGGATATGGGTGGTTATCACAAGGGACAGGTACTGAATACTACAGAAGGCATGAGCAATTATGCTGATTTCTGGTTCCAAAAGAAGTGGGGGAAGGGGGAGGAGGGCGATGCTATTGAGGTGTGGGGGGGAGGGGTTTAGGGTCATGTGAAGAGGAGGGCATGGGGATGGGAGGTGAGATTAGCATGGGGGAAGTTGAGGAGGCTGTGTTCAATATGAGTACTGGCAAGGCGCCGGGTATAGATGGGATATCAAATGATTTTTATAGAATTCAATGGGGGCACATTAAGTACTGTCTGGTGAGGGTCATGAATTGTATGCGACGGGAGGGAAAGTTAGGACAAACTCAGAGAACGGGTGTAGTCGTCTTAGTACGCAAAAAGCAAGAGGGAAGAGTATTGAGTGAGTACAGAGCTATTTCGCTAATGTGTGCCGACTACAAGATTTTCGCGAAGATATTGGGCAATAGGATGAAGAAGGTGTTAGGTGGGGTTATTCATAAGGGGCAGATGGGTATTCAGGGCAGAAGCATGAGAGATGGGCATGGCCGCATTAGGGATTTTTTGGAGGGTTGCAGCGGGGGAGGGCTTTTGGGCATTGATTGGGAAAATGCATACGACTGTGTAGATAGAAACTTTCTGAGGGCTAGTTTGTTGCATCTCGGTTTTAGCATGGGAGTGGTGAGGTGGGTTGATACAATGTATTCGTCTGCAATGGTGCGAGTACAAATTAATGGTAGGTTGGGAAGGCCTGTAAGGATGGAGAGGGGTTTGAGACAGGGATGTCCCCTGTCTCAAATATTGTTTGCGTGTATGCAGCATCCTTTTTATGGGCTCGTTGAGGGGAGGGGGATTTTAAATGGGGAGAAGGATGGGTGTATAGATGTGGTGGGGTATGTGGATGATACCACTGTTCTGATGGCAGGAGTGGAGGGATTGCGTACGGTGGAAAGTGTGTTGGAGCTTTTCGGGAGGGCATCAGGCATGCGGATGAACAGAGCAAAATCAAGTTTGCTGGAGGTGGGTGCCTGGGTGGGGGGAGGGCGTGGGGTTGGAGTTTGGGTGGGAAGTAGTGAATAGGCTAAAAATTTGTGGAGTTATATACATGGCAGATGCGCAGGAGGCTAGGCAGGTGAATTCGGAGGTGGTGGTGGAGAAGGCAGTAAAAAGGTTAAGGAGTTTACGGGCGGGGGACGTCACCTTACAACAGCGGGCGATAATTGTAAATTCATTAGTTTATAGTAAAGTATGGAGTATGGCTGTGGTGTATCCAATGAGGACTCCAGACATACATGAGATTCAGAGGAGGGCATGACGTTATGTTTGGGGTTTCGGGAGGGCATGGCTAAGCAAGGAGGTGGTGATGTCAAATATACGCAGTGGAGGAGTAGGTCTTTTAGCGTTGGGGCCGAGAGTAAAGGCTTTATATGTGAAACAAAGGTTCGTTAGGGAGGGGGGGGAAAGAGGGGTTAGAGTGGGGAAAGTGATGAAGGATGTGCGGAGATGGTGGAGCGGAAAAGAATTAATTGAATGCGAGGATATGCTGAGGTTATTGTTATTGATTAGGGAGGTGGAAAAACTTAGGGTGGGGCGTTTGGTGACGATGAGTAGAAGGCCAGAAATCATACAGGGGGTATCGGTTTATCCCTTGTATGATTGGGGTATGATATGGAATGACTTTCGAAAGCTTAAGTTAATGTCGAGAGTACGGGAGTTTGTATATAGGTTTATAATGGGGATATTAGCATCGAAAGCTGTTTTGTGTTCAATGGGATTGGTGAGGGAACAGACCTGCGATCACTGTGGAGAACAGGAAACAGCTTTTCATGCGGTTTATTTCTGTGAAGAGTTGAGGGAGGTAAGGGTGTGGTTAGCGAAGGTTTTTAGGTTGATGGGTGGGGGTAATGTAGAGACCCTGCGAGCCTTAACATTAGAAGTAAGTGGGGTCTCCAGAGAAGTGAAAAGGGCAATTATGTATGTAGTGGTGGATTTTCTGTATATTTCCTGGGGGATGAGGGACACGGGAGGAGGAAGAATTAGAATTAGAGCAATTGCGGCGGGCATATATAGAACGGTTTGCAGAAACAAACTTATTTACGGGGAACAGTGGAGGATACGTTTTCCGGAGACCTACTGCAAACTTACGGTCAATGGCCTCACTCAGTTGGCGAGCTAATTACACGTAAAGGACTGGTTTCCTTTATAAGCGGGTTGCATTAGTTTTTTGGAGGGAGAGTGTATAAGGTAAAGGACTGGTGAAGGAATGTGAGGGTTGGGAAGGTATGTACTGAGTGGTGCTGTGTTGACATGTAAGTTTTGTGTGCAAGATTTTGATGAGCCCAAGATTTGTATAAAACAGGTCCTTGAGATTAAAAGAGTTATAAAAGTCTCTGTCCATGTTAGTCTACCAGTTGTTGCAAAGATAATTTTTCTGGTATGTATTTTCGCAGTTTTTTATTGTAATTTTGTAGGGAATTTCTTTCCTCTTAGATGGGGTTGATATTTGTTTTTACATAATTTGTTTTCCATCACTTTTGTAATGTTATTAAGTTTCGTTGCTGATGCAACGTATGCTGTAAAAATCTTGCAGTTGTTGATGCTTTATACGCTTATGTAATTTTGTGTAATGCTTATTTTTATAGGGTAATGTTTTCGGATAATTACCAGACTTTGTTCTTAAGTTAAATCTCATAATCAGTTGCATGTCTATATAAAGTTACGAAAATTTATGTTTGATCACTGCTGTGATCAATACGTGTGTGAATGATGTGTGTATTTATAGATGAGTTTTCATGGGGGGGGAGGTCCCCCCTCCAACAGTTTTGTGTGTATGTGTCAGATATATTATCATTTTGTATAATGTGTGTCAGTGCATTGTGTGTATGTATTTTGCATGTTTCAAATGTTTTCTCTTGCACTTGTGATATAATTCTTCGTAATCTTGTTCAGATCCTGTATTATTGTGGTATTTAACATTTTATACTATCTTGTAATTTATGATGTTTTAAAATAAATAAAAAAAAAGTATACTGAAAGTGGACGTGTATTATTCCATAATTAGAGCTAATTTTAGTCTCAATATCTCTACTTCATTACTCTCAGTATTAACAGTGGGGTTTGATGCAGACTCTGCTCCCAGACCCCTGTTACCACTAGAATCTCTATTGCTTATAAACATCTTAGAAATTAAAAGAACACCTTCCTATTACAGTAGAAATCACTTATATAAAATAATAAATAACACAGCAAAGCACAAAATCAGGCAGAAAAAACGATTGTATTACACCTGAAAAAAGTTGCTATTAATATATTCTTCCTGTAAAATCTCTCCAGATTTCAAATGCAAATTATCATTCTAAACGTGATAATTCTTCACTGCAGGCCTCCATGTCACGACTTTGATGTTGTAACTTAAATAAAATGTTCCTGGCTCCTAAAGGCTGCTCACACTGCTGTCTAGGTATTATAAAATTACTCGGAAAAAACACAGCAAACCCTGGACCAGCATGTACTCGTATATTAAACAATATTAATTGTTATTAGGAAGGAAGGACAAAAATTCACCTATATAAAAATATATCTATTTAATAGCAACTTACATACAACTTATAACTACTACAAAAAACCACCACAGTCCAGTTCACATTAACTCACTAGCACACTGCTACTAATGAGTTAATCAAAATAAATGAACATTTATGAACAGGGAGCCTCCATAAAAACCCCCCTTTCAGGGAATAATACACGTCCGCTTTCAGTATAGTACTCAAAAAATTATATTATACATGGAGCGTTAATTTATATAAATATTTCTTTACAGTACTCCGTAACACTGAGAAACAATGGATCTCGATAACTGTTACTATTATAGCACCGGTATACTTATGGACAAAATTACTTGTAAGTTACCAGTTGACAGTATTTGCACCAGAGTGAAACAGTGCGATTTTTCGGGAACATTTCATGAGCAAGCTGTTGATTTTATTCACAACAGACTTTTAGAAGAACATTTGGCTATTAGGAAGAAACTTATTAAACTGGCAAAACATTTCGTGTGGTCTAAAATGAAGGAAACTGTCTCTAATCATGTGCTGTGGTACCACGTCTGCCAAACGAAGGGCAAGCCTGCACAGACACCTCCACCTGCTATTTTATTCCTATCACCACTGATAGTGAACCTTCACGTCTCATAATAGATTGTGTTGTTCTTCTACTTAGAACCAAACTAGGAAACCAAGTACTTTTCTATTATGGACACAGCAACACACTATCATGAAGCTATGCCTATGAGAAAAAAATAATGCACGCGCTGTTGTGAGATCATTTTTTTCTAGCAGGTTGGCTAGCTACGAGAGATTCAGTCGGATCAGGGATGTAACTTTACTTCATGAGGCATTATCTCACCTAGAAATAAAATCTGTACTTTCAATCAGTGTTCATCCACAATCGCAAGGTGCTCTGCAAAGATTTCATCTGATGAGAGCTTATTGTGAACATTTTTCTCAAGACTGGGATAAAGGGATACCTTTTTTTTCTGTGGTAGGGAAATTTGGAGTACTGAGGCCAAATCACCTCATTATTCTGCAGAGGATAATTGTTATTAACGTGCTCTTGTATAGCAAGATTTGGTTCGTTGCACCTGTGTTCCCATTAACAGCGCTGGTAATTCAATATATCCAAAGGAGGGTGCTCAGATTTTTGTGGGGTTCAAGGTGCGAGTGGTTAAGAAGGGAGTTGGTCATGTTGCCTATGTGAAGAGGGGGGGATGGGTCTTTTGGATTTATGGCAGAGGGATAAATGTGTTTTCATCAGGTGTGAGGTAATGCGGGGAGGGGATTTTCGGGAGGGACGGTTGGGGAAAGTTCATGAGGTGTTGCAGAGATTTTACGGGGGAGCAGTCCTGAGGAAGTGCGAGGCGGTGTTGTGGGTGTTGGCATTGGCCAGGGAACCGGGGAAGGTCAGGGTGAGGGTTTTGCAAAGGGTGATAGGGGGAAATGTGGTGCAGCCGGGGAAGGGGTTACACCCAATTTACGATTGGGCACACATCTGGAGGAGGTTTAGCAGGTTAAGGTTATAGTCAATGGTGTGGGAGGTAATGTTTCATTTTTTACATGGACTCCTGCCATCTGGTGCTGTACTGAGGGATCTGAGGTTGGGAGGGAGGGGTGTGGTGGGTGTTGGGGAGGAAATGGCTTACCATGTTGTTTACTTTTGTGAGGGGCTGGAGAGAATCAGGGAATGGGTTGGCAGAATGGTGGAAAGGGTAGGGGGACAGTGGTGTGTCGGTTTTGAGTGCACTGAGTTTGGATGTGGGGGGAAGAAGAGGGTGCGGCGTTTGCACTGGCATGTGTGATGGTGGACTACGTATACATATCCTGGAGCATGAAGGGGTCGTATGCATGGGAGGTGCAGAAGCGTGTACTGGCGGTGATGTTTTTTTATACATTGTGTAGAAATAGGAATCTCTATGGGACTAGGTGGGTGGAATGTTTTTCTGAGGGTTACCATCCCTTCACAGTGAGTGAAATGCTAAGTATGTAGGGGGTGGGAAATAGATCAAGGGATAGACGTCGGGCGAGAGGGTTTTGGGTTGGACGTGTGGTCGGGGGGGGGGGTGATAGGGCACGAAGGCAGCACTTGCATAGTGAGGTGAATCTGTTTGCGCTTTTTTGTTAGTCAGTGCTCCAAGGTGGAGTGTCACTGTCACGTTTGGTGGCATGTTCTGGTACGAGTGGTTGTGTCCTGGTTCTGTTAATGGAGGGAGTGTGGTGTATGAATGTTGTTCAGGATGGTTACAGGCGTCTGTGTGCGTTAGGGTATGCCAGAATGGTGAACGGTGGCATCTGCTGCCGGTGGGGAGGTAAGGAGTTTTTGCCTACAGGAAGGAGAAGGCTTTGGGGTCTGCAATCCCATGATGTTTGGCCCTGATGTGTCATGGTCAGTTGCGGTCAATTAGTGTGTATGCATCATGCAAGCCACTTTACTGGCTTAGTGTGTCAAGTTTTTCATTTTGTACTGTTCTGTTCTGCAAGTATGTCTTGCAGAACAGAACAACCGGTGAGGGTTTTGGGGAGGAGGCTCATGCCATCTGGCGGGATTGATTTTGTTTTATATTTTATGTGCATGTTATAATCATTGATGTCACATGTTACTGCCGTCCACACAGATAGTGGGGGGGGGGGGAGGGATGGATCTAGCATTCTGGCGGCAGGTGGCAGCACTTTTGTTTGTATGTTACACGTTGTTTGTACCAGGATATGTATTGAGTGGTACACACTAAGGTTATCTTTTAGAGTAGGGGGGGGGGGGTAATGTTTGTTATTGTCTCCCTGCTATTAATCGGTGGCAAGATTAGGTAATGGTTAGGTTGTAATAAATCTCGTCATGTTGGTGAATTTTATGTATATTTACTATAAGCTGTACCGGATTGTATTAAATAAAAAAAATTTTAGGTCACTGCTCCTCTCACTGAGCTCACCAGCAGCAAAGTTCAGTTTCATTGGTAACAAAATTGCACAGTGGTGTTTATTAGACTAAAGCACTTGCTTTCCTCTGCTCCTTTCTTGAGGAGCCCTAACTTTAGCAAACTCTTTTTCTTGCAAATAGATGTGAACGGTTATGCAGTGGGTGTTGTGCTTCTACAGAAGTCACCAACCACTGACATACGCCGTCCTATATGCTACTTTTCCTCTAAACTGAAACGTCACCAGAAAAAAACTTTGGCCTGACTGAGAAACAGGCATTAGCTCTGGTGGTATTATTAGAGCATTTTGACTTACACTTAGGCCCTTCTTAATTTAAAATTACTGTATTCTCAGACCATGACACTTTTACTTATTAATATTATAAAATCAAAACATGCTAGGATGATGAGATGGGCACTCTGTATCCAGCCTTATGCTATTACTATTAATCATAACAGTTATTGTAATGCCAGATGCTCTCTTGTTTCCTTAAGTGCAATTGAGAAAATCTAATGTTGTGCCCAGATGCTTGTTTGTTACTTGCTACTTTTATTAAATTAAGTAACTTAATCACTCAGCCCACTTAGGTATGTATCTTACTTAACTCAATTTTATTAATAATTTTAATACATTAACAACAATGGTGTTTTATAAACAGGCGAGTTACTGGTGGAGACAGATGTGTTTTGAGGTGTTATGCTGGTGATTTGCTATGAGTGGAGCAGTATGCTGGCTAGATTACCCCCCCCCCATCACCTTTCAGGCCATTCCAAACCTTCATTCCACTACCACTATATTAAAGTGGAATGTCTACTCCTATCAGCCACCATGGATTGCCAGGCTTGTGCAGTCTCCACCACTGTTTTGAGCCTCCAGACTGAGTTGGATATTGGACACAACTAGTGTGACTGTTTTTCTTGTGGGTGAAGTATTGTGACCTCAGAGAAAGAACACAGCAAATATTCAATATATATTGTCTTTTCGTATAATGTTTTATGACTGATGTTTTCATTAACAGCTAAAATGGAAATTTCATGCATTATATTATTTGACTTAAATATTTAGTTTACATATGCAAGAAGAATGTAACAACTACGCTTCTCAGTATGTTCATTGTTGGAGAGTTTTGATTGGCTGCAAGCACTCTGCAAACTACCTGCCTGCTTGTTTAGAAGTTTGTGACAGACTTAAGCTGGTATCATACATGACACATGATCTGCAGGCAATTCCTCGCTCTTTCTCTCTCTTGCTTTTTCCACGTCGAGGAAAAAAATCCATCTGTTCTGTCAGCTCGTGTAAATTATTTAGACTATGTTTTTGGTAGAATATATCTCCTTTGGTGAGCAGGGGCATGCATCTCATAATTCTGGGCAACTTAGGGTTGTGTGTCACTAGACACACTATATCTCTGGAGCAAGTTCAACTCTCGAAATACATTTGTTCTGGCATCTATGCACTGTCCAATACGGGATATTGGAATTGCTGAATTCATTTTCGGTAATAAGGAAGTTTTATGCCTTTGATGTAGGATCTGTTGGAGATCTGTAGTTAGGGTTGTTTTCGGTCTCCTTGAATCTTTGCCTGACACTGTGCTGCTCTCTGCTGTTGGTTGCCAAATGGGTGGTGATACTGTTCAAGCAAGCTAATTGGTTGCTTCGATGGTTTAGAAGTTACATTATTTAGGGACTTGTTGTCAGTCGTATTCTCAGTCGAATTCGTCTGAGCATACGCCAAGCACTTACACAAACATAATACACACTTGTATAATATTACTCTGGTATTTATGAGTACATCTCATCATTTCAACGCACGAGATGGTACGCATTAAGAATAGTACAACAATTTATCAAATGTGTACATAGCACCAATTGTTTACATGTAAAGTGTATACATTAAGAATAAGTATTCCAAAGTGTAATAAAATATACTACTAGTTTTGTTAAGGAGTTTGTCCTTTATTATTCAATTTACGTCTAATATTAAGATTACCACTTAGACACCTTTGTTATTAAAAACTTCATGCAGCTGTAATCTTAAAGAGTTATTGAGAAGCCACCTAATTTTCCAAGATAACTGGACTAGGATGCAGTTTCACAAACTGTTAGGAAACCAGATAAAGGATAGATGCTAGAGGGGAATCAATAAGTCAGCCTTTTAGCATTCTCTTCACTTCAGTATGCTGAGGTCAGTGGTCACGTGTGCTCATACCTCCTTAAGCTCTTGGGAGTTAGCATGGGGTGTTACCAAGCACCATGGCTTGTTGTAGTGTTTTTAGAATCTTAGGTTTAGTTGTTGAAGAAAGAGGTTCTACTTCTTCAGGAGGAAAATAGGAGGCTGAAGCTTCACATAGATGGGTTTGAGAGTGTGAGATGGATTTAGCTGGTAAGGAGGAATGATCACCAGCAGTGAGAGTGGCAACCACTAAGTGGCAAGTGGTTCACAGTTCAGAAAGAAGGAAGATAAGGAGAATTAATAGAGAAGATGTGAAGGTAGGAAATCGATTTTCTATTTTCAAGGATGAGTGTACTTAGTGGTTAGCGAGGTTTAAGGTACCACTGATTCCCCTCCTAATCAAGGTAAGACTATTCTAATTGAAGGAGATTCTCAAGTAAGATATATTGACCGTACTTTTTGTAACAGAGATAGAAAGGTCACCAACACCAGGAGCTGGTGTTGGTGACATAGTCAGCAGGTTGGATAATATTATGTCAGGTAATGGGAATAAGCCCATTATGTGTCTTAGTGCTGGGGGTAATGACACTGGGAAGGGCAGGAGACAGGAGCTGCTGGATAAGTACAGGTCAGCCATAGAAGTAGTCAGGTCTAAGGGAGGGAACCCAGTTATATGTAGCATCTTCCTAGAAAGGGAGTGGAAAATGAATGGATGTCTAGGGCAAATGGCATAAATTGCTGGCTAGACAGGTACTTCAAGGAACTTGCAATCCCATTCATTGATAACTGGGAGAACTTCTATGGCAAACATGTTATGTATGCAAGGGATGGGATGCATCTCTCTGGGGCTGCAGTGGTTGCATTAGCCAATTCGATTGAGAGGGTCATTGATGATTTGTCTAGGACTTTAAACCGATAGATTATAGAAGTATTGGTGTTTGTGGGAAACAATCAGGCTGCAGTATTAGGGATGAAAACAGCAGATATTACCGGGATGTCTCATACAAATTAAGAAGCATGAGTGAAAATAATTAATGTTGTATAAGGAAGGACATAAAAACTCGCCTAAACAAAAATATATCTATAATAATAGTAACTTACATACAACTTACAATCTACTCCAAAAAAACCACCACACTCCAGTTCACATTAGCTCACTAGCACACTGCTACTAATGAATTAAAATATATAAACTGGGAGGCTTTATGACACCTTCCCCCTTCCTTCCTGCCGGCTATTTAACCTACAGTAAAAATATTAAATGCTCTCCAAAACACAGGCCCTTGCACACACTAGGACTTTACAAATAAATGAGAGTGCCAGTAAATGCTCAGAATAGAATACACTAAAAGAAAACTTACCCAGTACCATATACTCAAGACCGCTTCATCTCGCCTCCTCTGCTGTGCGCAAGTTTCTGCCTAAGCATCCCTCATCTGCTCCTGTCCTGGCCACTGCCTGACTAACAGGAATAAAACGTGTTCACTCCCAGGGAATAATACACGTCCGCTTTCAGTATACCCCCGGAAATATGTTATATAAAATATTTTTTCTGCATGTCACTGCGTAACACCTGGGTAGTGTGGCAGTGGCTCAAAGTACAGAGGAATAAGAACATTCAGTGACCCAGTAAAGGTTGTGGGGGAGTCAGGACTGGAAAGGATTTCCTGGCGGTACGTACACTATGCAAGGAAAGAGTGGGAGGCACTGTAGAGGAAGCTATTGATGGTTGATGAACAACTCACTAATTACTGTAGTTAAATATTTATTGTTCAGTAAATAATGTATTTGTGCATTTAGCGTTACGCTAATGTTCCCATTACAACAAAATATTTTGAAACGTTTGTTTCAAAGTATTCAGTGTTGAAATTACTAAGGACAGGTGAGCGAGGAAGTCCCATTGTTATATCAAACTTCTGAGTGAAAAACTCTCCATTAAACAAAAATTTTACATCAGTAATGCAGAGTTTAATTAGATCATTGATTGTAGGAACTGGTAATGGTAAATCATAATTAACAAGCTCTTCAGATAGTATACTTAAGAAATCATCATCTGGAACTTTTGTAAACAAAGAAGTAACATCAAGGCTAACCTCTAAAAATTAATATTATTTTTAACTTACGGTTAGAAATTTTTCAAACAATTTGGCTCAATATATCTACTAGTCATTTAGATAATTTATAGGAAACTTAACTTAGGGAGGTAATATTAGTTCTGGCTGGATTACCTGGCATATGTGCTTTTATTAATCCACATATATATGGATTGGTGATCATGATATTCTTAATGAGTTCATCTTTGCCTTTCAGCAATCATTATTAAAATTACTCTTAACAAAATCTAAGGAATTCTTTCAAAGTTTAAAATAAGTATCTATATCATCTAAGAGATTATTCATTTTACCTTGGTCATCAGCTTTTATTTTTTATCTGCTTTAGTAATATGCAAATTTTTTAAATAATAAGTTTTTCAAAAAGACTTAAAAAATCTTAAAAGGCAATTGGAAATATTTTGTTTTATAATAGAACTATAAGCCATTCCATTACTTATATTCATCAATTGATAAATCATTCGATATTTCTAAGTTACAAAAGGGTTTTGCAATTTCCTCATTATTGATTTTTTGGAAGTTGCAAAACTTAGACCATAACCAAAAGTAGTGGTTGTATTTTTATCTAATGTTTCATTTGATAAGTAAATTATAAAACTGTCATTAACATGATTTGTCCAACCACTGTTGGCAAACGTGGTAAAGAAACACCCCCCCATGTTTCTACCCTCTCCGGGAATCGAACTCGAACACTCGCCATGTGAAGCGAGAGCTTTAGCCACCAGGCCACGGGGCACCGTACTGTTCAAGACACTTTCCTAAATTTATTTTGCAAATGTTTATCACCCTATTCTCATTGTGTCCCATTCAGAAAGAAGTTATGAACGATGCATCTATAATGAAATCTTTAGAATATAATTAATATAAATAGAGGTGGAGGTAATCTAGCAGTCATTTTGAAAGACTGATTTTATATTCTAATGTACTTTTCAATAACTCAGTAAGTCGTAATGACACCACATGGAGGCCTCGAATGAGCTGCCAGGCGATCTGAAAGCTGACAGACAAATGCAGGAATAAAAGGATTTACCCGTCTAGATATATTTATACATACCATTATAACAACAGTGGTTTAGTTTAAAAAATAAGAAGTCATAATACCATGACTGGAACAATAAATAAACAAGCTGCATGAGCTCCATTCACCTATGTGAGGATTATTTGTGGTTAAATTTTATTAGGCCATCAATGCTCATTGGGTACTGCATTGTCCTGCTGGATTAAGACTGGCTTGCAATGGGTTCCAGTTTGCCGTACCGGGAGTTGTTTACAGTAGTGATATGATTTATCTAGACATTTATGATAACTCTGATGAGACTTTAGCTAGAGCTTCAAACCAGTTGTCTAAAAAAAAAATTCATTGTGCCAACAGTGGGATCTATACTAACCTTCGTATACCAAGTTGGATTAATCTTACTGGGGCGGCATGATCCAGTGGATGACACATTGCTATGCTTCCTTTAGGACTGGTTCGTCAGTGATTTAAAACTCTTTCATTAAGATATATGTAACTTATAATTCATTTGTTGTAGGCTCTAATGCTGAAAACAAACGTTTCAAAATATTTTGTTGTAATAGGAACATTAATGTAACACTAAATACATTATTTACTGAGCAATAAATATTTAATTACATTACAGTAATTAGCGAGTTGTTCATCAACCATCAATACAGTGCCTCCCACTCTTTCCTTGCATAGTGTACGTGTTACCTCGAAATTCTTTCCAGTCCTGACTCCCCCATAACATTTACTGGGTCACTGAATGTACTTTGAACCACTGCCGCACTACCCAGGTGTTACGCCGTGACATGCAGAAAAAAATATTTTATATAACATATTTCCTGGGGTATACTGAAAGCGAACGTGTATTATTCCCTGGGAGTGAACGCGTTTTATTCCTGTTAGTCAGACAATGGCCAGGACAGGAGCAGACGAGGGATGTTTAGGCAGAAAGTTACGCACAGCAGAGGCGGCGAGATGTAGCGGTTTTGAGTAGGTGGTATTAGGTAAGATTTCTTTTAGTGTATTCTATTCTGAGCATTTACTGGCACTCTCATTTATTTGTAAAGTCCTAGTGTGTGCAAGGGCCTGTGTTTTGGAGAGTATTTAATATTTTTACTGTAGGTTAAGTAGCCGGCAGGAAGGAAGGGGGAAGGTGTCATAAAGCCTCCCAGTTTATGTATTTTAATTCATTAGTAGCAGTGTGCTAGTGAGCTAATGTGAACTGGAGTGTGGTGGTTTTTTGGAGTAGATTGTAAGTTGTATGTAAGTTACTATTATTATAGATATAAGTAGTCAAAAAAGCGGCTGAGGCATCCCTTCCGGAAAAAGGCATGCGGCTGGAGCATCCCTTCCGGTTTAGCCGTGCGGCAGAGACATCCCTTCCGGTCTAGGACCAGCAGCTGGAGGGTCACCTTTTCACACCTAGGTGTTACTTCCGGTTTTGACCATGACCTCGCCCTCGAGACTACCTCACCCTTGACCCCCCAACCAATACCCCCGCCCACGACCCCCCCCCCTTCGCGACCCCCCCGTCGCGCCGCGCGCCCCGCCCCGCCGCCCGCGCGCCCGCCCGCGCGCCCGCCCGCGCGCCCGCGCGCCCGCCCTTCGCGACCCCCGCGCGCGCCCGCCCGCGCGCCCGCCCGCGCCCTTCGCGACCCCCGCCCGCGCCTTCTGCTGCGCCTTCTGCAGCGTCATCCGGATCGCCCCCCGCGCCTCGAATTTTTTTCCGATTTTTTTCGAATTTTTTTTGAATTTCATTTTCTTATGCTCTCCATCTCCTTGGATCAAATTTTTAAGGTTCCCCCCTCCCACTTTCACCCCCCCAACCCCAAAATTTCTCGATAATACAAGTTTTGGATTCCCCCTTATGGGGGTTTCGAAATTCTCCATCTCCTCGGATCCCCCTCCCACTTTCACCCCCCAACCCCAAAAATTTCTCGAAATCAAAGTCTCCATCTCCTTGGATCAAATTTTTGGATTACCCCTCTCACTTTCACTCCCACCCCAAAATTTCTCGATAATACCAAGACTCCATCTCCTTGGATCAAGGTTTTTGGATTCCCCCCTCTGGGGGTAAGCATTCAAATGAACTCCTCCTATGGGGCATGCTTACTACAGGTCTAATGAAGGGTGTTTACTCGGCGGTCAGTGACGTCATTATTCCTCTCATTAAGTTAAATGAACTAAAAAGGACCACGCGCACACAGGTTGAATCTTGTCTACCCTTTTACCCACCCTCCCAAACCCTCACACTCCAACCAACACCTCACAATTTTCACTCATAACCCCCAATTTTTCTCGTTTTAACCCTTTTAGTTCATTAAAGTTAATAAGGGGACACATGCATCAGAAAGTCACCACATCGCTTACATCCACTTTCGTTAAATTCACTACTCACAATTTTACATATTACGAAGTTAAATACGCACTTTTACTTTGAACATCTTCAAAACACTCTCATAAATCATTTGAATACTCACAAAAAATACCTTTATACATTTCCAAACAACACTGAAATACTCCAAAAACATCATTCGAACACCCCCAAATCACCTCTGAATACTCCCAGAACACCTTCATAAGTACTCTTGCACATCATTTGAACACCTTCATAAGTACTCTCATAATCATTTGTACACCTTCAAAAAACACCTTTGAATACTCACATAAACACCCTTGAACACCTTCAAAACACCTTCAAAGCACTCTCATAATCATTTGAACACACTCAAAACACCTTTGAATAACCTCAAAACACCTTTGAATAACCTCAAAACACCTTTGAACACCTTCAAAACACCCTTGAACACCTTCAAAACACCCTTGAACACCTTCAAAAACAACATTTGAACACACTCAAAACACCTTTGAACATTTCCAAAACACTATTTGAGTACTCCCAAATAAGATTTGACATCTCTAATTTATCTGCACTTACACATTTCATTAAATTACAACTCATCCCTCAGTCTCCAGACTAGGCATTTTCTCGTTTTTACCCTTTTAGTTCATTAAAGTTATTAAGGGGACACAATACATCAGAAAAAAAAAGTCACAAAAACTAACTCAAACACTTTACTTTGAACATCCCCAAAAACACTCTCATAATCATTTGAATACTCACATAAACACCCTTGAACACCTTCAAAACACCTTTGAATATCGTTTTTAAACTAATTTCATCACAACCCACTTATATCATCTTTTTTCGGCAACTCTAATTCGACTACACTACCCTCATCAATTACCAACAAATTTTACTCGTTTTAACTAATGTCATCACTGTAACCAAGATTTTCACAAAAAAAAAAACTCTATGACACCTAACACACACGCACACACACCCCACAACACCCACAATTTTTCTCGTTTTAACCCTTTTAGTTCATTAAAGTTAATAAGGGGACACAGTACATCAGAAAGTCACAACAACAACATCCACAACCCACAATTTTTTTCTCGTTTTAGCCCTTTTAGTTCATTAAAGTTAATAAGGGGACACACTACATCAGAAAAAGTCCCAACAACAACCCACTTATAACATTTTTTTCGGCATCTCTAGTTCGTCAACAACACCCACAACACCCACATCCCACAACACCCATGAACATTTCCAAAACACTATTTGAGTACTCCCAATTACAGCACTGATTACTACTAAAACACCGCTGAATTCAATCAAAACACCTTTCAACACCTTCAAACACCCTTGAACACCTTCAAAACACTCTTGAACACTTTCAAAAACACCTTTGAACATTTCCAAACAACACTGAAATACTCCAAAACATCATTCGAACACCCCCAAAATCACCTCTGAATACTCCCAGAACACCTTCATAAGTACTCTTGCACATCATTTGAACACCTTCATAAGTACTCTCATAATCATTTGTACACCTTCAAAAAACACCTTTGAATACTCACATAAACACCCTTGAACACCTTCAAAACACCTTTGAACACACTCAAAAACACCTTTGAACATTTCCAATCAACACTGAAACACTTCCAAAAAAACACAATTTGAGTACTCCCAATTACACCACTGAATACTAAAACACCACTGATTACACTCAAAACACCACCAAAATCACCATGAAACACTTCCAAAAAAACACAATTTGAGTACTCCCAATTACACCACTGATTACTAAAACACCACTGAATACACTCAAAACACCACCAAAATCACCATGATACACTTCCAAAAAACACAATTTGAGTACTCCCAATTACACCACTGAAATACTACTAAAACACCGCTGAATTCAATCAAAACACCCTTCAACACCTTCAAAACACCTTTGAACACCTTTGAACATTTCCAAAACACTATTTGAGTACTCCCAATTACACCACTGATTACTACTAAAACACCGCTGAATTCAATCAAAACACCCTTCATCACCTTCAAACACCCTTGAACACACTCAAAACACCCTTCAACACCTTCAAAAACACCTTTGAACACCTTCAAAACACCTTTGAACACATTCAAAACACTCTCATAATCATTTGAACACACTCAAAACACCTTTGAATAACCTCAAAACACCTTTGAACACCTTCAAAACACCCCTGAACACCTTCAAAAAAACAACATTTGAACACACTCAAAACACCTTTGAACACCTTTGAACATTTCCAAACAACACTGAAACACTTCCAAAAACACCATTTGAGTACTCCCAAATACACCACTGAATACTAAAACACCACTGAATACACTCAAAAACACCACCAAAATCACCATAAACTAAGATCAACACCCACATCCCACAACACCCACAACCCACAACACCCACAATTTTTTCTCGTTTTATCTAATTTCATCAGAAAGTCACAACACCCACACCTCCCATTTTTTTTCTCGTTTTAACCCTTTTAGTTCATTAAAGTTAATAAGGGGACACACTACATCAGAAAAAGTCACAAAAACAACCCACTTATAACGTCTTTTCGGTATCTCTAGTTCGACAACATCACCCACATCCCACAACACCCACATCCCACATCCCACACACACACACACACAGACACACACACACACACACACATCCCTAACCTAGCCTAACCTAACCTAACTTATCCTAACCTAACCTAACCTAACCTAACCTAACCTAACTTAACCTAACCTAACCTAACCTAACCGAACCTACCCTAACCTAACCTTACCTAACTTATCCTAACCTAACCTTACCTAGCCTAACCTAACCTAACTTAACCTAACCTAACCTAACCTAACCGAACCTACCCTAACCTAACCTTACCTAACATAACCTAACCTAGCCTAACCTAACCTAACCTAACTTAACCTAACCCAACCTAACCTAACCTAACCTTGCCTAACCTAACTTAACCTAACCTAACCTAACCTAACCTACCCTAACCTAACTTATCCTAACCTAACCTAACCTATCTTAACCATACCTAACCTAACCTAGCCGAACCTATCCTAACCTAACCTAAAATATATTGAAACACTTCCAAAATACATTAGAGTACTCCAGAATTACTTTGAACGACTCCATTTTTTGTGGATATTTCCAAATTAGTTTTGAAAACTTTATCGTAAAATCGAACATTATTTTCTTGTTGGTAAACACACTCAATGGTAGAAATATTTACTCGATTTCCGAATAGAAACACTTTCCTCGCTCTGAGAGACTCATTGTGGGTCACCCCTTCCCCCCCCCCCCCCAACACCACTGGGTAATGCGGTTCACACCCAAGGTAGATTTAAGATAATCATGAACACCTGCGTCAACTCAGGACAGACAGGCGCCATGAAATGCGGGTAACATCCAAGGTAGAAAATCATCTCTTTCCAGACCAACTGTCTATCCTAACCTAACCTAACCTAACCTAACCTAACCTAATTCCTAACCTAACCTAACCTCACCTAACCGAACCCCATCAATCACCTCTATCCTAACCTAACCTAACCTAACCTAACCCAACCTAACTCCATCAAACACCTCTATCCTAACCTAACCTAACCTATCCTAACCTAACCTAACTCCATCAAACACCTCGAATACTACCTAACTTAACCTAACCTAACCTTACCTAACCTACCGAACCTAACCTAACCTAACCTAACCTATCCTAACCTGTCCTAACCTAACCTAACCTATCCTAACCTAACCTAACCTAACCTAACCTAACTTATCCTAAGCTAACCTAACCTAACTTATCCTAACCTAACCTATCCTAACCTAACCTAACCTAAAATTAACGAACCTAACCTAACTTATCCTAATCTAATCTAACCTAACCTAACTTATCCTAACCTAACCTAACTTATCCTAACCTAACCTAACCTAACCTAAAATAACCTAACCTAACTTATCCTAACCTACTCACTTTACTTTGAACACCTTCAAAACACTCTCATACATCATTTGAGACCCCCCTTTTTCTCAATATCTCTCATCCACAACCTTTATCATCTCACTACAGAACAACCCCAAGATTACTTCGAACACTCTCATAAAGCATTTGAGTACTCACATAAACACTTTTGAACATTTCCAAACAACACTGAAGCACTTCCAAAATATCATTTTGATTACTCCCAAATAAGATTTGACAGCTCTAATTTATCTACACTTACACATTTCATTAAATTACATCTCATCCCCCCAAACTCCTCCCTCATTCTCCAGACTTTACAACATTAGCACAAAAAAAACTAACTCATACACTTATGACATGAGACATTACCATATCTAACACACTGACTAACTTTGAACCATCTCTGAACACCACTGATCTTCTTCAAAAAATGCTCTGCACATCATTTGAACACCTTCAAAAAAACACCATCAAACACCTCCGAATACTCCCAAAAAACACTACTGATTACTACCAAATCACCACTGAATACTACCAATCACCGTCAAAATCACCAGAAACTAAGTTTAACATCACCATCTAACATCCTTTTTATAGAAATCCCCTCAAATCACTATAACCAAGAAGTCCCTCCCCATTTGGCGCATGAAAAAAAAAAAAAAAAAGCATGAACACAAACCTAATACGCAAACACTTAGTACATGATCACCATCAACTGAAAACATATCTTGTACATACACATAATATAAGACAATCACCAACTACAATCACCCATGTTCACTTACCTCAAAATCACTAATATCACAGAAAACAATCATTTTTATAAACATTTCACACACACACACACACAAAAAAAAAAAAAAAAAAATCATATTTGACAATATCTTAGCGCACTCACCTCACTACCACCAACACACGATGTCTCACCTCACAGGACCGACGAGCTCACCTCCAGTGACGTCACACTCCCATTGTGTTACTTGGTGGTTGGTAACATCACACCTAACCCCTCCTTGTTTCAACCTGTTGTACCCTACATTATCTAAGAACACTATATCCAAGACGATTACCATATTTTATGATCCCCAACACCAAGATCACAGAAAACACACATTTTTATAATTATTCACACAAAAATCACGATCACCATTTCCATATCAATGTTTACCGTCATCTATCAACACTAATCACCAAGATCACCAAAAAATCTAAGATCATGCATCTCAAAACTACTATGATCACTGAAAACACTTATTTTAAACATTCGCACAAAAATAAGACATACACAAAAATACCGCAACACTTCCACCAACATCTATAACATAACATGAGCACTATAACATATCACTATCACAAAAAAAAATAATACACAGACACCCACATATTATACATTTCAATTGCAAATTTAAGACATGAGACATACACACCAAATCTAAGACATTCACCTCCAACTAAGACATACACATCACCCCTAAAACTTCCTTCCTTATTCATTCCGTATATCTCCTAGAGCTGTTTTAACCCCGACGGTTCCATCACGACGTAGGAGCCAGAGTGTAGTAGGTGGTGTTGGAGTGGTGATGGTTCCTCTGGCTCCTACGTCGTGATGGAACCGTCGGGGTTAAAACAGCTCTAGGAGATATACGGAATGAATAAGGAAGGAAGTTTTAGGGGTGATGTGTATGTCTTAGTTGGAGGTGAATGTCTTAGATTTGGTGTGTATGTCTCATGTCTTAAATTTGCAATTGAAATGTATAATATGTGGGTGTCTGTGTATTATTTTTTTTTGTGATAGTGATATGTTATAGTGCTCATGTTATGTTATAGATGTTGGTGGAAGTGTTGCGGTATTTTTGTGTATGTCTTATTTTTGTGCGAATGTTTAAAATAAGTGTTTTCAGTGATCATAGTAGTTTTGAGATGCATGATCTTAGATTTTTTGGTGATCTTGGTGATTAGTGTTGATAGATGACGGTAAACATTGATATGGAAATGGTGATCGTGATTTTTGTGTGAATAATTATAAAAATGTGTGTTTTCTGTGATCTTGGTGTTGGGGATCATAAAATATGGTAATCGTCTTGGATATAGTGTTCTTAGATAATGTAGGGTACAACAGGTTGAAACAAGGAGGGGTTAGGTGTGATGTTACCAACCACCAAGTAACACAATGGGAGTGTGACGTCACTGGAGGTGAGCTCGTCGGTCCTGTGAGGTGAGACATCGTGTGTTGGTGGTAGTGAGGTGAGTGCGCTAAGATATTGTCAAATATGATTTTTTTTTTTTTTTTGTGTGTGTGTGTGTGAAATGTTTATAAAAATGATTGTTTTCTGTGATATTAGTGATTTTGAGGTAAGTGAACATGGGTGATTGTAGTTGGTGATTGTCTTATATTATGTGTATGTACAAGATATGTTTTCAGTTGATGGTGATCATGTACTAAGTGTTTGCGTATTAGGCTTGTGTTCATGCTTTTTTTTTTTTTCATGCGCCAAATGGGGAGGGACTTCTTGGTTATAGTGATTTGAGGGGATTTCTATAAAAAGGATGTTAGATGGTGATGTTAAACTTAGTTTCTGGTGATTTTGACGGTGATTGGTAGTATTCAGTGGTGATTTGGTAGTAATCAGTAGTGTTTTTTGGGAGTATTCGGAGGTGTTTGATGGTGTTTTTTTGAAGGTGTTCAAATGATGTGCAGAGCATTTTTTGAAGAAGATCAGTGGTGTTCAGAGATGGTTCAAAGTTAGTCAGTGTGTTAGATATGGTAATGTCTCATGTCATAAGTGTATGAGTTAGTTTTTTTTTGTGCTAATGTTGTAAAGTCTGGAGAATGAGGGAGGAGTTTGGGGGGATGAGATGTAATTTAATGAAATGTGTAAGTGTAGATAAATTAGAGCTGTCAAATCTTATTTGGGAGTAATCAAAATGATATTTTGGAAGTGCTTCAGTGTTGTTTGGAAATGTTCAAAAGTGTTTATGTGAGTACTCAAATGCTTTATGAGAGTGTTCGAAGTAATCTTGGGGTTGTTCTGTAGTGAGATGATAAAGGTTGTGGATGAGAGATATTGAGAAAAAGGGGGGTCTCAAATGATGTATGAGAGTGTTTTGAAGGTGTTCAAAGTAAAGTGAGTAGGTTAGGATAAGTTAGGTTAGGTTATTTTAGGTTAGGTTAGGTTAGGTTAGGATAAGTTAGGTTAGGTTAGGATAAGTTAGGTTAGGTTAGATTAGATTAGGATAAGTTAGGTTAGGTTCGTTAATTTTAGGTTAGGTTAGGTTAGGATAGGTTAGGTTAGGATAAGTTAGGTTAGGTTAGCTTAGGATAAGTTAGGTTAGGTTAGGTTAGGTTAGGTTAGGATAGGTTAGGTTAGGTTAGGTTAGGACAGGTTAGGATAGGTTAGGTTAGGTTAGGTTAGGTTCGGTAGGTTAGGTAAGGTTAGGTTAGGTTAAGTTAGGTAGTATTCGAGGTGTTTGATGGAGTTAGGTTAGGTTAGGATAGGTTAGGTTAGGTTAGGATAGAGGTGTTTGATGGAGTTAGGTTGGGTTAGGTTAGGTTAGGTTAGGTTAGGATAGAGGTGATTGATGGGGTTCGGTTAGGTGAGGTTAGGTTAGGTTAGGAATTAGGTTAGGTTAGGTTAGGTTAGGTTAGGTTAGGATAGACAGTTGGTCTGGAAAGAGATGATTTTCTACCTTGGATGTTACCCGCATTTCATGGCGCCTGTCTGTCCTGAGTTGACGCAGGTGTTCATGATTATCTTAAATCTACCTTGGGTGTGAACCGCATTACCCAGTGGTGTTGGGGGGGGGAAGGGGTGACCCACAATGAGTCTCTCAGAGCGAGGAAAGTGTTTCTATTCGGAAATCGAGTAAATATTTCTACCATTGAGTGTGTTTACCAACAAGAAAATAATGTTCGATTTTACGATAAAGTTTTCAAAACTAATTTGGAAATATCCACAAAAAATGGAGTCGTTCAAAGTAATTCTGGAGTACTCTAATGTATTTTGGAAGTGTTTCAATATATTTTAGGTTAGGTTAGGATAGGTTCGGCTAGGTTAGGTTAGGTATGGTTAAGATAGGTTAGGTTAGGTTAGGATAAGTTAGGTTAGGGTAGGTTAGGTTAGGTTAGGTTAGGTTAAGTTAGGTTAGGCAAGGTTAGGTTAGGTTAGGTTGGGTTAGGTTAAGTTAGGTTAGGTTAGGTTAGGCTAGGTTAGGTTATGTTAGGTAAGGTTAGGTTAGGGTAGGTTCGGTTAGGTTAGGTTAGGTTAGGTTAAGTTAGGTTAGGTTAGGCTAGGTAAGGTTAGGTTAGGATAAGTTAGGTTAGGTTAGGTTAGGTTAGGCTAGGTTAGGTTAGGATAAGTTAGGTAAGGTTAGGTTAGGATAAGTTAGGTTAGGTTAGGTTAGGTAGGTTAGGGATGTGTGTGTGTGTGTGTGTGTGTGTCTGTGTGTGTGTGTGTGGGATGTGGGATGTGGGTGTTGTGGGATGTGGGTGATGTTGTCGAACTAGAGATACCGAAAAGACGTTATAAGTGGGTTGTTTTTGTGACTTTTTCTGATGTAGTGTGTCCCCTTATTAACTTTAATGAACTAAAAGGGTTAAAACGAGAAAAAAAAATGGGAGGTGTGGGTGTTGTGACTTTCTGATGAAATTAGATAAAACGAGAAAAAATTGTGGGTGTTGTGGGTTGTGGGTGTTGTGGGATGTGGGTGTTGATCTTAGTTTATGGTGATTTTGGTGGTGTTTTTGAGTGTATTCAGTGGTGTTTTAGTATTCAGTGGTGTATTTGGGAGTACTCAAATGGTGTTTTTGGAAGTGTTTCAGTGTTGTTTGGAAATGTTCAAAGGTGTTCAAAGGTGTTTTGAGTGTGTTCAAATGTTGTTTTTTTGAAGGTGTTCAGGGGTGTTTTGAAGGTGTTCAAAGGTGTTTTGAGGTTATTCAAAGGTGTTTTGAGTGTGTTCAAATGATTATGAGAGTGTTTTGAATGTGTTCAAAGGTGTTTTGAAGGTGTTCAAAGGTGTTTTTGAAGGTGTTGAAGGGTGTTTTGAGTGTGTTCAAGGGTGTTTGAAGGTGATGAAGGGTGTTTTGATTGAATTCAGCGGTGTTTTAGTAGTAATCAGTGGTGTAATTGGGAGTACTCAAATAGTGTTTTGGAAATGTTCAAAGGTGTTCAAAGGTGTTTTGAAGGTGTTGAAGGGTGTTTTGATTGAATTCAGCGGTGTTTTAGTAGTATTTCAGTGGTGTAATTGGGAGTACTCAAATTGTGTTTTTTGGAAGTGTATCATGGTGATTTTGGTGGTGTTTTGAGTGTATTCAGTGGTGTTTTAGTAATCAGTGGTGTAATTGGGAGTACTCAAATTGTGTTTTTTTGGAAGTGTTTCATGGTGATTTTGGTGGTGTTTTGAGTGTAATCAGTGGTGTTTTAGTATTCAGTGGTGTAATTGGGAGTACTCAAATTGTGTTTTTTTTGGAAGTGTTTCAGTGTTGATTGGAAATGTTCAAAGGTGTTCAAAGGTGTTTTTGAGTGTGTTCAAAGGTGTTTTGAAGGTGTTCAAGGGTGTTTATGTGAGTATTCAAAGGTGTTTTTTGAAGGTGTACAAATGATTATGAGAGTACTTATGAAGGTGTTCAAATGATGTGCAAGAGTACTTATGAAGGTGTTCTGGGAGTATTCAGAGGTGATTTTGGGGGTGTTCGAATGATGTTTTGGAGTATTTCAGTGTTGTTTGGAAATGTTCAAAGGTGTTTTTGAAAGTGTTCAAGAGTGTTTTGAAGGTGTTCAAGGGTGTTTGAAGGTGTTGAAAGGTGTTTTGATTGAATTCAGCGGTGTTTTAGTAGTAATCAGTGCTGTAATTGGGAGTACTCAAATAGTGTTTTGGAAATGTTCATGGGTGTTGTGGGATGTGGGTGTTGTGGGTGTTGTTGACGAACTAGAGATACCGAAAAAAATGTTATAAGTGGGTTGTTGTTGGGACTTTTTCTGATGTAGTGTGTCCCCTTATTAACTTTAATGAACTAAAAGGGCTAAAACGAGAAAAAATTGTGGGTTGTGGATGTTGTTGTTGTGACTTTCTGATGTACTGTGTCCCCTTATTAACTTTAATGAACTAAAAGGGTTAAAACGAGAAAAATTGTGGGTGTTGTGGGGTGTGTGTGCGTGTGTGTTAGGTGTCATAGAGTTTTTTTTTTTTTTTTTTGTGAAAATCTTGGTTACAGTGATGACATTAGTTAAAACGAGTAAAATTTGTTGGTAATTGATGAGGGTAGTGTAGTCGAATTAGAGTTGCCGAAAAAAGATGATATAAGTGGGTTGTGATGAAATTAGTTTAAAAACGATATTCAAAGGTGTTTTGAAGGTGTTCAAGGGTGTTTATGTGAGTATTCAAATGATTATGAGAGTGTTTTTGGGGATGTTCAAAGTAAAGTGTTTGAGTTAGTTTTTGTGACTTTTTTTTTCTGATGTATTGTGTCCCCTTAATAACTTTAATGAACTAAAAGGGTAAAAACGAGAAAATGCCTAGTCTGGAGACTGAGGGATGAGTTGTAATTTAATGAAATGTGTAAGTGCAGATAAATTAGAGATGTCAAATCTTATTTGGGAGTACTCAAATAGTGTTTTGGAAATGTTCAAAGGTGTTTTGAGTGTGTTCAAATGTTGTTTTTGAAGGTGTTCAAGGGTGTTTTGAAGGTGTTCAAGGGTGTTTTGAAGGTGTTCAAGGGTGTTTTGAAGGTGTTCAAAGGTGTTTTGAGGTTATTCAAAGGTGTTTTGAGGTTATTCAAAGGTGTTTTGAGTGTGTTCAAATGATTATGAGAGTGCTTTGAAGGTGTTTTGAAGGTGTTCAAGGGTGTTTATGTGAGTATTCAAAGGTGTTTTTTGAAGGTGTACAAATGATTATGAGAGTACTTATGAAGGTGTTCAAATGATGTGCAAGAGTACTTATGAAGGTGTTCTGGGAGTATTCAGAGGTGATTTGGGGGTGTTCGAATGATGTTTTTGGAGTATTTCAGTGTTGTTTGGAAATGTATAAAGGTATTTTTTGTGAGTATTCAAATGATTTATGAGAGTGTTTTGAAGATGTTCAAAGTAAAAGTGCGTATTTAACTTCGTAATATGTAAAATTGTGAGTAGTGAATTTAACGAAAGTGGATGTAAGCGATGTGGTGACTTTCTGATGCATGTGTCCCCTTATTAACTTTAATGAACTAAAAGGGTTAAAACGAGAAAAATTGGGGGTTATGAGTGAAAATTGTGAGGTGTTGGTTGGAGTGTGAGGGTTTGGGAGGGTGGGTAAAAGGGTAGACAAGATTCAACCTGTGTGCGCGTGGTCCTTTTTAGTTCATTTAACTTAATGAGAGGAATACTGACGTCACTGACCGCCGAGTAAACACCCTTCATTAGACCTGTAGTAAGGATGCCCCATAGGAGGAGTTCATTTGAATGCTTACCCCCAGAGGGGGGAATCCAAAACCCTTGATCCAAGGAGATGGAGTCTTGGTATTATCGAGAAATTTTGGGGTGGGAGTGAAAGTGAGAGGGGTAATCCAAAAATTTGATCCAAGGAGATGGAGACTTTGATTTCGAGAAATTTTTGGGGTTGGGGGGTGAAAGTGGGAGGGGGATCCGAGGAGATGGAGAATTTCGAAACCCCCATAAGGGGGAATCCAAAACTTGTATTATCGAGAAATTTTGGGGTTGGGGGGGGTGAAAGTGGGAGGGGGGAACCTTAAAAATTTGATCCAAGGAGATGGAGAGCATAAGAAAATGAAATTCAAAAAAAATTCGAAAAAAATCGGAAAAAAATTCGAGGCGCGGGGGGCGATCCGGATGACGCTGCAGAAGGCGCAGCAGAAGGCGCGGGCGGGGGGTCGCGAAAGGCGCGGGCGGGCGCGCGGGCGGGCGCGCGGGCGGCGGGGTGGGGCGCGCGGCGCGAAGGGGGGGTCGCGAAGGGGGGGGGTCGTGGGCGGGGGTATTGGTTGGGGGGTCAAGGGTGAGGTAGTCTCGAGGGCGAGGTCATGGTCAAAACCGGAAGTAACACCTAGGTGTGAAAAGGTGACCCTCCAGCTGCTGGTCCTAGACCGGAAGGGATGTCTCTGCCGCACGGCTAAACCGGAAGGGATGCTCCAGCCGCATGCCTAAAAACCGGATACACCCCCCAGCCGCTTTTTTGACTACTGATATATTTTTGTTTAAGCGAGTTTTTATGTCCTTCCTTATACAACATTAATTATTTTCACTGATGCCTCTTAATTTGTATGAGTACATGCTGGCCTAAAAGTTGTGTTATTCAGTATAATTTTATAACCCCTAGACAGCAGTGAGGGCAGTCATTAGGACCCAGGACCATTTTATTTAATTTACGACATCAAAGTCGTAACACCAGGCAAAATGCACTAGACAGTTATCTAGTATAAAGACTATTCTTTTACTGAACAAGTCATAAGACGGAACAGAGGGAGGCATTTTTAGATAATAGTAAGCATTGAACTTGTGCTCAGTCTCGGCCAACTCTCACCCACCGTGAGTAAATCCATGCCCTCCACTTCTGCAGATTAATTGGACTTTTTTTCCTCCCTTCTGTGACGTGAGCTGAGTACGTTACATTTTATTCAGCTTTCGTCACACACTCATTTCTGCACACCCTCTAGACCTGCTAAACTGGCAATAGAACTAGAGTAGTTTATTTAGGGGGCCCGTAACCGTGATGCAATGGACAGTTGAAACCCCAAACAACTGGTGGAGGGCTTGCCGTCATTAATGCTCATTAATTAATGCTGCTCAAATTCAATCATACATACTGATCTATCGTGAGGTGTACAGCGAACCGTAGTGAGTGGCTCCTCTTTCTCTTATCATTCTGCTGATAAAATACACTTTGTACATTCGAAAAATCTGTTGAAAAGAACGTACAAGTACTTAAAAGCTACCTTCCTGTGTTTGCCTTGCCTTTCTCTGTCAAAATATTGTTCTTTGTATGGAGAAGTGATTTACAGTCATATACAACAACACTTTCAATGTATCCATGTTAGCAATATGGGAACTTGTCCAGGATCATTTTGATTGCTACATTGCATTGCTCTGTCCTGCTACATTGTGCAGTCCTGTTATATTGCAATGTGCTGACTTACTATTGGTGCTGCTGTCGTGCAAAGAGCTTATTACTGCCGAGTGATGCTTGTTAATGATGCTAACTGGGTAGTGTTTCCAGTGTTTGTTAGGCGTTTGATAACAGGATATTCTTTGCAGTCCTTGCCTACACTATTTTTACAGCCCTGCTGGTGTAGTGCTCATTTAATTAGCACTGAATATAAACGTACCTTAACTGCTGCACAGCTTTGTATGTTAATTTATGACAAGCTAAGGGTCGGTGTCATCCAGCATGGCATCTGTCTGGTACGTCAGCTACTCAGGAAGTTCATGTTAATCTTCATTTCCAACTCTGTTTCTTTGCTCGTAATGGTGCTGAGCTAACTCGTCAAACTCTTCCTGATACCCTGCCAGTCACAGAAGCAATTGGTGGACCTGGTTTATCTCGGGATAAGTCTGTTAAATTGGCTCTTAGGCAGACGAGAGAACAAGGTGCTTTTGCGAAGGAAGAATATGATAGCCAGGAGAGGAGCCAGTAGAAGAGTATATATGATGAATATTTTAAGGTGCTAAAGTCTGTGTCCTTGGAAATTCGTTTTTCTTTCTAATCTTTCGAAATCATGATCGAGCTCTTCAGTGGCCAATCAAATACTGAGCTGAACTTGTTCACACAGCATTGTATGATAAAGTTTACGAGTTCACTTCGAACCTGGGCGTTAAAGACATCTGTAATTAAAGCATTGTGTTGACAGTATTCAGTGCACATCAGTGTATTCCTGCCAAACATTGGCGAGAGTTTAAGTTGAATAGACTGCAATGAAAGGCTTACATGAAATGATTTAAAGCCGCTGGCAGTTCAAATTTAAGCTACTTAGTGCAATGATTTTTTCTCTCGAATAACTTTTCTCAAGCCAGTTGGTCAGGAGGTGAGAGTTTTCCTTGACTACAGCTTTGGAGGCAACAAAGTTGGCAAACACTTTTAGAGCTGACTGGTACACGAGTGAAAAAGCTTTTAAAGCTTCTTCCCACCAGCACTGTGGAGATGAAGAATATCAGGGAAAGAGCTCTGCAGGTGGCATGAAGACGAAAGTTGCGAGTGAGCCTTGACACAACTTCAAAGACCAGGGAGGTACTCTTCAAGACGAGATTCACGAGTCTGTGTCCTGCCACTATTGTCGTAAATCTGGCATATTATCGAAGTTCAACTTACCAGACGGTAAGTCTGGTAAGTTCAGTTCTCGGTACCCTTTAGGCAATTTTGCCCCATTACTAGATGTTTCTGCTTACAAAGACAAAATAGTCCTGCATGGCCTAATTATAACATCAGTCAAATAACAAGACTGATTCTCTAAGACAAGTAAAAATTGAAAAATTGTTGGAGACATGAGTTTACTGCTAACTTTTACGAGAAACGTCATTTAATAAATCAGTTTTACTACAAATGTTTGGGGGTGACTTTTTCATTTCCTTGACAAAGTTTTTGTAGGAGTAAATAATTCACACGTTGCTTAATTAACAGTTTGCATATTAGGTAAAATTCCTATAAAAGATGCACTACTCATGATAAGAAACAACGACCTTTCTTTCAGGCTGAGTCCTGATCCCCTGGTCACTCTGGAAAGCTCATCACCTAAAACTGTTCCACTTATGGCAACAACACAGAAAAAGTCATGTGAGAATGATGACGTTACCCTGAGATACCCTGAGAGATTCCATCCTAGAGTTGGACATTTTTTTTACGATGGTAATTTGGCAGTGCCTCGTAAATCAAATGAAAGTTCTTTGCTCAAAGCTTCCTATTACTGGATAGCAGGACTGCTAGGCACTTCCGCTTCTTTGCGTGACGAAACAACTTTTAAGAAAGAGTAATAAAGGAACCCTACTCCTATATCTGGCTTCAAGTCTGTGGTGTTCGAAGTGGATACGGTAACTCAAACCGTTATTTCCTTAAAAATTATGTGCTGGTGGAAAAAATGCCTGCTGATGTTGGGATGTCCGTCCTCACCTAATTGGTTAATTGTTTCTAAAACGTTAGTTCCCAGATACTGAGGTTACCCCTTAATTCATTTAAAGGGCAAATTTTGCGATATCAAAAGCTTTTATCGCATTTCTAAACTCTTTGCCTAGTTAGGTTTAAAGCAGGATGTTCAGTGCTACATCAGATACTGCCGCGAGTGACTGCAGGTGGGAAAACCAGGATAACGCACCAAATCTGCGCCACTATGCTCCATACCAGCTGAATCTAACTGTAGACAATGAGGGGCCTTTAACTACGGCTAAATTAAGTAACCAGTACAGTTTTACAAACTTGGATAAAACCACCAGGTATCCCAATGTAGTCCCTATGAGGAGAATTAATATTAAGGCAATTTTAAAAGCCCTCATTAGATTTATATCTCGAAAAGGAATCTCATTTACTATTCAAATGAAACGTTTTTCTGGTGGATTTCAGTAGCTCTGTCTCAAGGGACGCTAGCAAAATTCGTCCAAATTTTGAAAACCATAACTTGAACCTATTGCCTTATTTTTCTACAGACTGAGATGAGTTCTAGCCTTTGCTGCTCAACGCTGTGAGAAAAACTGTGTTGGAGTCTGGGCTAGTCATTTCAAGCTGATATTCGGCCATATTGTAAGAGGACATTTGCTCGTAGAAGTTACTACGAATAATTTTCCATTAGATTCCAAGTACCTCACATAGCTAAGAATGATTGTAAGGAAGCCTTAGACGATATGCAACACAGGCATGGAAAGGCATCTAAACCACTTTCATTTATCACTGGAGAGAATGTAATGGTTCAGGAAACTGTTCCAGGTCAAACTTTAAGGGCAAGGTTTGACATTAGGCCCTATGTATGAGATGAAGAAAAACTTGGATCTTAATTATGTGGCAGTGCTCCTTTACAAGCTTTCATTGAGTAAAGTCTACCACATCAAACAGATTAAAAAAATCTGATGACCCGTCTAATTCTCTGATGTGCCAGACGCTTACTGCGCTATGGAAAAGGCTAAATCTTTCTCCAAATTAGACCTCTCCAAGGCTACCATCAAGTCACTTTACTGATAGAGACATTGAAATATCTTCCTTTATAAGTCCAGAGACCATATTATCTATTACTGTTACCCCTTAGGCATCTGAAACTCGCCTGCCTTGTTCCAAAAACTAATCCATCTGGCTAAATAAGGGCTAGATTAATTAATTGCGATTTCTAACACCTGAGAAAGGCGAATGCATTTCCCAACTCTATGATTTTTTTAACAGGTAAATGCAATATTAGTTGATATAAACCTCAGTAAGTCATCATTTGTCCAATCTTCAGTTACCTTTTTTAGGTCACAATGCTGGGAAGGAAAAGGTTGCACCTAAGAGTGATTAATCTGGCCATCCTTAATTATTATCCCCCCCTTCCTCCTCCCAGGAAAAAAATATCACCAAATATGTCTACGTAGAGATGATTAGGCTTTGCCACAAATTCTCTCATAATTTCGAAGACATCCTTTATCCACCCTTCATTCAGGTAAAATAAAGATTGTTGTGCATAGCTCCCATAATGTTATCACCAGATTATTCAAATCCATTTTTCATTCGGTTGAATGCCTGTGATTACGGAGTTGGCACAGCTTTACTTTAAGCATCCGGGAAGTCCTCCTTGTCACCTACTTCCCAGCTAAGTTAATGCCATAACAATGGGCCTACTGTCCATTAGGGAAGGAGCCCCATAGCTCTCTTTTTAAAAATGGAGCGATACGGAGTGTACTTTTCTCCATGTGGTTCAGGTGTCCATTGATCATAATCTGTTGATATACTGGGTACAAACATTTTTTTTTCATCTTGATCAAACATCACTGCAAATGCCAACACGGTGGTGATCCGTGTTAGCATTATTAATACTCAGGAAATATTTCTGAATATGTAAATATTTTATTACTGGTTAAGATCAGAGTGATGGGTAGCTTTAAACATTTTTTTCCCATAATAGGGATTTTTTGACAGTGTCCTAGACTGTTGTTAGCTGTATTACATATTGCCCTTCCCTGTAACAATAGCTTGGCCTTACAGATATTTACTATTAAAGTTACTGAATTTTATGTTTTTGGTTAAGCACCGCCAGCTGGGTAAGATGGTATGAGAGGAACAGCGGTCTCAGTTACTCTAGTGGGTAGCATGCCATGGAACACTTGACTGCTAAACGGCAGAAAAAAATTAGTGGAAGCTAACACTAAAGGGTAACTGCTAACTTTCTCATATGAATTCAGATTCGGTTTAGTTTTTCGTTTTTTTACTTTTACTTTTAAAACTTTTCGAACTGACCTGGAAGAGTGTTGGGATAGTTTTAAAAATGCAGTATTAGAATGTGGGCCAAAAGTTTGTGGCTATAGGAGGGTGGATGCAGGAGGAAAGTGGAGTGGTTGGTGGAATGATGAAATAAAGGGTGTGATAAAAGAGAAAAAGGTAGCTTATGAGAGGTTTTTACAATACAGAAGTGTTATAAGAAGAGCAGAGTAAATGAAGAGTAAAAGACAGTAATTTCATGCACTGGCCATTGAGGTATATCTTTTAGGAGTGAAGAAGAGCAGGATATGAGTGTGGAGAAGGTGGGTGAGGCATTACATTACGGGATAAAGCAGAAGGAACTGACGGGATCATGTCAGAAATGTTAAAAGCAGGGGGGGATATAGTGTTGGAGTGGTTGGTATTTTTGTTTAATAAATTAATGAAAGAGGGAAAGTTCCTAAGGATTGGCAAAGAGCATGTATAGTTCCTTTATATAAAAGGAAGGGGGACAAAAGAGACTGTAAAAATTATAGGGGAATAAATTTATTGAGTATACCAGGTAAGTATACGGTAGGGTTATTATTGAAAGAATTAGAGATAAGTCAGAGAGTAGGATTGCGGATGAGCAAGGAGGCTTTAGAGTGGGTAGGAGATGTGTAGATCAAGTGTTTACATTAAAGCATATATGTGAACAGTATTTAGATAAAGATAGGGAAGTTTTCATTGCATTTATAGATTTAGAAAAGACACATGATAGAGTGGATAGGGGAGCAATGTGGCAGATGTTACAAGTGTAAGGAATAGGCAGTAAGTTACTAAGTGTCGTAAAATGTTTTTATGAGGATAGTGAGGCTCAGCTTAGGTTGCGTATGAGAGAGGCAGAATACTTCCCCGTATAAATAGGTTTTAGACAGGGATGTGTAATGTCACCATGGTTGTTTAGTATAATTACAGATAGGGTTGTGAAAGAAGTAAATGCTAGGGTGTTGAGAAGAGGGGTGGGATTAAATTATAGGGAATCAAGTACAAAATGGGAGTTGACACAGTTAAATTTTGCTGATAATATTGTGCTTATCGGAGATTCAAAAGAAAAGTTGCAAATGATAGTGGACGAGTTTCGGAGGGTGTATAAACGTAGAAAGTTGAAAGTAAACATATATAAGAGTAAGGTGATGAGGGTATCATACAATTTAAAGAAAAATTGGATATCACAATGGAGAGAGGGAGTATGGAAGAAGTGAATGCTTTCAGATATTTGGGAGTTGACGTGTGAGCAGATGAGTTTATGAAGATTGAGGTTAATCATAGGAATGACGAAGGAAAAAAGGTGAGTAGTGTGTTGAGGTATTTGTGGAGACAAAAAACATTATCTATGGAGGCAAAGAAGGGAATGTATGAAAGTATAGTAGTACCAACACTCTTATATGGGTGTGAAGCTTGGGTTGTGAATGCAGCAGCAAGGAGGCGGTTGGAGGCAGTGTAGATGTCCTGTCTAAGGGCAATGTGTGTTGTAAATATTATGCAGAAAATTCGGAGTGTGCAAATTAGGAGAAGGAAGTATTAGTCTGAGGGCTGAAAAGGGGTTGAGGTGGTTTGGTCATTTAGAGAGAATGGGTCGAAGTAGAATGACATGGAGAGCGTATAAATCTGTAGGGGAAGGAAGGCAGAGTAAGGGTCGTCCTCGTAAAGGCTGAAGGGAGGAGGTAAAGGAGATTTTGTGGGCGAGGGGCTTTGACTTCCAGCAAGCTTCCGTGAGCGTGTTAGATAGGAGTGAATGAAAACGAATGGTTTTTGGGACCTGACTAGCTCTTTGAGTATGAGCAGGGTCATATTTAGTGAAGGGATTCAGGAAAACCGGTTATTTTTAAGGAGCCGGACGTGAGTGCTGGAAATGGGAAGTACGGTGCTTGCACTTTGGGGGAGGGGTTTGGAAAATTGGCAGTTTGGAGGGGTATGCTATAGATCTTTATTAATGCTTCTAAACTGTTGTATCTGGGCGCCTCTGCAAAGACAGTGATTATATATGACTGAGGTGACTGTGGGAGACGGCTGATTTGTTGAAAATTATTAATAATAATAATAAATAATAATAATAATAAATGATTATCATTATTATTAAACTTTCAGTATAAACGGTTTAATTGAGTTTCACAAGAAGCAAGCACACTGTCTCACTAATACACACTTGACAGACAGTAAGTCGGTCAGTTATTCGTTGTCGTCAGGTGTAAGCAATCTCAAACTAAAAGGTTCCCAGTCCGATCTTCTTCACTAGTTCTACTCCCGTCACTGACGTTTCTATTTAAACCAATATAATAATTTTGTTTACAGATAATGTTCATTTATTCAATGACTGGTCATGGAGGGGGCCACGGGGGCGTTGTCCCCCGGAACACACACACACACACTGGATATACTCATTCAGCGATACCCAGTTATGATGACAGAGAAACAGAAAGCAATTCCAGCTTATTAAAAAAACGCTCATTAAGCAGCAGCATTATCACATGATCACCCGCTACGGCGTGATCATCCACGCCCTGTGTCTTCTGTGTTGGATTAAGAAAGAAGGAAACAAATCGCTCATCGGGTGAAGTATGTTCCATATATCGAGAAACATTGTAAACTGATCGACAGAACTTTCATCTGCGGATGAATCATGGAGGCTTCGGTAGGGGAAATTACTTTAGCCTGTCCTTGTTTTTCCATAAGCTGCACAAGGTCATCATACTTCGATAAAGATAAATATCTCGTATAGCCACTTAGAAGATTGCAGTGATTCGTAACGTGCTCCTAATGATAGTCATCATACTCAGATAAAACCATGCTATGATAGTTTTCATTGGATTCTCATTATCCTCAGGAAGAGGTACACCAAAAACAAAATAAAAGTTTCTAAGCCTAACTATCAATGGAGGGAAATAGCACCAATATTTATCAGTCTCATGAGCTGCGCTTGACGAGCTCTGAGCCAGTGTGTTCTTGTTTCTATTAGCACGAGAAATCTATGTAACAACTTCCTTAAAATGTTCTTTAGAGCACTCATGTTTTTTCAGTTTCTGATCAACATGCAAATGACAAAACCCCAAAAAATAATTACTTTAGAAGGAAGAGCTCTGAACAATATGCACTGGCACCTAATAATTCCGAAAATCGTTATTTTTTCCCCTCTATCCTTACTCCTCAAAATATTAAATAATGTGTAAATAATAATTTACTTTAATTATTTTACCTCAGAATGTGATCATCTATTGTGACATTTCAATTCTCCTCTGTGTAGCCTCAAAGCAAAATTAATACGAATTAAAAAATTTAAACTGATTATCAATGCCTTGTTTTTAATTTCCTTATAAGGATTTCTTTGTAATGTATAAAGGATTATTTCTGATAATTTTATCCAGCTTATTTCAGGTGATGCAAACCGTTACCTGGTTAATACGCTATAGACAAAGAATAATTTAATATTTTATTTCTTACATTTGTTTATTGCACATGTATGAACACTCTTCATCTTGTCATTATTGTAAATATTTTTCATATTTGTTAAACATTGTTACCTTTAGTGGGGAAAGACGCAGTTTTCAAGGAGACTTGTGCACAAACACACTTGTTTGTGACAAATATTAAGAAACAAGTTAGATTTTCTTCTTAAATTAGGCTACGTTAAGTTACGCAATGTTATATTCCGTTTACCATATATTATGTACTTTGGTTCTTAGACAATTACGAATAATAAAGTTCATGTTTATCGTCTCCTCTTTCTATATTTCTTTAATTTTTATTAATTTTTCTTTCTTTATAATTTTATTCCTGTCGTTTTCTCTTTCCTATTTTATATTATTTCTTTCTCTCTTTCAACGTATATTTTTAAATTAATTACTTAACTTGGAAAATTCAAACGAATAGGAGATTTGGCTATTTTATTATTTTTTTTAATTAAAGTTAAAATATTATTCCTGTTACTTATTTTTTTTTTATTTCTTTTAAATCCATGCGTGGTGGCCCAATTGGAAACTCGTATGACCGCATGCAGGAGAGAAACTGCAATATTGTGGCAGCGCATGCACAAGCTATAGCGAAGTCAGCAACATAGAGTGATGACCAAATATTGGATGGGAGAGGCCAAATCATTTATAGCAAGGAGAAAAAGTGTTGTGCTCAGAACACATCCCTGGGGGACACCTTCAGCCTTGACAAAATCCAGGGAGAGAATATTATTAACCCGAACACAGAAATGTCTGTCAGTTAAGAAGTTCTTAAGGAAGGATGGTAGATTGCCTAGGAGGCTTGAGGAGTAGGCTTGGAACAAAATATTATACCTCCAAGTTGTGGCACATGCCTTCTCAATGTCAAAAAATAAGGCAATAACTGAGTGGTTATTCGCAAAGGCATTACGAGCATAAGTATCCAAGTGTAGTAAGAGGTCAATGGAAGAACAGCCCTTACGAAAGCCATTTTGACTAGTGGAGAGACTGCTGTGTGTCTCTAAATACCACATTAAACGTCGATTTTCAGACGTTCCATCACTTTGCAAATTGCACTGAAAGAGCAATGGGACGATAGTGGGAGACATCATATCCCGTAGTACCCGGTTTGAAGAAAGGGAGAACAATGGCAGATTTCCAAAGCTAGGGGTGAACTCCTTGTGACCAAATAAGATTAAAAGAGTCGTAAGAGGACTGCAAGAGCTGACTGATGTAAATGCTGTAACATCCGAATATGAATGCCGTCAGGCCCAGCTGCCGATGATCGGCAAGTTGAGAATGTTGCCTCCAGTTTCAGAAGTGTAAAAGGTACATTACAAGATTATTCTTTGAGAGAAGATAAGTCTAAGGGCGCTAACTCTCTGGCAGACTTTGAGGAAAGAAACTAGGGGCATAGATGGAGCCCCTGAGAAATACCGACCAGATGATTACCAATTTCAATGGCAACGTCAAGAGGGTTTGCTATATCAACATCAGCAACCCGCAGAAAAGGAGCAGGGTCAGGAGAGTATTTACCACTCAGTTTCCATACTTTTCTCCAGACTGCACTCAGAGGAAGTAGAGGTGATTATGGAAACATAATCTCTCCAGGAAGGGTGTTTAGCATCACGGATGACACGGCGAGCGACCGCTCGCTTCTGCTTAAAATCAAGAAGTCTCTGTGGTTCTACTGTACTGGTGCCTGCCCGAACCAGTACGTTTCAAACGAACTTCCCAAGCACAAGCAGGAGACCACCAATACACGCACTTCTGAGAGTGCCTACTCAAGGTTTGGGGTACAGAATGAGAAGCTGCTGTTAAAATTGAGTTCGAGAAGAGGTATAAAAGCTCATGAGAAGAGGTGTAAAAGCTCATCAATGGAGGACGAAGAAGGAACGTCACCAAAAGCAATTAGTTGCGAGTAAAGGTCCCAATTTGCTCGATCACATTGCCAGCGTGAGCTATGAAGAGGTGGTGAATGTGAAGGAGAAGTAAAAATGATTGGAAAATGATTGCTGTCATGTAAGTCTAGGAGGACAGACCAGGTGAAGTCTAGTGCAGTGGAGGAAGAGCAGACTTCGAGATCAATGCAAGGGATAGATAATGCCCGAGAAAGAGAGAGATACAAAGAACAGATTGTATAATACCTATTCAAGTGGATACAGGTTGCAGTTTAATGCAGCGAAGTATGAACAAATAGCTGACAGTACGGAATATCAGTGCTTATAAGAAGGGCGCTTTTATTAAAGGCTCCATCAGGAAAAGAATCCAAAGAATAAAATAAATCATAGCTCGAGATGGGATGGATAACAGCGGAGTAGAATTTTGGTTCCTATAAGCAAACACCAACAGGGGAAAACTGGGAGAGCAACATCTGAAGCTCACCTCGACTCTTTCTGAGGCCACAGATATTCCACTGTAAATAGGTCACGATTGGTAACAAGATACAAGAAATTGACTAGAAGGGTTAGAAAAGTCCACATGTGGCGGCAGTAGAAAACGCTAAAGCAGCGAAGGAATGGGAGCTGTGAAGGTTGAAGTTGCGCAGATGGAGGAGAGGGAAGAGGAGGAACAGGTGGAGGATCAGTGCCCATGAATGGTCTAGTCTCCTCAATATATTCTGAGATAGCTTCAGGTATTTTGGAAGACAAACACGCTGTATAGGAGACAATGTTGGAGATGGAAGGAGGAGGGTAAGGAAAGATTGGGACAGCAATAGACTGTACCAAAGTAGGGGACGACGAAAGGGTAGAGGGAACCGGAGAAGTGTGGGAGGGGACAGAAGAGAAAGAAACTTGGGAAGGGGCAAAAGAGGAAGAAACGAGGGAGGGGACAGGGGAAGAAGGTACAGTAAGAGGAGGAGGGTGACCTTCTACAATTGTAACAGAGCCAGTGGGAAGTGAACCAGATACAGAGATTGGAAAGGTAAAATGAGGAGGTAGAAGAAGGGAAGGAGAGGTTAAAGGAGATTTGAGCAATGGGGATTTTTTAGACTTCTGAGAAGTAGAGGGGCAATTGGGAGGAGGAGGTGTACGAGGTCCTGGCGATACTGGAACTTGTGAGGGAGAACATGAAGTGAGAACAGACTGAGGTGTTGAGGTAGGGACTTCTGAGTCCAGGACATCAAAGCAATTAGAGACAGGAGTGACTATGGAAGGGGTAATCACAGAGGGGGCTGCAGAAGATGGAACTCCAGAGTTGGGGGGACGTTTCGAGACTCGAGAATAAGAAATAGGGGATAGTCTCCCTTTCAGGCGGAGATGAGAAACTGCCATTCCATAGGGAACACCTTCTTCCTCTTTGAGGCAATGGATTTCTCGCTCATTTGAGCAAACTTGGCAATGGCGAGAGTAAGATGGGTGAGCCTCATGTCATTTTAGGCAAGAAAGAGGTAGACTACAGTACGTATTGGAATGGTCATCGGCACCACAGCCTGGGCATTCGGCTATAGACCTGCAATATTTCACTGGATGACCAAAATACCAGCCATTTCTACATTGTTACAGTGTAGGGATCACCTTACGAACTTGTAAATGATGTCCTGCTATATAAACAGAGAATGGGAGTTCACGGCAGTGGAAAGTTAATCGAGCTACATTGCAAGGGTATTGTCTCCACCTGCAGGCAGGAAGGACATAAGTGTCTACATTGAAGATTGGGAGGTCTTGGAGTTCCAGCTGTTCTAGAATGTCATCGCCACATGTCTGGAAATTCTGTTGGACATTGGTATGGGGCAGAATGACAGTGTCACTACAAGAATTGAGTGAATGATATTTTTCGATAGTGACAGGAATAGTATCGATATTTGAAAGAAGAGAAAAGTCATGAGCTTGGTTAGCATTCTGGACAGTGATGATGCATGTACTGCTCGAGTGTGAAAGGATACGTCTCAACCAATCTGGCACAGGAGCGCCTTGCCAATACTATGATCGGAAAGATAGGCAGCAGAGGAAGTTGGTCGTAAAGTAAAGAATTTAGCTCATTATGCATTCCGAAACTGAGCGTGGAAAGGAAGTGCGTGACGTGTCGGTCTTTTCTGAGTAGAATGAGAAGTGAAGAGATATCATCAGGCAATTGTCATGGGGATTTAGTAGTGGGACCGGAGTTGGGCCGACGTGGGATGGGCTGGCAATTTGAAAATTGCCACACCATAGATGGAGAGGCTGGAAGCATAGTCAAAGAGCGAAGGTCAAACTTATCAAACGAGTCGGTCGAAACTGCACCAGCAATAGGTACAGGGGCATTAGAAGTGTCTGAAGAGTGGTCAAAAAACAAGGCAGGGTCAGAACGAGGTGTGGTATCAAGAAGGGGCCCTGGGAGAGCAGGATCATGAATTGGGACTCCATGGTTAGATCACTTGTTTCTGCTTGTTTTTTAAACAAAAGGGGGGGGGAACATGGAGGAATAACTCCTAGGGGGCATAAAATGGCCGTAAATCCTCATCCCCGCCCAAGAGGACCTCATCACCGCAAGTAGTGCAGATGAGGCATGGAACCCCTGCCATACCCTACCCTTCATGCCAGTAAATCAGCAATCCAGGATAGCAACCTCACATCCATTGAGCCACCTCTGTGGACGAGAGGTTGAGTGGGCGGCCGGACACCCGCCACAAAGCACACCACCTTTGGCCACCACTGTTGAGAATTTGGCCTTACCTGCTGTGTTTATTATATATATATATAATGAACACTTAGCTGATAAATGACAGCAAATCGTCTACACAGCCGCCCCTGCAGACGAGGTCTAGAAGCTGTCGAAACCATCACAACAGTGGGCTGTCAAGAGATACAATTTGTAAGTATAAATTACCCCTAGGGGGTGTTATGTCAACATATTTCATTCGATGATGGCTGACGAATACTTACTTGTTTGGACTCAAAAGTCCACACCTTACTGCCGATTATAGGTTGATTACAAACTCCTTGTGACTCAAGAATTGCGCAATCCCCCGATCTACAAGAAATTCATAACATACCTTGCTCTTAGTAACGTGAGCTATGGTGTTCTCAACACCTTCGACAGATATCGGTGACTTGATAGAAGCTGAAGTGTCCTTGGATGTCCACGTCTTCCATTGTCTAGGAAACGCACACTGGTACACTATGTTCCACAAGATTTGTCTTTATTGTTCACAATGTATCACAAGAGAAGCTGATCACACTTCTCTTAAGAGTTTATTGTGTTTTGTGAGACACTTTATTCACACTAACGCACAGATCAGTGTCCTTTGCTGGTTATCCTGGCGTCAGTGTGACTCTCTCTAGAGTCAAAAGTAATCTGGCGTCAGTACACCACCCCAAGCCGTCACTGCCCTAGCACAAAAAAAAACGCTGACCTAGTACCTTGCATCCCTGTCACCTCCTCGATGAAGCAAAGCAAATGTTTGTTTCTTGCTGTCTTAATCATAGACAACAATGTACATCTTTACTATGGTAATAAAGTGGGAGCAGGATTTTCCTTAATTGTCCTGCTAAGTAAGAGATGTACTGTCTCTTATAAAATACACGTTGCAACACCGCTGCAAGGAGCAGAGGTCACATGATTACGTGGCATAGCATCTGTGATCAATTACTCACTCTAGCAGTAAACAAGATGCTCGCCCCTTCTGAGTGGCCCCTCAGGGCTGAAAGGGCTGAAGGGGGCTGAAGGGGGCTGATACCCCCCTCCTGGAGAAAATTTCTCCACAACCACCCCACGGAATCCGACAGGCAGCCTCCAGAGATACACCTGCCACCTGAAAGACACCCAAAGCCACCCCCCGGGAGACCGTAGAGGGATCGGGACATCCCCCGGTGATCCAGATTCCACGGTAAAGTACATCACTGCCAAGGACCTCAACGGAATGGGATAGACCCAGGTACCCTTTTCTCTACCTAGGAACTAGATTGCCTGTGGGAAGAATCCCAAAGGCCGAAAAGAGGAAGGGAATAGGGGAAGGATGGGGAGGAGGAGGAAAGGGAAAAAGGGAGGATGGAATAGGGTAGGAGGGATTGGAGGTAATTAGGTTCGATCCGAGGAAGGAGACAAAAAGGTCTAATTCCTCAGACCAAGAGCCTGTTCACCACGCCAAGGAGCCCCCTTGAAGAGGTATGTGTTTGGAAATTTGAGTTAAAAGTTTATTAATTACAAGTGGAAGTCTGAATGAGTGGTGGAGTCAGTATGACTAGTAGTATGACTGTTCTGAAAGGGATGTGTGTGCCATTACCTTTTAACCCCCCCCCTTCGTTTCTCCAACCACTGGGAGTTAACATTATTATTATTATTATAATCATGGCTGAGCAAAAAACCTGAAGGCATTCAGGCTCAATTCAGGGAACTGGAGCACAGATCCAATCCCCTAGATCAAGAGACCCTCACCAGCATCACCCCTTGTGGGTTGGAGGAACGTCACTTGGCTCTCTGCTCTCATCAAGTCTGTAAGAATGGTGTTCCACTCTTGGTTAGTTATAACATGATAGACCTTTTACTTAATATAGAAAAGAGTTCTACTCTTGTTGAGATTTTAATTTATTTATGTAGACTTGATTATACTTACGATAGTGGCGTAAAGTTCCTGGTCATCAGCATTTCTTTCAAAGGCCTTCAGCCTATCATATGAGTGACTCCTTGTCCAGTTTGTAATTTATTTTTTTCTCAGCCTTGGTGTATGGTTCAGGTCAACCGACACAAGCAAGGTAAGAGCTGCATGATCTAGGCTTTGATCAGATACATGATAATTCTTCATTCAGGGAACTCTGCTGTTCCTCCACTTTTGGTTTGGGTCTACACTTCTACGTTATCATTACAAGAATTCTGATGTTCTTCTCCCTCTTTGCAGCTCAATGATCTTATTAAAGTCCTCATTTTCAGAACTCTGCGTTTTTTCATACCACCAGGACAGCTACTATTTTTACAACCTCCTACATGTAGAGAAGTCTCCGGTTTTCCCTATACATCTGTCGCCGATCTCCGATTATCTATCATGGGTGGGAACCAAACTCATTATGCTGCTAGCTGTGTATCTTTATTGATGTTGGTGCCTTCTGGAGCTGGACATCACAATAGTCAGGACCACCTGTGACCAGAGCGCATAACCGGCTTCTCGTTCCACTCCAGCGGGTTCTGACCGCCCTAGTAATGAAACCGGCAGAATCGAAAACTATCATTCCGATATTTGTAATTATTAGGCTTGCCTCATTTCAATCAGTTATTTAATTTTTGAATTATTACTTCAATTAGGACGAATTCTTATTTGTCTTAAATTTCATGAGAATTTAGTTTATATTTAATAAAAAATGTTTATATTTTTAGAAACTATTTTTTCTTCTAAGGAGGAGGGAGTTCCTTGAAATGCTCTTTAAGAATCTGAAGGGGCTCCTACACCTTCACAGGCCCCTCAAGGAAGGTTCCTTGATGCTGGTGAGGGGCTCTTCATCTGGGGGATTGGATCTGTTCTCCAGTTCCCTGAATTGATCCTGAATACCTTCCACATGCCCCCCACAGGTGCTGCATAATCCTACTGGTTTAGCGCTTTCCTCTTGATTATAATAACCTTCACGGGCAGTTTGGCATGGGGCACTGTCTTTCATATGAAAAGAAATGTTTGGAATTTCTTTCAGTTTTATTTATTACTTTGAGTTCTTTGTGTTTCCAGGATCCTCTATGATTACTTTAACTGGCTATTTCTCTAGCCAGTGCCTCCTTCCGTATTCCATATAGACTGGCCCCTTGGAGAATCTCTCTGATTCTTTGCCTTCACCTGATTAGGGAGAGTCTCATTCATTCTAGGTTGCTTCTTTGCTCCTTTTTCCTTATTGGAATGTGCCTTGAAAATGCCACAGAGTTAATTATTTCTAGACACTGTTTCGGATCCATATTGTTTAGGATATCTTCCCAGCTTGTTTCGTTTAGGATATAGCTTATCTGATCCCTTTGGATGTTTTTGTTATCTAAGTTGAATTTGTTGATGCCACCCCCACCCCCCCTGATAACTCATTTCATTTTGCTGGTCAGCAGACCTTCTCATACAGGTCTGAATTTCGATTAGTTTGTGATCCGAATTTATTGTCGTTGATACTGCTTTATATGGTACCAGATTATCGTTATTATGAAAATGAGGTCAAGAGTATTTTCTTCCCGGGGTTATCTCCGCTATCACATTATTTGCCATATGCTTCCATTTTAGGTGTGTTAAAGTGAAACCATCCAGCAACAAGATATTTGGTGCTGGAAGATTTTTCAGGAAGTAGTCAGTTTTAAAGAACTATTCCTTGAATTGTTGGGAAACTACATCTGGTGGCTTGTATACAACCATAAAGACCAGGTTTTGGTTCTCAATCTTTAATACCAACATTTCAAGTAAATCGTTTGTGGTGTATATTAACTGAGCAAGAGAGAGGCTCTCTGACATAGAGGCTAACCCCCCTATTCCTCCCCTTTTTGACCGAATTTTGTGTCTTATCTAAATAACTTGTACTAGTATCCGTATTTCGTTATCGCAGTGATATTTTGCGTGGGTCTGTCTGAAAGCCAAAAACATTGCATTTGACTGTCTGAGGAGTTTTAGACCCCTGTACATTTGCAGATACAAATAATGTTGTATTGCTTGTTTATTGGGGGCTTAATTTGTTGCCACTAATAACTGTTGTTCTGAGGTGGTGGGCCACGTACTGTGTCTGCACTTCTAGGCTCAGAGGTGGTGGACTAGTTTTGTCATTTCCTGCGTCGACATTTATATTTTGAAGCCGATCACACAAGGATTTTTTTTTGTTGCAAAACAAACGTGAAGATTACAATATATATATAAAATTGGAAAATTAAAACCATTGTATCACTATTATTATGGAAACAATGAACTGAATGAAGCGGTGAATTGTTAAAAAGTTTGATGTCAGTCAGATGACGCATTTATCAGTAAACATATATATTCAATGGATTTGCATTTATTATCGATATTAGTATACTGATAATTTGTAAAACACAGAAACACTTATCAGGTAATATCCCCTCCATAATATGTATAAGTTATCAAGGAGTGAAACATTTCAAATTAATTATCCTTAGTTATAAAAAGAAAAACCATACAGATGTAAACAAAAACTGGAAAAGTGAACACCAGCAAGCATCAGTTTCACTCTAGGTTCTTGACGAATTAGGACACAAAACTAGTGAATGTCTGAAGCCAAGCAGAAGAAAAGACTTTTGAAAGAAATCAGACGAATTCCAGGAAAATTGGAATGGGCTTAATAACAGTGATGATAGTGCACATGCATTCGCTAATAGTATAATGAGCCGCCTGTGAAAATTCGAGCACGATTCAAAAAGGAGTTTTAAAGCCATAAAGGGTAAGAAAAGAGGAAAAAATATTAGTCACCTACTTAAAAATCCCCCCTTTCAGAATGCCTAAATAATAAAAAAACATTCAAAATATTGACAAAACAAGGTCTAAAAAATTATTCAGGAGCTGGTCTCTGGCAGGAGATGGTCTCTGGCAGGAGCTGGTCTCTGGCAGGAGATGGTCTCTGGCAGGAGCTGGTCTCTGGCAGGAGATGGTCTCTGGCACACTAGTTATTGTAATAATGTTGGTAAAATTACCATTGATATATTAGGCATAAGGACACCAACACAACTAATGAGACATTTTATTTTGACATTAGTTGCACTTGTGTTCTTTCATTTAACACATTAATTATTAGCTCACAGTTATATCAATCTGGGGAAAACGATGACAGGTTACATTTACTTTTTGAGAAAACTCAAAGCAGCAAAATGTTCATACTGATGCAGTGGTAATAATGAACTGAAGAGATTCAGAACAGAGAGATAAAGTGGATCCTGTCGAAGTGACATTTGACTCTAAAATATTTATGAAGTATAATGTGAAAAATTTTGCAAGCATGGCAGCCCAAAATTTTAGTACCATCAAGGTGTATCTTGTACTAACTTGACATCAAAGGCTGAAACCTTAAGTGTGCTCCACTTTCTTGAAATGCTTCCGAATTATCAATGATGAATTATCTTTAAGTTGACGCTATTTGATTGGAAGTAGAAGTTTCGCCGGCGATGTATAGGAGGCCATTTTACGTACACAGCAAATGCCATCGAAAGCCCTTCCTTGCCTTCACGTCGAAGTCTGCGAGAAAACGCTTGTACCAACAGATGTGCAATAATCAGCAGCCACGCGCTTGTTCTACATCTGTAAGAATCATTATATCATTTGTGATCATTATTTCATAGAATGATTCGTGTTTGATATTCGTAAAGCGTTTAAGCATTAATTAAATCTTTGATATACAAACATTTACTAGTTTCCTACTTGCATGTTTATATTACTATATACATCTGAATAGCTGCATGGTGTATATATCTGTTTTATGTAATCATTCAGGAGTTAATGAAGAATGAAATTGCCAAATTTAAGAAGGGAACATTGAAAAAAAAATTCTTTGTTGAAACAAATAATTTTGAGTTTTCTATGTACTATAACAAACGCTTCATTACGATATAATTATAGCCTCTTGATTGACAATGATTTGGAAGGATTATAAATGTGCTGAGGTGAGTAATAGTTGTTAACTTGTAACTTATGGAAGAAAATCTCACCCAACCTTTGTAATACCAAAAGGCGGGTAGGTATACGGAGTGAGAGTCAGAGAGAGAGCGAGAGAGAGAGAGAGAGAGAGAAAGAGAGAGAGGGAGGGAGGATGTTGTTGAATAAATGTGACTGTTGCAGATGTAAACAATATTTACAAAGCAGTAAGACTGCAGAGTACGACAGACTGTCGTACAGTAAAGTTTCTTGCCCAAGTTAGTGTTAGAATATAGTTGTTAGCCTGTAGTAGCAGGACGTTCGTCGTCAAAGTTGTTGGTGGAACTCTTGTTGTGGGAAAAGTTGTGGGCATGTGATTGTGTGAGTGTTCCTCTTTCGCCTGAAGTTGTGGAAAGTTGTGGAAAAGTTCAGGTGTAATGTGCCGTTGTCCATGCTACGGACAGAAGATGAAGGCAGTAAAGCTGTCCAGAGGAGTCGTAAAGAAAATGAAGACAAGAATCTGCAAATTGCGTAGCAGTTGCCTGGAGTTAGGTCCAAATGGACACCAGGATCTGGAAAGGGTTGGGGAGAGAGTCTGGAGGAATAGGAACGAGAAGAGTGTCAGCGGGAAGAGAGGAGAAAAAACATATGCGTGGAGGCAAGGGGAGAGAGAGGGAGTGGACAGAATAAGAGAAAGAAAAAGATATTGGCAGAGGAGGAAGATGAAAGACTTTATTAAACTATTTTGCAAAATTAGATACACCAACAGCATGGAATGCTTTTTTCTCCAATATGATAGTTATATAGTAGGAACCAAAGCTATGTTTCTATGTAACATTCCATAACGCAAGATGTAGTTCAGTAGACCACTGAAGACATGCTGAATGAAGACATGCTGAATGAAGACATGCTGAATGAAGACATGCTGAATGAAGACACGTTCAGTGAAGACACGTTCAGTGAAGACATATTCAATGAGTATATGATCAAGTTCTCCACAAAGCATTCATCAACTACAGCAGCATCAAAGATTTCTTTCCGGTTGAGCTGGTTTTTCCAACGCTTGAGAAAAATCATCTAAAGTTTAGGGAATCCCATACGCGAGAGAAATGGAATATTTATGAAGATTTCTTAGCCATTCAAGAGAGGAGGGAATAAGGTTTATGCAGTATACACAAGTGGAAAGTGAGGGAGGAATTACAGTAATATGGATGACCGAATGTATCTACGTACAAAGATACAGATTAATAGTGTAGTCATTATATTTTTTAAGACAAAACAGAGTTATCCTACTGAAAAGTTTTTTTTTGAAAATATTGTGTGAAGACATGACATCAGAAAAGGGCTTCTTCTCGAAACTATACATTAGAAACATACTCGTCCGTACAAAGGTAAACGAGAATTTGAATATTCATTGTATACACATTTGTTCAATCCCATAATGCACACAGTACAATCTGCATACATGAAGTGGTCTATGAGAGTAAACATTTCTACTCACTGCTGGGTCATCATACTATATTCAACAAGACAGGCACACGTACGAGATGATGTGCAACTGCTAACATTAACATACAAGTGATGTGAACCATTCAAAGAGTCATTGTTCATAACATTACGTGAATTCACATTATACAGACATTAAAAATACACACACACACACACACACACACACACACACTCCTACAACAGGCCTAGTGTCTAATCGACATGTGCCTAGGACAAAATGGTAACTAACACACACACAGACACAGAGACACAGACACACACACACACACACACACACACACACACACACACACACACACACACACACACACACACACACACACACACACACACACAAGGGTAACAAATAATGGCAAGAAGAGAACGAGCCCCTGGTTTACCCGACGGTGTTAGGAGGCAAAACCTAAGTGCACTAGAGAATGCAAAAAGTACAGAAGGCAAAGAACACGGGAAAATAAGGAGATTAGTCGAAGAGCTAGGAATGAGTATGCACAGGTAAGGAGGGAGGCCCAGCGACAGTATGAAAATAATTTAGCATCGATAGTCAAGTCTGACCAGAAACTGCTGAACAGGCACATTAGGAGGAAGACAACAGTTAAAGACCAGGTGATTAAGCTGAAGAAAGAAGGTGGGGAACTCACAAGAAACGATCACGAGGTATGTGAGGAGCACAATATGAGATTTGATGAAGTATTAACAGTAGAGACAGGAAGGGCTCTGAGAAGGCAGCACAGAGGGAAACACCAACACGGAATATACCAACAGGTGCTGGATGACATACAAACAACGGAGGAGGAGGTGGAGAAGCTAAGTGACCTTGATACCTCAAAGGCGAGGGGTCAAGACATCTCCCCTTGGGTCCGTAGAGAGGGAGCTGAGATGCTGTGCATGCCACTAACAATCTTCAACACATCTCTTGAAACTGGGCAATTACCCGAGGTATGGAAGACAGCAAATGTAGTCCCCATTTTTAAGAAAGGAGACAGAAACGAGGCACTAAACTACAGATCAGTATCTCTGACGTGTATAGTATGCAAAGTCATGGAGAAGATTATCAGGAGGAGAGTGGTGGAGCACCTGGAACGGAACAAAATTATAAATGACAACCAGCATGGATCCATGGAAGGCAAATCCTGTGTCACAAACCTTCTGGAGTTTTATAACAAGGTAACAGAAGTAAGACATGAGAGTGAGAGGTGGGTTGCCTGCATTTTCCTGGACTGCAGGAAGGCCTTCGACACAGTTCCTCACAAGAGATTAGTGCAGAAGCTGGAGGATCAGGCATGTACAACAGGAGGGGCACTGCAATGGATCAGAGAATACCTGGAGTTTACCTGGAGAGAGTTCCGGGGTCAACGCCCCCATGGCCCGGTCTTTGACCACCTGACAGGGAGACAACGAGTTATGGTACGGGATGGGGTATCACAGTGGGCGCCTGTGACGTGCGGGGTCCCACAGGGGTCAGTCCTAGGACCAGTGCCATTTTTGATCTATGTGAATGACATGATGGAAGGGATAGACTCTAAAGTGTCCCTGTTTGCAGATGTGAAGTTTATGAGAAGGATACAAAATATCCCACACATAGAAGAGAGGAGCTTCCGACGACGTTACGGTCTGACTTGCCTTCTCAAGTGTTAAACGTAATTTATTCTCTCCCAAACTCTCTACTCTTGGGAACTCTTCACTCCACTGCCTTCCCTACATTTCCGGTCTTTCTAATCTCAACAACTCTCTCCCTTCCTTAGACATCAAATTTACTTTCCGCCAGACTAATACTCTTCGCACTCATCTCGTTTATACCTCTCCTCCCTCTACAGATGTTCCTGGTGTCTACTTTATTTCTTGTTCCTCCTGTCCTCTTCAATACTTTGGACAAACTGGCCGATCTCTTTCTGACAAACTTAGGAAGAACAGAAATAGTGTTAGGCTTGCCGACACTAACAATGCTCATTTCTGTCACGTCAGAGATCACAGCCATCCTATTGACTGGTCTTCTGCTAAAACTTGTCTTCCCTACTTCCAACTTTAACAGTCGCCATCTGGTTGAATCCTCCCTAATACGCAACTTTC